>NC_052153.1:80343560-80643560 GCF_902713615.1 Scyliorhinus canicula | reverse complement strand
CTCGTCTACCTGTTCAGTCACCTTCTCAAAGAACTCGATAAGGTTTGTGAGGCATGACCTACCCTTCACAAAACCATGCTGACTATCCCTAATCATATTATTCCTATCTAGATGATTATAAATCGTATCTTTTATAATCCTCTCCAAGACCTTAACCACCACAGACGTTAGGCTCACCGGCCTATAGTTACCGGGGTTATCTCTACTCCCCTTTTTGAACAAAGGGACCACATTTGCTATCCTCCAGTCCTCTGGCACTATTCCTGTAGCCAATGATGACCTAAAAATCAAAGCCAAAGGCTCAGCAATCTCTTCCCTGGCTTCCCAGAGAATCCTAGGATAAATCCCATCCGGCCCCGGGGACTTATCTATTTTCACCTTGTCCAGAATTGCCAACACTTCTTCCCTACGCACCTCAATGCCATCTATTCTAATAGCCTGGGTCTCAGCATTCTCCTCCACATTATTATCTTTTTCTTGAGTGAATACTGACGAAAAGTATTCATTTAGTGTCTCGCTTATCTCCTCAGCCTCCACACACAACTTCCCACCACTGTCCTTGACTGGCCCTACTCTTACCCTAGTCATTCTTTTATTCCTGACATACCTATAGAAAGCTTTTGGGTTTTCCTTGATCCTACCTGCCAAAGACTTCTCATGTCCCCTCCTTGCTCGTCTCAGCTCTCTCTTTAGATCCTTCCTCGCTTCCTTGTAACTATCAAGCGCCCCAACTGAAACTTCATGCCTCATCTTCACATAGGCCTCCTTCTTCCTCTTAACAAGAGATTCCACTTCTTTGGTAAACCACGGTTCCCTCGCTCGACCCCTTCCTCCCTGCCTGACTGGTACGTACTTATCAAGAACATGCAATAGCTGTTCCTTGAACAAGCTCCACATATCCAGTGTGCCCAACCCTTGCAGCCTACTTCTCCAACCAACACATCCTAAGTCATGTCTAATGGCATCATAATTGCCCTTCCCCCAGCTATAACTCTTGCCCTGCGGGGTATACTTATCCCTTTCCATCACTAACGTAAAGGTCACCAAATTGTGGTCACTGTTTCCAAAGTGCTCACCTACCTCCAGATCTAACACCTGGCCTGGTTCATTACCCAAAACCAAATCCAATGTGGCCTCGCCTCTTGTTGGCCTGTCAACATATTGTGTCAGGAAACCCTCCTGCACACATTGTACAAAGAATGACCCATCTAATGTACTCGAACTATATCTTTTCCAGTCAATATTTGGAAAGTTAAAGTCTCCCATAACAACTACCCTGTTACTTTCGCTCTTTTCCAGAATCATCTTCGCCATCCTTTCCTCTACATCCCTAGAACTATTAGGTGGCCTATAGAAAACTCCCAACAGGGTGACCTCTCCTTTCCTGTTTCTAACCTCAGCCCATACTACCTCAGAAGAAGAGTCCCCATCTAGCATCCTTTCCGCCACCGTAATACTGTCCTTGACTAGCAGCGCCACACCTCCCCCTCTTTTGCCCCCTTCTCTGAGCTTACTAAAACACCTAAACCCCGGAACCTGCAACAACCATTCCTGTCCCTGCTCTATCCATGTCTCTGAAATGGCCACAACGTCGAAGTCCCAGGTACCAACCCATGCTGCCAGTTCCCCTACCTTATTTCGTATACTCCTGGCATTGAAGTAGACACACTTCAAACCACCTACCTGAACACTGGCACCCTCCTGCGAAGTCAAATCTGTGCTCCTGTCCTCTATACTCTCAATCTCCAGTACCCCAAAACTACAATCCAGGTTCCCATGCCCCTGCTGAATTAGTTTAAACCCACCCAAAGAGCACTAACAAATCTCCCCCCCAGGATATTGGTGCCCCTCAGGTTCAGATGTAGACCATCCTGTCTATAGAGGTCCCACCTTCCCCAGAAAGAGCCCCAGTTATCCAGAAATCTGAATCCCTCCCGCCTGCACCATCCCTGTAGCCACGTGTTTAATTGCTCTCTCTCCCTATTCCTCATCTCACTATCACGTGGCACGGGCAACAACCCAGAGATAACAACTCTGTTTGTTCTCGCTCTGAGCTTCCATCCTAGCTCCCTAAAGGCCTGCCTGACATCCTTGTCCCCTTTCCTACCTATGTCGTTAG
This sequence comes from Scyliorhinus canicula, assembly GCF_902713615.1. Lineage (NCBI taxonomy): Eukaryota > Metazoa > Chordata > Chondrichthyes > Carcharhiniformes > Scyliorhinidae > Scyliorhinus > Scyliorhinus canicula. The sequence goes on along the minus strand of NC_052153.1, from coordinate 80,641,441 downwards.
TGCCAATGTGGACTACGACTTGGGGCTGCTCCCCCTCCCCCTTAAGGACCCGGAAAACACGATCCGAGACATCACTTACCCTTGCACCTGGGAGGCAACATACCAAACGTGAGTCTCTCTCGCTCCCACAAAATCTCCTATCTGTGCCCCTGACTATTGAGTCCCCAATTACTAATGTTCTACTCCTTTCCCCCTTCCCTTCTGAGCAACAGGGACAGACTCCGTGCCAGAGGCCCGTACCCCATGGCTTACCCCTGGTAAGTTCCCCCCCCCACAAGTATCCAAAACGGTATACTTGTTACTCAGGGGAACGACCGCAGGGGGTCCCTGCACTGACTGCTTCTTCCCATTCCCTCTTACAGTTACCCATCTATCTCCAGTCTTTGGTGTAACTACTTCCCTGAAGCTCCTATCTATGACCCCCTCTGCCTCCCGAATGATCCGAAGTTCATCCAGCTCAAGCTCCAGGTCCCTAACATGGTTTTTGAGGAGCTGGAGTTGGGTGCACTTCCCACAGATGAAATCAGCAGGGACACTGACGGCGTCCCTCACCTCAAACATTCTGCAGGAGGAGCATTGTACTGCCTTCCCTGACATCACCTCTAGATTAAAAAAAAACAAGAAAAAGAAAAAGAAAGGAAGAGCTTAACTGATATTACCTCAAACCCTGCTCCCGCTGAAAGTTAAGCAAATTTAAAGGCACTCACTCACCTTCACGACAGGCCCCTGTTCCCGCTTCCCAACCACCGTGGGGTGGGGGGTTGGTTAGAGGAGGAGGTAGGGTGTTTCGGGTTAAACTGTCACTTGCCAACAGCCCCGCCACAAACCACCTTCAATTTAGGCTGACCGCACTGCACGTATGCAAATTCCCCCAGAACAGCTGATCAGTAGCTCTGCTCTGCTGCCCTCTGTAGGATGCTTGTCTTCACTCAAACTCCTTGGGTCTCCTTCGCCGGTTCCCCTTCAACTTAGGCTGACCGCACTGCACGTATGCAAATTCCCCCAGAACAGCTGATCAGTAGCTCTGCTCTGCTGCCCTCTGTAGGATGCTTGTCTTCACTCAAACTCCTTGGGTCTCCTTCGCCGGTTCCCCTTCAACTTAGGCTGACCGCACTGTACGTATGCAAATTCCCCCAGAACAGCTGATCAGTAGCTCTGCTCTGCTGCCCTCTGTAGGATGCTTGTCTTCACTCAAACTCCTTGGGTCTCCTTCGCCGGTTCCCCTTCAACTTAGGCTGACCGCACTGCACGTATGCAAATTCCCCCAGAACAGCTGATCAGTAGCTCTGCTCTGCTGCCCTCTGTAGGATGCTTGTCTTCACTCAAACTCCTTGGGTCTCCTTCGCCGGTTCCCCTTCAACTTAGGCTGACCGCACTGCACGTATGCAAATTCCCCCAGAACAGCTGATCAGTAGCTCTGCTCTGCTGCCCTCTGTAGTGCTAAATGGCGCCCGCTCGGGGTCTTTGAGGCGAGGCCATAGATCCTGTGCCTTGGGTAAGTCTGGCGCAAACATATTCAAGTGAATCTAACTGCTCATGTGAATATGCAAATCTGGATCCCGCCCATTGAGGACAGGATCCAGATCACGACGCAGCGAGGCTTAACGAGGCCGGGAAATCTCGTGAGAGGCCACTAGGGATTCTGTACCATGTCACCGAACGCGATTTCTGCATCGGGGATAATCCATCCACTAAGGTTTAGCTTACAAGAGATACTGAATTTGTATTGTTCAGTATTAAATTTAATTTTCTTTTAATGAACCTTGCATATTTGCATTTAAAGAGATGGTTTCAGAGGTGGAAGGCAGGTGGGTGGATCCCCAAATTAGGATGCCATGCCATCTAGGCTTTACCACTGCCGGTCCTCCTGCCAGCCCCACCACAATTTTACAAGTGGTCAGTTCAGCATCAGGTGGGTCACCTACCTGTGCCCAATTGAGACTCTTAATTGGGCAATTAATGCTCAATTAAGACCCTCACCTCACCGCTGCTCTGATTTAATAGGCAGTGCGAGAGACCATGACTCAATGTGCAGCTCGGCATATTCAACCCTGCGGGCTATTGATCAGTTAATGGTATAGAGAGAAACTACTGTAGGGCTTGCTTCACTTGACTGATCGCTTCTTTTTGCTGTGCCTTCAGTACCATTTCTGGTATTTTTTTAATAATGTATGTAAAGGTGCCAGCATCCCCCGTGTTAACTCCCTTATTTCTCACTGGTGCATAAGATCTACTCGCACATTGATTTCTTTATTATGGGGAGGTCTCTGTTGCCAGGGGTTCAGAGAGCAGAATATTCTGCAATTGTTATTTCAAATTATGCCCCGTACCTGGTAGATGTGGTGCTGGAGAGGGACCGGCCTGGAGTTTGGATGTGGGGCTGTTAGCAGATGTGGGGTTTTGTGTGAGAGTGGCGAGGGCAATTGATGAGTATGTAGGGTTTAACAAGAATGCGGAAGTCTCGCCCTTGGTGCTATGAGACGGTGAAGGTGGTGGTGCAAGGAGAGATAAGTGCATATAAAGTGGAGGCTGATAGGGAGACTAAGGAGGAGTACCAGTGGCTGGTGGATGAAATTTTGAAGGTGGATGGTAAATATACTGGGTCTATTGGTCAGGAGGAGGAAACTGCAGATGCAGCTTAATCTGGTGACTACGGATAAGGTGGTGCATCAACTGCAGATGGCGAGGAGGGGCGATGTACAAGTCTGAGTGGAAGACTCGTCACTTGTTGGCTGGGGAACCGTGAGGGGAAGGATGGAGCATAAGATGTCCTTGTACGCTGATTACTTGTTAATGTACCTTTTGGAGCCTACAACGGGGAGCATAATGGCGCTGCTGAAGCAGTTTGGTGCGTTCTCTGAGTATAAGTTACATTTTGAGAAGAGTGAGTGTTTTCGGTTGCCTCGGTGAAGAAGTGAGCTCATCTGGGAGGGTTGCCATTCGTTTGATGGGCACGCATTTCATGTACTTGGGGGTGGGATTGGACGCTGCTTCGGAAATTAAACATTACAAGTATGGTGGGTACCATTGAGGCCGACCTACAGAAATGAGACAGCCTCTCTGTCCTTGGCAAGCCGAATGCAGTCTGTGAAGATGAACATTGAGCCTTGGTTTCTGTTCCTATTCCAATGCTTGCCGGTTATTTTGCCAAAAGTGTTTTTTGTGGGGCTAGAGAGATTGATTTTGTCCAATGGGTGCATCCAATGTCCACGCTGCGCAGGAAAATCAGCTCGCCGTAGCGTAGCATGGCCAATGAAAGCTGGGAGACCCCGCTCCCGGGATCTACCGGCCCATGACGCCTCGCGAGACCCAGCGTGATCTCACGAGACATTGCGATGTAAATCCCGCCTCACTCTAATGTGCAGATTCCCGAGGTATCTGAGGCCTTGGGATTGGGCCCAGGCTTAGGTCGTGGGAGCCTAAGGCTTGTGTTTGCACAACTAGTATGAGTTTGAAGTATTTCCAGTTGCACAGGGAGAAGAGGCAGTGGTGCCCTATGTCCCCTCTCTTATTTGCATTGGAAATTGAGATGTTGCAATGTAAATTCGGCCTCACTCTAATGTACAGATTCCCCGAGGTATCTGAGGCCTTGGGACACATCCCCTTCACCTCGGAGGCCTCGGGCGAGCGCCGTTCAGCGCTGGTACCCACAAACGGAGACCAGATGCTACGTCATTCATGGGGTCTCTCAGGGGATCGGAGGCCCCCAGCTGCCTGCTGTGTGGGCAGGGTGGTACCCTGGAACTACTGGTGCCACCCGGGTAGGCTGGCAGTGCCACATGGGTGCCAATATGGCACTACCAAGGTGCTCAGATGGCACTTCAAGCTGGCATGGGCACTGCCATGGTGCCAGGTTGGCACTGCCAAGCTGGCAAGTTTTGTGCGTGCAGGATTGTGCCGGGGGTGCCCTGCATGTGTGTTGGGGGGTTGTGCAAGGGGCCGGCGACCCTCCCATAGTGTGTTTGGGCTGGTGGGGAGATTAGGGATAATTTTCCAGGCCTCAGATATTTAAAAATGGCATCCCAATCTCTCGGGAGCTCCCCATTGTACAATGTGACTATGTGCAGCCTCGGCTGCATGTTCCCCATTCAGGCCACTTTTACAACGCATGCCGTGTTGAATAGCCACATGTGTGTCTCGGCACTGCGAGTACCGGGAAACGTGTCGCTAAATGCACTTGCTTGGGGACATTGTTCCCTTTGGGAGATTTGCGCCCTTTATTTGGGCGGGTAAGGTTGCTGGGATTCGGCGAATGGGATTGCAGAGCGACCAGCAGTCTGGGGACTTGGTGTTGCTGAGCCTAATCTTTGGGTGGCAAATGTGGAGAAAGTTGGGTTGGTGTGGACCAGGAGGCAGTTTGGGTGAGGTTGGAATCAGGGATTCGGGCACTAACGATGGCACCGCTTCTGTCGTCTCCAGGGAAATATTCGTGTAACCCTGTGGTGGCCGCGACGTTAAAAATATGGTGACAATTGCGGCAGCATTTTAAATGAGGTAGGATGTCGAAGTTGGCGCAGATTTGTAATAATAACATTTGAGCAGGCGAGATTGGATGCCAGGTTTCGAGGCTGGGTGGACAAGGAGGTGGAAACCATGGGGAACTTGTTTCTGGAGGGTGGGGTTGCGAGCCCGAAGGAGTTTTCTGAGAAGTTTGGGCTTTCACAGCTGAAAAACTTTAGATATCTGCAGGGGAGGGACTTTGCGAGGAAGGTCTTCCTGTCGCTTCTGGTAGTGCCGCCAGTCTCATTGTTGGAGAGGGATTTATGTCCCTCACAGGGATGGAGAAGGGATATTTATGGGAGGTTAATGGCAGAGGATACTGCATCCCTGGTGGGGACCGAGGCCAAGTGGGGGGAGCAGTTGGGGGTGGAATTAGATGATGGGGGTGCGCTGTGAGGCTTTGCGTAGACTGAATGTTACTTCGTTGAGCACGAGACTGGGGTAGATACAGTTGAAGGTGGTGCACCGGGCACACTTAACTAGGGCTAGGATGAGTCGGTTGTTTGAGAGAGTGGAAGATAAAGTGTGAGAATTCTGGGCAGGGCCCAGCAAAATCATGTGTATATGTTCTGAGCATGTACTGAGCTGGTGAGAATTTGGGTTTTCTTCTTCAGCACCATGTCGGAGATTCTACAGATGGAATTGGCGCCCAGTCCCCTGGTGGCCATCTTTGAGGTGTCAGACCTACGGAGTTGCAGACAGGTGCGGGGGCAGATGCCTTAGCCTTCGCTTTGCAGGCGGGTGCTGTTGAGTGGAGGTCAGCTTCTCCACCCAATGCCTCGGTATGGTTGGGGAATCTTATGGAGTTTTTGCATCTTGAGAAAATTAAATGTACGTTAAGGGGTGCGATTGAAGGGTTTTATAAAAGATGCCGTCCTTCCATTCTGTTTTTTAAAGAGCTAGTCACCGTCAGCTGTTGGGGTGAAGTGGGGCTGGAATTGACTGCACACTAACCCAGGGGTTGTAACAGTAGACAAGTATGGAATGAATCCCCACAGTAATTTACCATTCCAAGGAATGATTTTAGCTCTGAAGTACTCTTTGGGCCTGGTGCTTCCTTAATGGTCCCAATCTTCTTTTCTCGGCATCCACACTAAAACCCAAATATAAAAGCAAATTACTGCAGATACTGCAGAAAATGCCGGACAATCTCAGCATCTGTGGAGAGAAAATGGGGCTAACGTTTCAAGTCTGGATGACTCTTTGTCAAAGCTCTAAAACCAAAATAAGTCACCTCACTAGCCTGAAAAGTACCTTTTTATATTTTTAGTCTTTATCCAGCTTTCTGGAAACTTTTAAAAACTTCATACAGGTTAGTTAGGTGCTCGTTGTCTGTGGCTCCCGTGATTAGCACATCGTCCAAATAGAGAGTACCTTAGTCAAAACTTACATTAAGCCCTTTATTGTGTATTGAAAAAGTGCACAAGCAGGCATGACTCCAAATAGCAATCTGGTGTACTGGTACAGGTCCATATGTATATTAATAGTGACAAACTCCCTGGAAGTATCTTCCAGTTCTAGCTGCTGGTATGCATGATTCATGTCTAACTTGGTATATGTTAGACCCCCAGTCAACTTTGCGTATAAGTCCTCACTTTAAGGTATGGGGTACCTGTCTAATTTTATTGTTACTTTGTAGTCTCCGCATATCTTTATGGTGCTATTCAGATTGGCCACTCCGTAAATTGCACCGACTTTATGGTACCCACATCTTTTAATCGTTTAGGTTCGGTCTCCACCTTCTCATGCAACAAACAAGATTTAGGCCTGGATATACAGAATTTTGGTGTAGCCTCCAAATCCATGTCAACTTTGGCTTTCAAGCCTTGGAGTTTTCTCAATTCTCTTGAAATACTTCTTGGTACCTTCTGGGGACTTCGTGTTGGCCCCTTCATTAATTCTTTAAAATATCGAGCCAATTTAGTTTAATTTCCTGAAGCCAATCTCTGCCCATCAAACGTGTTCCTTGGTCCACAACTACAAGGGCAGTAGGGCAGATTGCTACCGGGAACTTACAGGAGTTATAGTTGTTCCCAAGATCTGTATAGCTTCGCCCGTATACATAGTCAGCTTGACAGTAGTGCTTTTTAATCTCAGGGATTAGGCCCCTCCCTGTACGTATCAATAAATTTGCTCTCCCACTACTGGGTATGTACGGAGCAAGAGGGTAACTAGAGAAAGGATTGGCCCACTCAAAGACAAAAGAGGGAATTTATGCGTGGACTCAGAGGAAATGGGTGAGATTCTTAATGAGTACTTTGCATCGGTATTCACAAAGGAGAGGGACAAGGCAGATGTTGAGGCTAGGGATGGATGTTTAAATACTCTAGGTCAAGTTGTCATACAGAAGGGGGAAGTTTTGGGTATTCTAAAAGACATTAAGGTGGACAAGTCACCAGGACCAGATGGGATCTATCCCAGGCTACTGAGGGAAGCGAGGGTTGAAATAGCTGGGGCCTTAACAGACATCTTTGCAGCATCCTTGAGCACGGGTGAGGTCCCGGAGGACTGGAGAATTGCTAATGTTGTCCCTTTGTTTAAGAAGGGTAGCAGGGATAATCCAGGGAATTATAGACCTGTGAGCTTGACGTCAGTGGTAGGCAAACTGTTGGAGAAGATACTGAGGGATAGGATCTATTCACATCTGAAAGAAAATAGACTTATCAGTGATAGGCAGCATGGTTTTGTGCAGGGAAGGTCATGTCTTACAAACCTAACAGAATTCTTTGAGGAAGTGACAAAGTTAATTGATGAGGGAAGGGCTGTAGATGTCATATGCATAGACTTTAGTAAGGGGTTTGATAAGGTTTCCCATGGCAGGTTGATGGAAAAAGTGAAGTTGTATGGGGTTCAGGGTGTACTAGCTAGATGGATAAAGAACTGGCTGGGCAACAGGAGACAGAGAGTAGTGGTGGAAAGGAGTGTCTCAAAATGGAGAAGGGTGACTAGTGGTGTTCCACAGGGATCCGTGCTCGGACCACTGCTGTTTGTGATCTACATAAATTACCTGGAGGAAGGTATAGGTGGTCTGATTAGCAAGTTTGCAGATGATACTAAGATTGGTGGAGTTGCAGATAGTGAGGAGGACTGTCAGAGAATACAACAAAATATAGATAGATTGGAGAGTTGGGCAGAGAAATGGCAGATGGAGTTCAATCCAGGCAAATGCGAGGTGATGCATTTTGGAAGATCAAATTCAAGAGCGGACTATATGGTCAATGGAAGGGTCTTGGGGAAAATTGATGTACAGAGAGATCTGGGAGTTCAGGTCCATTGTACCCTGAAGGTGGCAACGCAGGTTGGCATACAGCATGCTTGCCTTCATCGGACGGGGTATTGAGTACAAGAGTTGGCAGGTCATGTTACAGTTGTATAGGACTTTGGTTCGGCCACATTTGGAATACTGCGTGCAGTTCTGGTCGCCACATTACCAGAAGGATGTGGATGCTTTGGAGAGGGTGCAGAGGAGGTTCACCAGGATGTTGCCTGGTATGGAGGGTGCTAGCTATGAAGAAAGTTTGAGTAGATTAGGATTGTTTTCGTTGGAAAGACAGAGGTTGAGGGGGGACCTGATTGAGGTCTACAAAATTATGAGAGGTATGGACATGGTGGATAGCAACAAGCTTTTCCCAAGAGTGGGAGTGTCAGTTACAAGGAGTCACGATTTCAAGGTGAGAGGGGGAAAGTTTAAGGGAGATGTGCGTGGAAAGTTTTTTACGCAGAGGGTGGTGGGTGCCTGGAACGCTTTACCAGAGGAGGTGGTAGAGGTAGCATCATTTAAGAGGCATCTAGACAGGTATATGAACGGGCGGGAACAGAGGGAAGTAGACCTTAGAAAATAGGAGACAGGTTTAGATAAAGGATCTGGATCAGCGCAGGCTGGGAGGGCCGAAGTGCCTGTTCCTGAGCTGTAATTTTCTTTGTTCTTTGTACTATGGCAGTGGCTCCTGTGTCTACCTCCATTTTGAGTGGACAACCACTGACAATCAGTCTTATTGTAATTGGGGCTGCTTTTTTCACCTTAATATTATTCAACTCAATTACATTTGGCCCGCTTTCAGAATGACTTTCCATGCTGTGCGTTTGAGGCAGAATCCTGACCCTGCTAGCACTTCACTGGTCCTGCTTGACCCTACATTTGCTTCATGTATGCCTCTTTCTGCCACAGGCATAACATACACCTTCCTTGAACCTACACTTTTCCTGGAGAGGAATTCCTCCACACCGATAGCACTCTTCACAAATCATAATGCGTTGGCCGAATCTCTTATGACTCTACATTCTCTCAGGCTCTGCATTTCTTTGCTCACCAAACCCTGTGCCCTCATCCTTGGCACTGCTGCCACTAGTAGCTTCCCTCCAAACTTGGTGCACCTTGCATCCTTGCACCCCTTGAAGCTCCAATTAGGCTCCTGACTATTGAGTGGGACGGAGGTGGGGGGTGGTGCTGGCTACTAATGCCAAGGCCCATCTGAAAATTAGTATCTAATAGATGGGAATTTACTTTCAAATTTCATCTGACAGCAACCATGTTTACACTGGAAAATGGGGCAAGGGGCAATTGAAAATTGACTTGACGCTGTTGAGGTTTACTGCAAATGTTCATTCACCTCCATCAGCATAATGTTGAGACTTTAAATGATGAAAATATTTGTTGCTCAAAACTCTTCGGCCCTGCTTTTGCTTCCAAGAAGGTCTGTTACATATCACCATGCTGTTCACATTTGTAATTTAACATGCTACAATTAGAGCAAGTCAAGAATGCAGTCTCTTTACTCAATATGGCCATCCTTCTAAAATAGAACTGTCAAACTGTGGAGTTCAGTAGGACAGACTTCAAATTTGGAATTGCCTGCACTGTGTTCCTTGGAAATTGATACATTTTGGTGGTTATGCAAATGGTCTGTTATTATTACAACTGTCTTTGTGTGTCTATGATTTGAAGAGGAGGACAAGTGCTCAGGGCACTAGGTACACAAGAAACTCATTCACTTTGAAAATAGCTATGGCATATTCCAAAAATCCACAGGGCAGTGCGCATTGTGTTAATGTCAAGAGTGTGTCCATCCCTGCCTCCTCTGCTGACCCCACTTACAGAGAACAGTGACATGGGTGGAAAATCCAGAGAGAATCAGGAAATCTCTCTCAGAGAGATTGCCTTTCCTGATTTTCACCGCCCCTCACTGGTAACATCATGAAGTTCATGCCCAAAAATATGAAAACCTCCTTGAATGGATTTGAATAAATGTTACTATCCAGCAAGCCCAGCAACAAAGGGTTAGGCTGGTGAGGGTATTAGAATCACACTAGTGTGAAGTTCTCTGTTGGGTCTATCAGGATGTCTTGAGAATGTAGTGTTAAAGAACATCAAGCTGAGTTATTAAACAAAATTGATTTATTTACACTACTAAATTAAAGATTCTAAACAGTCAACAAGGAATAAGTTATTAAATAAAACTATACAATATATCTTACAACAGAACTCTATGCTGTGCAACTAACCTATCTCACGCCTAACCACCTTCTCCCAGAATCCCAGGAGTCACATGATATTTTTACAACTGCTCCTTATCTCCATCTGGTGGTGAGAAGTATTATTATCTTATTGTTAACTCTTTGTATTCCTTACAATGCACATATTGTTAAGACCAGGCAGGATTTTGTTACACGCTTTGTTGCCCACTTTTCTGACATCAAAGAAAAAAAAAATTCAACCTCTCAGGATCCAGGCCACCTGAACCCTTTCAATATCCTTACATCCTGCCTTGATGGGTTTATATGCCTCCGCTAACCGCTGACCAATGTCAAAGAAGGTCCTTGACACAGGGGGTTTGGTGTTTGAGGTTCCTACACCCTGGCTCACCTCACCAAACTTCAAAGCTTTTGTTAAGGACAGCCGGAGACTCATCCTCATGCCAAATGGTGGTGACTTCACCATCCTTTCCCTCAGTGTCCCGAAGTTAAGATGGGGGGTAGGGGAATACTGAATACTATCCAGCAACCCATGAAATGATGTCTTGTTGAGTGCAAAAACCTTCTTGAACATATACACAAGCAATCGTGAATATTTGGAACTCTTTCCCTCAGAAAGCTGTTATGGCTAGGCCGATCAAAACATTTCTGTACTTCTCCCATGTACATCGGGTGTACTCCCACATTGATATTTTTATGGTGGAGAATTCGATTCTCCTGGGGATAGTAGGGGTGGAATAGGGGCCAATTGTGTTCTCGGTCCATGTGCCACATTTGATGGATATAAAGTTGAGAGTAGGTCAGTCTCAGTGGCCCCCGTGGAAGATTGACTCGTTGCTGCTAGTGGATGTTACTGGCAGATTAAACGTTTTGTGGAAAGATGACTTTGGTCATCAAGGAGTACATAGAGTTCAATGAGAACAAGGAGGTCTGGCCTTCCTGTTCTGAGAGGCCTTGAAGGTGGTAGCACAGGTAAAGCGATGTTTTTAAAGCTCATAGAGACAAGGTAGAGAGGCAGCAATTGATTGGTGCAATTTGGGAGGTAGATCAGTGGTACTTTGTGGCCCTTGCCAAGGAACTCCTGGTGGAGCGGAAGAAGCTACAAGGAGAATATGATTTGATGATGACAGGGAAGGCAGTGGGCCAGCTTTGTAGAGCGAGAGTGTTTTGTGTGAGTATGGGGGCTAAGGCTAGCCATCAGCGAGTGCACCAACTCCAGCGCCAAACTGGTGCAAGGGAGATCGTACAAGTGAGGGAAGAGGGAGGTGGGGGGGGGGGGGGGGGGGGGGGGCTGGAGTCTCTGCCAGAGCGTATCAATAAAGTGTTTTAGTCATTCTATAAGAGACTATACAGGTCTGAACCCCGGTGGGAGGGGCTGAAATGGGGTGGTTTTTTCCAGGGACTGGTGTTTCGGAGGTTGAGGGGAAGAAGTGGAAGGAACTGGAAGCTCTGCTGGGGTTACAAGAGACAATGGAGGCTACTGGCGTAATGCAATCATGGAAGGCACCTGGTCCGGATGGTTTCCTTGTTGACTTTTATAAGCCGTTTGCGATGGAGTTGGCCCTACATCTCCTGATGCCTTTTTGGCGCGGGGGGAATTACTGGCTATACTGACTCAGGCGTCAGAGTATTCCTGGCTGTATAAGAGCATGAGGCAAGGCTGCCTGCTGTCCCCACTTCTATTCACATTAGCAATAGAGCCTCTGGCTATTGCACTCTGGGTTTCTGTCGAGTCGTCAGATATTGGGAGAGGGGGTAGGGAACACAGAGTTTTGCCGTTTGCAGATGACTTGTTATTGTATATATTCAATCCACTGGCGTATATGGATAAGATTATGAGTATATTGGAAAACTTTGGCATCTTCTCGGGCTACAAATTGAATATGAGCAAAAGTGAAGTGTTTGCAGTTAATGTCCTTGGGGAGAGGGGCAGATTTGAGGGCCCTTCCATCCAGGCTGGCCAGAAGTAGATTCAGGGATTTAGGTATTCAGGTGGCACATGATTGAGCTGCGATGTGTAAAAGGAACCTGCTGGGTCTGTGCGGGGGCTGAAAGACTTTCTAAAAAGGTAGAATGCCTTCCGCTTTTATTAGCAGGGTGGGTGCAGACGTATTTCAATCCCTCCCAATGTTAACCCAGTAACCCCATCTAACCATTTTTTGGACACTGAGGGCAATCCACCTAACCTGCACAGCTTTGGACTGTGGACGGAAACCGGAGCACCCGGAGGAAGCCCACGCAGATACGGGGAGAATGTGCAGACTCCACACAGACACTGACCCAAGAGGGAATTGAACCTGGGACCCTGGAGCTGTGAAGCAACAGTGCTAACCACTGTGCTACCGTGCCACCCAGCGGGAATCAGCTAACCATGTCCACATGTTCTGGTCCAGCCCGTGGTTGGTGGAGTTCTGGGGCTCGGTATTTAAGACATTAGTGGAAATTTAGGCGCGGAGATGTTACTGGGTTCTCTTGAGGCAATCTTTGGTGTGTTAGAAGTGCCTGCTGAAGGAAGGGAAGGGACCGATGTTATGGCCTTTGCCATGGTGATTGCCCGGACGAAAACCTTATTGGAATTGAGGTTGGAGGAGCCACCAAAAGTGTTGGCATGGTCGGGGTATTTGCAGGATTCCTTAAACTGGAGAAGATTAAGTTTGTCCTTGGGTTTTGGATAGTAGTAATCTTTATTGTCACAAGTAGGCTTACATTAACACTGCAATGAAGTTACTGTGAAAAGCCCCTTGTTGCCATATTCTGGTGCCTGTTGGGTACACAGAGGGAGAATTCTGAATGTCCAATTTACACAATAGCACATGTTTTGGGACTAGTGAGAGGATAAGTTCGGCATAAGTTGGAGGCTGTTTTTATCTCTGTTTACAGATCTGTTTGTTGCCAGTTGGGTAGGAGAGGGGTTGGGGGGGGGGGGGGGGGGGGGGGTTGGAGGGGATTTAAGAGAGAAAAATAATTGTTTGTTGTTATGTATGCCCTGATTTGAATAAAAATACCATTTTAAAAAAAGAATCATCAAAATCAATTGAAAAAAAATTAATAATAGCATAAAAATTACAATAAATGTATGTTTCAGATTTGATAAATCAATTTAGAAAGTACGCTCCCATCCTGTCAAAGTTTATTTGGCGTGAAGGGAACCATTTCATACCAAATGATGCTGGCAATTTTGCTTAATTTTGTAATATTCCAGAACTGAACAATTCGAAGCACACATTTTCTCTTCCAGTCGATATATATTAGGCTTGGTGTACATAGAGCTATGGCTGGAGCTGACCACACACATACACACTGAAACTCTCCTTGCATCAGGAAATTCTTTTTGTAAACTCTCATTCATGTATATAAACACATGCTATTCATTATTCTGTGTTTACTTATGTCATATATAGTTTGCTCACCCTTAATCTACTGAACACTACAAAGGTCTCCCCTCAGAAATACTGCCGCCTTCATTCAGGCCATCTTTATCCAAACATTAAAAAATCATTTATCTAATAATGATGGTAAGATAATAATAATCCCAGTTTCTCTGTAGTAAATTGACACCATTATTTAAAAGAGTATGGTGACTACTCGGTCCAATCTATGCAATTTATTATCCTTTTTGATTCCATCCCCCAAAATGTATTTATTCACACAAAATGCCTACTTGGCTAATTTAAACAAAGCAAGTTTGTAGAGAATAATTTGGCAGAATAAAGAGAGCTGCTGGGTTGGAGAGGAAATTTTCACTTGTCTCCATTAGTTTTGCATCAGTCAGACCAGTACTAAAGATGATGGAATTTTAAGCGTGACTGTGTTATGTCTAAGGCGACCTGCTTTTGTGATTTCTGTGATCTTTTACACTGATTCAAGAAACAATTTACCCAAATACGAGCTCGTCCACCAAATTGGCCACACCCTGATTCAAAATTTTAAGGCTGAGGGCGCGATCTTCCAGCCTTGTTGCGCTCTCGCTCAAGTGAAACGAGGCCATGAATAGCTGGAGGCCAAAAACAAGATCCGTGCCAGGCGCCAGTTTGCTATGCAACCAGCCTGCTCCCAAAGACGAAATCGGGGTCTCGCCATAGCGTGGTGAGAAACCAATTATCACCACTTAAGCCCCATTTCCATACAATTAACGGGAGCCACCTTTTATCCAACGGCCTCCCGTCATTCAGGGGCCTCCCCAGAAAGTGCTGACGCTTACGCCGATTAGTACTCCCTTTGAAAAACGTGAACCTGATGGAAGGGCTTCTGTGGGGAGCTGAGGAGGTGAGTAGCCATGTTTTCACAGGCATAGAGTCCAGGGGTGGTAGGTTTACTGTCCAGGTGCTCGCCGGGGGGTCGGGGACCCTCTGCTGAGGGGGCGGGGCCCTGCGCAGAGGTGGGCCGTCATGGGAAAACGGGGGAAGGCGCTGGGTAGGCAACCACTCACGGCAACACCATGCCAACCCCTGGATTGTGTGTACCCCTCAGGGGGAAGACCTTGTCCCTGCCCATCTGCCACAACGACCACCCATAACCCCACCGACTGCCGAGAGAATAGTCAATTTGGCTGGGGAGGGAATAGACAAACCGGCTGGGGAGGGAATAGTCAATTCTGCTGGGGAGGGAATAGTCAATCCGGCTGGGAGGGAATAGTCAATCCGGCTGGGGAGGGAATGGTCAATCAGGCTGGGGAGGGAATGCAAATCCGGCTGGGAAGGGAATAGTCAAACCGGCTGGGGAGGGAATAATCAGTCCTGCTGGGCAGGGAATAGTCAGTCCGGCTGAGGAGGGAACAGTCAATTTGGCTGGGAAGAAATAGTCAATCGGGCTGGGAGGGAATAGTCAATCCGGCTGGGATGGGAATAGACAAACCGGCTGGGGAGGGAATAGTCAATTCTGCTGGGAAGGGAATAGTCAATCTGGCTGGGAGGGAGTAGTCAATCCGGCTGGGAAGGGAATAGACAAACCGGCTGAGGGGGGAATGCCAATCCGGCTGGGGAGTGAATAGTTAATCCGGCTGGGAAGGAATGGTCAATCTGGCTGGGGAAGGAATACTCAATCCGGCTGGATAGGGAATAGTCAATCCGACTGGGCAGGGAATAGTCAATCCGGCTGGGAGGGAATAGTCAATCCGGCTGGGAAGGGAATAGTCAATCCAGCTAGGGAGGGAATAGTCAATCCGGCTGGGCAGGGAATAGTCAATCCGGCTGGGGAGGGAATAGCCAATCCATCTGGGAGGGAATAGTCAATCCAACTGGGGAGGGAATAGTCAATCCGGCTGGGCAGGGAATAGTCAATCCGACTGGGGAGGGAATAGTCAATCCGGCTGGGGAGGGAATAGTCAATCCGGCTGGGCAGGGAATAGTCAATCCGACTGGGGAGGGAATAGTCAATCCGGCTGGGGAGGGAATAGTCAATCCGGCTGGGAGGGAATAGTCAATCTGGCTGGGCAGGGAATAGTCAATCCGGCTGGATAGGGAATAGTCAATCCAACTGGGGAGGGAATAGTCAATCCGACTGGGGAGGGAATAGTCAATCCGACTGGGGAGGGAATAGTCAATCCGGCTGGGGAGGGAATAGTCAATCCGGCTGGGAAGGGAATAGACAAACCGGCTGGGGAGGGAATAGTCAATCCGGCTGGGGAGGGAATAGTCAATCCGGCTGGGAGGGAATAGTCAATCTGGCTGGGCAGGGAATAGTCAATCCGGCTGGATAGGGAATAGTCAATCCAACTGGGGAGGGAATAGTCAATCCGACTGGGGAGGGAATAGTCAATCCGACTGGGGAGGGAATAGTCAATCCGGCTGGGGAGGGAATAGTCAATCCGGCTGGGAAGGGAATAGACAAACCGGCTGGGGAGGGATTGCCAATCCAGCTGGGGAGGGAATGCCAATCCGGCTGGGAGGGAATAGTCAATCCAGCTGGGGAGGGAATAATCAGTCCAGCTAGGCAGGGAATAGTCAGCCAGGCTGAGGAGGAAACAGTCAATCCGGCTGGGATGGGAATAGACATACCGGCTGGGGAGGGAATAGTCAATTCTGCTGGGGAGGGAATAGTCAATCCGGCTGGGGAGGGAATAATCAGTCCAGCTAGGCAGGGAATAGTCAGCCAGGCTGAGGAGGAAACAGTCAATCTGGCTGGATGGGGAATAGTCAATCCGGCTGGGAGGGAATGGTCAATCCAGCTGGGGACGGAATGGTCAATCCGACTGGAGAGTGAATAGTTAATCCGACTGGGGAGGGAATAGTCGATCCGGCTGTGGAGGGAATGGTCAATCCAGCTAGGGAGGGAATGGTCAATCCGGCCCGGGAGGGAATAGTCAATCCAGCTGGGGAGGGAATGGTCAATCTGGCTGGGGAGGGAATGGTCAATCCGGCTGGGGTGGGAATGGTCAATCCGGCTGGGGCGGGAATAGTCAGTTCGATTGTGGAACATAGGCCCCCCCCACGGAATTCGCCCGCCCGCCGATTGGTAGGCTCCGATTTGGGCCTGGCCACCGTGGAGCACCCCCCCCCCCCCCCCCCCGTCATCCCCACCAGGACGCCCCCACAGTCAGAACTCCGAGGTCCCGCCGGGTAGGACCATGCGTAACCCATGCAGGCGGGACTCGGCCGAACTCGGCGGGCACTTGGAGGGGCCTGACCGGAGCGCCGGCGACCCCGCAGGCGCGAATGGCTGGCGTCGGAGCAGAGCGGCGATTCTCCGACCCGGGGCAAGAGCAGAGAATCCCGGCCAAGGTGTTTGTCAAAGGAACCGATCACAACGTGAGGGAAACATTTTTTTAACACAGCGAGTGCATTGGATCTGGGAGCAAGGTGGAGGCACAATTGGGGATTGAGAGAAACCTTTGCAAGGCTATGGGAAAAGGGAGGAGGAGTGGACGCGCTGAGATCCCTTGCAGTAAGCAAGCACAGGCTCAACAGGCTGAAACATCTCCTTCTGTGTTGTAACAATTCTAGGATTCTATGATAGCAGCCCTGATGATCCAAAAACCTGCCAGTGGCAGAAAACTGATTATCAAATGAGTATCACTACCCACCCTATCCACTTATTTATACATGTACATTGCCCCTGGCTGCCCTGTGTTGGTGGAACTTTAAACCTACATACTTTACAGCAGCTTGTGAACTCAATAGAGACCTCGGGAACTTGCTGCATTGTACTTTCCTCACCGAGCCCGAGTTGGAAGATCGGAAAGAACGGTGCAGCTGCATTTCAGTGTAAGTAACCAGGAGTGGAGTAGAAATCCAACTGTGATTGGATGTAATGGTTCTAAATATCTGCCCCAATGAATCAAGTGATGACTGACATTTGTATAGAACCTCTCATGATCACTGAATGTCTCAAAGTGCGTTACACAGATTAGAATGTTGGAAATGTGCCAATGAATTCTCCCACAGACAGCAATGTGATAATGACCAGATTATCTACTCTTGTGATGTTGATTGAGCAGGACACAGAATAACTCCCTTGCTCTTCTTCAAGATATTGTCTTTGGATCACTTACATCCATTCGAGAGGACAGATGGGGCCATGGTTTGACATCTCATCTGGAAGGCTGCATCTCCGACAGTGCAGCTGGAGTGTCAGCCTTGACTTTTATGCACAAGTCCTGGAATGAGACTTGTGTGGTGGCTGCATAACCAGCAGCATGGTCACTACCATAGTGGAAATGCTAGAAGTCATGAAACATCCGATAAGGGAAGTGAAATGACTGAAAGATCATATGATATGATTCTGATTTAGGATTGTAAGTATAGCTTACATCAGTAAAATAGAGTGAAACAGGGCAGCATGGTGGTACAGTGGTTAGCCTTGATGCCTCACGGCGCCGAGGTCCCAGGTTCGATCCCGGCTCTGGGTCAATGTCCTTGTGGAGTTTGTACATTCTCCCTGTGTTTGTGTGGCTTTCGTCCCCACAATCCAAAGATATGAAGGGTAGGTGGATTGGCCATGCAGAATTACCCCTTAATTGGAAAAAATTAATTTGGTACTCTAAATTTATTAAAAGTAAATAGAGTGAAACACGCCATTGTTTGAACTTTGATGAAAATAGATTGTTTTTTTTATAAATTTAGAGTACCCAATTCATTTTTTTCCCAATTGAGGGGAAATTTAGTGTGGCCACTTCACCTACCCAGCACATTTTTGGGTTGTAGGGATGAGACCCACGCAGACACAGGGAGAATGGGCTGACTTCACACAGACAGTGACCCAGAGCCGGGATTGAACCCGGGTCCTCGGCGCCTTGAGGCAGCAGTGCTAACCACTGTACCACTGTGCTGCCCCTTGCTGAAATAGTTAAAGAGAGACAATGGCCCAACTGCTTGTCCAAATACAGCAGTTATAAAAACGGATCTGTTTCGTTTTCTTGCACTCATGAATCACAAATATTAGCACAGCACACCTATATTTTCACCACTTATGCACAGTTAAGTCCAAATTAAACTGATGAGAAGTTCAAATAAACTCAGAATGGATAAGAATATCCAGACATCTCTCTCGTTTCATTTTAGCTGCATTGCATCGACCACCTTGGTCACTGTATTGTGGCCCTGACCAGGACATTTGTGAATGGCACAGCCTGAGGTGGAACAAGAGAAGGAGCCAAAATAGTTGGAGATTGGAGTTTCTGGACCTTGGCTTGATGCCAGATGCTGGGTTCAGTAACTGTTCTTTTTCACAAAGGCAGCTGCTGCTTTTAACACATCCATAAAATAACACCTTCAATGTTAATTTCTTTTCTCTCCACCTCTGAAAGACCCAGGCCAAATTGAGTTGGGGTCTATAAGGTTAAAGCAGGTATTTGCGTGGGAAGATTTGGGGGGAATGTTAAAGGAGGTAATTGTATGGGGATTTGAATTCGGGTAGGGTGGGGAAATCCTGAAAAAAACTGTGAGCATGTTTCGAAATCGTCTCCAACCTGCTGACTTCCATACTTCAACCCAACGTGTGAGGCTGTTTGCACACAGCCCCTTCAGTCAGTATTTTAATCATTTAATTACAATGATATTGATATGGGTTCTGCCGTTTAACGTTGGGTCAACTAGTTTCCTGTGCTTTATGGAACTTGACGATGAAGGCAAGGCAGAACACAATGACAATTGAGGAGGATGAAGACATGACAGGACAATTTGCCAACGATACCCAGCACCTACAGCTGACTTCCTACCTGCTTATGTGAAAGTTTGTTCACAGCACTAGTGCTGAGAATTTACTTTTCACACTTTAGAGGCATCACCATCTTGTAGTTGACAGCTAAATGCATTCTGCAATGGCCTAGCAAGCCACTCAGTTCAAGAGCAATTAGGGATGGGCAACAAATTGAGCACTTAATTGAGCAGGAGGAAAAAAGACAGCTTCCCAATGGGAAGATGGAATTCCAGAATTAAGTTGGTGGCAGATTGACAGCAGATTAAACTTCCCAATGGCAAACATCAAGACCCTCTTTTATACATTTGCATGTTATCCCCATTAAAAAGCAACCTGGCCAGAATTAAGTGCATCTTACTCATTAAGTTATTAGCGAAAGAAAAACATGTGCCTTCAGATTCATGACGGTTCAAGGTGGCACGCAGTACGTGAGGTAGTCGTCCTGATGGATTTGGACTGAGTTGGAGCTGCTTTTTCCTCTGTTGGGAAGCTTTGTTCAGTTACCAGAGAGGACAGGCATTGATGAGATTAGTGGTGCCAATCAAAGGGGTATGGGCAGAGCTATATAAAGAAGGAGAGGGTGGGGAAAGGGGAGGCAGGGGAGAGATGAGTAAGGATAGGAGAACCAACGAGAGGTGGTTGGGGAAGGTGGCATTGTTTGTGAAAGCAATGTTGGCTGGGTTCTGTACTAGGGGGGGGGGGGGGGGGTTGATTGTATTGTTGTGTTTTGGTTTTGTTGAAATTTGATGTTTGAAATTGCTAAAATTATAAATGCCTCAATAAAATATTTTCTAAAAATAAAGAGAATGAATGTTGGCAGGTCGAGGGCAATGGGGATCAGCCCCATTTTGCCAGGGGACGTCCGAGGATCAATGATAGCTGATGGTGGTGGGTCAAAGGTTACTGAAGAGAGGAAAGGTAAGATATGATCAAGATAAGATATGACATAGGGAACGTGGCTCCAGAGGGTGTGGCAGCTCTGCCAGAGATCCAGGTGGAGAGAGTGTGTCAGCACTAACTGAGATCCAGGTGGAGAGAGTGTGTCAGCTCTGCCAGAGATCCAGGTGGAGAGAGTGTGTCAGCACTAACTGAGATCCAGGTGGAGAGAGTGTGTCAGCTCTGCCAGACATCCAGGTGGAGAGAGTGTGTCAGCTCTACCAGACATCCAGGTGGAGAGAGTGTGTCAGCAATGCCAGAGAACCAGGTGGAGAGAGTGTGTCAGCATTGGCAGAGATCCAGGTGGAGAGAGTGTGTCAGCGCTGCCAGAGAGCCAGGTGGAGAGGGTGTGTCAGCTCTGCCAGAGATCCAGGTGGAGAGAGTGTGTCAGCTCTGCCAGAGATCCCGGTGGAGAGGGTGTGTCAGCAACACCAGGGATCCAGGTGGAGAGAGTGTGTCAGCTCTGCCAGAGATCCAGGTGGAGAGGGTGTGTCAGCTCTGCCAGAGATCCAGGTGGAGAGGGTGTGTCAGCTCTGACAGAGATCCGGTGGAGAGAGTGTGTCAGCTCTGCCAGAGATCCAGGTGGAGAGGGTGTGTCAGCACTAACTGAGATCCAGGTGGAGAGGATGTGTCAGCTCTGCCAGAGATCCAGGTGGAGAGGTGTGTCAGCAACACCAGAGATCCAGGTGGAGAGGGTGTGTCAGCACTAACTGAGATCCAGGTGGAGAGAGTGTGTCAGCTCTGCTAGACATCCAGGTGGAGAGTGTGTCAGCCTCTGCCAGAGATCCAGGTGGAGAGGGTGTGTCAGCAACACCAGAGATCCAGGTGGAGAGAGTGTGTCAGCATCACCAGAGATCCAGTGGAGAGGGTGTGGTCAGCACTGAAAGAGATCCTGTGAGAGGGTGTGTCAGAACACCAGAGATCCAGGTGGCGAGAGTGTGTCAGCAACACAGACATCCAGTGTATAGAGTGTGACAGCACTAACTGAGATCCAGGTGAGATTGTCAGCTCTGCAGACATCCAGGTGAGAGAGTGTGTCAGCTCTGCCAAGATCCAGGTGGAGATTGTGTCACAAACAAAGATCCAGGTGGAGAGAGTGTGTCAGCTCTGCCAGGATCCAGGTGAGATGTTTCAGCAACACCAAGGGCTCCAGGTGGAGAAGAGTGGTCAGCTCTGCCAGAGATCCCTTTGGAGAGAGTGTGTCAGCATCACCAGAGCCCAGGTGGGAGAGAATGTGTCAGCACTAACTGAGATCCAGGTTGATAGAGTTTGTCAGCTCTGCCGAATCCAGTGGAGAGGGCGTTCAGCATCACCAGAGATCCAGAGTGGATGAGGGGTGTCAGCTCTGCCAGAGATCCAGTGGAGAGGGTGTGTCAGCACTAACTGAGATCCAGGTGGAGAGAGGTGTGTCAGCTCTGCTAGAGATCCAGGTGGAGAGGGTGTGTCAGCACACCAGAGATCCAGGTGGAGAGAATGTGTCAGCAACACCAGAGATCCAGGTGGAGAGAGTGTGTCAGCTCTGCCAGACATCCAGGTGGAGAGATGTTGTCAGCAACACCAGAGATCCAGGTGGAGAGTGTGTGTCAGCTCTGCCAGAGATCCAGGTGGAGAGTGTGTGAGCGCTGCCAAGATCCAGGTGCAGAGAGTGTGTCAGCACTAACTGAGATCCAGGTGGAGAGTGTGTGTCAGCAACACCAGAGATCCAGGTGGAGAGAGTGTGCCAGCTCTGCCAGAGATCCGGTGGATAGAGTATGTCAGCGCTGCCAGAGATCAGGTGGAGAGAGTGTGTCAGCACTGCCGGAGATCCAGGTGAGAGAGTGTGACAGCACTAACTGAGATCCAGGTGGAGAGAGTGTGTCAGCGCTGCCAGAGATCCAGGTGGAGAGAGTGTGTCAGCAACACCAGAGATCCAGGTGGAGAGAGTGTGTCAGCACTAACTAAGATCCAGGCGGAGAGCAGCATTGCCAGAGATCCAGGTGGAGAGAGTGTGTCAGCGCTGCCAGAGAGCCAGGTGGAGAGGGTGTGTCAGCAACACCAGAGATCCAGGTGGAGAGATGTGTCAGCAACACCAGAGATCCAGGTGGAGAGAGTGTGTCAGCATCACCAGAGATCCAGGTGGAGAGAGTGTGTCAGCTCTGCCAGAGATCCAGGTGGAGAGGGTGTGTCAGCAACACCAGAGATCCAGGTGGAGAGAGTGTGTCAGCTCTGCCAGAGATCCAGGTGGAGAGGGTGTGTCAGCAACACCAGAGATCCAGGTGGAGAGACTGTGTCAGCGCTGCCAGAGATCCAGGTGGAGAGAGTGTGTCAGCACTAACTGAGATCCAGGTGGAGAGAGTGTGTCAGCTCTGCCAGAGATCCAGGTGGAGAGAGTGTGGTCAGCACTGCCAGAGATCCAGGTGGAGGGAGTGTGTCAGCAACACCAGACATCCAGGTGGAGAGAGTGTGTCAGCAACACCAGAGATCCAGGTGGAGAGGGTGTGTCAGCTCTGCCAGAGATCCAGGTGGTGAGAGTGTGTCAGCTCTGCCAGAGATCAAGGTGGAGAGAGTGTGTCAGCTCTGCCAGAGATCCAGGTGGAGAGTGTGTGTCAGCTCTGCCAGAGTTCCAGGTGGTGAGAGTGTGTCAGCTCTGCCAGGGATCAAGGTGGAGAGAGTGTGTCAGCTCTGCCAGAGATCCAGGTGGAGAGAGTGTGTCAGCAACACCAGAGATCCAGGTGGAGAGGGTGTGTCAGCACTGCCAGAGATCCAGGTGGAGAGAGTGTGACAGCACTAACTGAGATCCAGGTGGAGAGAGTGTGTCAGCGCTGCCAGAGATCCAGGTGGAGAGAGTGTGTCAGCTCTGCCAGAGATCCAGGTGGAGAGGGTGTGTCAGCGCTGCCAGAGATCCAGGTGGAGAGAGTGTGTCAGCAACACCAGAGATCCAGGTGGAGAGACTGTGTCAGCAACACCAGACATCCAGGTGGAGAGGGTGTGTCAGCTCTGCCAGAGATCCAGGTGGAGAGAGTGTGTCAGCAACACCAGAGATCCAGGTGGAGAGAGTGTGTCAGCGCTGCCAGAGATCCAGGTGGAGAGAGTGTGTCAGCGGTGCCAGAGATCCAGGTGGAGAGAGTGTGTCAGCAACACCAGACATCCAGGTGGAGAGAGTGTGTCAGCACTGCCGGAGATCCAGGTGCAGAGTGTGTCAGCTCTGCCAGAGATCCAGGTGGAGAGAGTGTGTCAGCACTAACTGAGATCCAGGTGGAGAGGGTGTGTCAGCACTAACTGAGATCCAGGTGGAGAGGGTGTGTCAGCACTAACTGAGATCCAGGTGGAGAGAGTGTGTCAGCTACTGCCAGAGATCCAGGTGGAGAGGGTGTGTCAGCTACTGCCAGAGATCCAGGTGGAGAGGGTGTGTCTGCTCTGCCAGAGATCCAGGTGGAGAGAGTGTGTCAGCTCTGCCAGAGATCCAGGTGGAGAGAGTGTGTCAGCTCTGCCAGAGATCCAGGTGGAGAGGGTGTGTCAGCATCTACCAGAGATCCAGGTGGAGAGAGTGTGTCAGCAATCACCAGAGATCCAGGTGGAGAGAGTGTGTCAGCTCTGCCAGAGATCCAGGTGGAGAGGGTGTGTCAGCACTACCAGGGATCCAGGTGGAGAGATGTGTGTCAGCTCTGCCAGAGATCCAGGTGGAGAGAGTGTGTCAGCT
This sequence comes from Scyliorhinus canicula, assembly GCF_902713615.1. Classification (NCBI taxonomy): domain Eukaryota; kingdom Metazoa; phylum Chordata; class Chondrichthyes; order Carcharhiniformes; family Scyliorhinidae; genus Scyliorhinus; species Scyliorhinus canicula. The sequence goes on along the minus strand of NC_052153.1, from coordinate 80,617,719 downwards.
ACTGACAGAGATCCAGGTGGAGAGTGTGTGTCAGCTCTGCCAGAGATCCAGGTGCAGAGGGTGTGTCAGCTCTGCCAGTGGTCAAGGTGGCAGGTCGTGAGGGTGTGGCAGTAGTTGCAATTCCCAAAACCTCTTCCCAGACGGCGAGAATTATGTTCCTGGCTTTCTGGGAAGGAATCCTGTCCCAGTGCCTTTTAAGTGTGGCGCTCAGACCTTTGCACCGAGGTAGGGTGCTCTTTGGGAGGGTCAAGGTCTATCCAAAGAGCAAGTAAAGGGTCTTGTTCAGACCATAGGCTGTATTTAACACTTCCCGCCAGCCGATTTGAAAGTGGGATGCAGGTAAAATCCAGCGGGCAGGCTGCTGGCTGCCTATCTGCCCACCACTGCCTCCACCATGATTTAAACAGTGACAGGGGTGGCATCAGCCAGCCCAGCCACCAGTGGACTGGTTGAGGCCTTTAAACGGGCAATTGATATCCATTTACGGGTCTTATTCTTTCACCGCTGGGACGTAACTGAAAGTGAGAAAGGCCCATGTCATGCTCCCAGCCCAGCACGTTTCTCAGCGAGGGGGGGGGGAGGGGGCATGGCGGGGAGTGGGGGTGGAGGGTGGAGGGGGTCTTTCCTTAATTGGCCCCGGGCCCATCGGAGGCCCCCTTCCCCCCCCCGACCAAATTATAATCTCCTCTGCACCCCCCCTCCCCCACATCCTTCCAACCAGAACCCCAGCACTTCTGTTGGTGCTGCCAATATGGAGTGCTGTTAGCATCTGATCAACCAGCAGCCATCCTTGAGGCAGGATTCTCAGGAAGTGCCGCCTCCAGTATCTCGGCCTGATTCTTTAGCGTGGGGACAGTGAACACAGTGCCTTGTGTTTTGGCGATCAGGATGATACACAGACTCTAATCACAATGCAGTCGACTTATTGAAAAATCCTTTAGTCAGAATCCTTCATATGCATAAAAATAATTTTTAATGAAATCTTAAAATAATCCAGAAATTGGGGTTGTCGTGTTAAGCACACTGAGATAACACGGGCTGAAACTGGATGCAGCTATGACTGAAATAGACTCCAGACCTGGAAGTTAGTTCAATTTGATTGATTGAACTTGTCACACAGTTAGCACAGTTCTCTGTGAGTTCGACTCTCTGCTCACCTAAGTGTGATTGAACCAGACTAGCTCTTAGCCACGTGCTCTATGCGTTACGTGAGATATACACCGGACTCACTCTGTAGATGTCCCTAGTGGAAAGAGGAGAAGTGTGAGTGCCTTGTGCCTTTTATAGTGGGAAACCACTCCAGTGTTCTGCCTGCTGATTGGTTATGTCCTGTTCCCTGTGTTCATTAGCTGCCTGTCTGTATCTCATTATCTGCATGTCTGCATATCATGACAGGGGTCATGCCCTGGACTGGTTAACCATTAATTGCGTATTATATAAGGAATAATGGATATCTGCAGGCCTTTCAAGACAGTAAGCTAGTTAAAGGGTTCAGATAACAACATAAACTTTAAAACCAAAGCTCAAGAGGTTTACAACTGTCACCTAAACCCAAAGCTCAGATTATGCCTGTAAATCACTCCTGGTGTCTTATTTTTCACCATGTATTCTACTCACAGTTTACAGGATAAGGGGCCACAACATTGGAACAAGTTCACTTCCAGCCAGGGGAAAGTAGCTCGAATGCAGTCCAGACGAATAAGGGCATTCTCCTCTTGCAGCTGCTGATATGGGTAAAAGGAATTTGGGAAATTTCAGACATTGCAGGGGATTCTCTTCTCTGATGGAGTGTCAGAACATTCTGACAAGGAAGTCTCCCACTGCCTGCCCACGAGTTCTTGATGCCACCAGTCCTGCCGTCTACCATATGTGAGAATTGGCAGTGGGGGAGGTGTGCAAGATTTAGGGTCTCATCAGGTTTTATAGTCTTCGCTACACTTGCCACCATTTCCAGGGGCTGTCATGCCGTGTTAATGCAAGCCTACTTGTAACACTGATAAAGATTATTATTATTATGATCGAAGGTAAACCCCAGGAATCAATACAATGACTTAAATGAAGGGATAGAGCATGAGTGCTTTGCTGTCCCCGGGGGCTTACTTTTCTTATGGAAAGTAAAGCGGGTATATGTTATTCATTTTGTTGTTCATTCTTAGGATGCGAGTGTCACTGGCTCAACCAGCATTTCTTAGCCATCACTAATTGCCATTGAAAGGTGGTGAACCGCCTTCATAAACTGCTGTCGTCCATGTAGTGTAGGTATACCCACAGTGCTGATAGTTCTTGGGTTTTGACCTAGCAACAGTGAAGGAACGGCAATATATTTCCAAGTGTGCAGCTTAAAGGGGAACATGCAGGTAGTGGTATTCCCATGGAGCATCCTATTAGGCACAGTAACCAACAGGTTTACCCAATGCATCTTCAGAATGTATTGATCAAATCATCTTTTTTTGGCATAGCTGAAAAAGAAATAATATTAAACTGACATCATAAAAAGATGGCATCATGGAAAATGTTTTTTTATTGAATGGATGTAGAATCTTCCACTTGAGTGACACCCTGACAATGCCTAGATATGATTAAAATCAGACAACAATAGGGGGAGCACTTCTTGCACATGCCCAGTGTCAGCTAGATGCATTGAAAAATAAAAAGTTGGCTTTACACAGACTAACAATGCTGTGCAGTCCTGAAACAATTGCAATTATATCTGCATTATTTACCGCTTGTCAACTATTCCCCCTGTACAAGATGCTTCTGATGATACAGTGAATGCTGAAGAAATATTGCCAGGAAATTTCAGTAAATGAGATTCTCAATTTCCAATGAATTCAGAGACTGTGGAGAATTGATTGTAATATTTCAGTAAAAAGTTAGTGAAAGAGTTTATTGAATAAAATGCTGAAGAAGAAATGTTTTATCATGTGGAGTATTCAAAACAATGCTCCTGAGATGAGGAGTCCAACTATCCTTCAAGTGAGCTCCCTGGGCTTTGAGCTAGTTTAGCTCAGTGGGCAAGACAGCTGGTTGGTAATGCAGAACAAGCCCAGCAGCGTGGGTTCAATTCCCGAACCGGCTGAGAATTCTGAAATTTCCCTCTGTGTACCCGAACAAGTGCCAGAATGTGGCGATTAGGGGCTTTTCACAGTAACATCATTGCAGTGTTAATGTAAACCTACTTGTGACAATAAAAGATTATTATTATTATGTTCTCTGCATTAGGTCTTAACAGGCTGGGGGAAAAATAGCATTAAAATAAACTGATTTACTACACTCCGCCCCCTCCACTCTGCACAACTACACCACACTTGCAGGAAATCTGTCTCTCCCACTGAACCCAGGGGACTCACCCTACCTACCCCACATAATATATAGAAGATAGGAGCAGGAGGAGGCCTTTTGGGACTGCCCCACCCACAAGAGACACTCCCTACCCTCAACTACACCACCTTCACTGGACTGCCCACCCCCCTCCCCAGGGACTTCCCTACCCTGACTATACTACACTCATAGGATTTCCCCCCCCCCCCCCCCCCCCCCCCAACCCGCCACCAGCCAAGGGCTTTCCCCCCAGGACAACATGTTTGTGGGACTGCTGACGTTCAAGGAGACTCCCCTTACCTCATAAAAACACCACACTCTTGGGCCTGCCACCTCTCCCCCCCCCCCCCCCCCCCCCCCGCTCGGGAGCTCCACCTCCTCCCCACTATACCAGCCACATGGGACTCCCCCCTCCCCCCACAGGAAATTGTTCCCCCCACCTGCCCAGATGACTTGCCCTCCCTTCAGATGACCCCCGCCAGGGACCTCCCACTCCCCCCCAGGGAATACCCCCATCCCAGGGGACTCTCCCCACCTCCAGGGAACTCCCCCGCCCCCCATTACAGGTCCTTCCCAATCCTACTCCATGGAACTCCCCCTGACACTTCTCCCAACCACAGGACTCTCCCCTACCTCCCCCTGGGATTTACTGCAATGGGTGTGTTAAAAAAGAGGGTGTAGCTTCCTTCCACCTGAATCAGCAGCGCTTGACTGAAGGCCTCAGGAGCATACTGCCCTGCTTATCGGCGCCTGGATCGAAATGTTGGGCGAGGCAGGATCAAGGTCAGAAATTGGGAGGGGATGGCAATCTGACTCCGATTGCCACTCCGCAGAAGTTCAGGCCCACTTCCTCTGTTGTTGAGTTCAGGCCCACCCTTTGGTGTTGAATCAAGAGTATAATTGTAAAATTAGAGCTAGCCATTCAGGAAATCAGAAAGCACTTTTCCACACAAAATATAGTGAAATCTTGACTTTTCACCTCCATAGGCCGTGTGTCCATTGGAGTTTTAAAGACGGAGATCCAGATTTGTTAAGTAAGTATATCAAGAGATGTGACGCTTGATAAATGGAGTCATGCTGCAGATCAGCAATTATATAGTTGACTGGTGAAATAGGCTTAAGAGGTTTGATTGGATTACTTCTACATTCCTAACTTCTTCATAAATCCATTCTTTATCTTTTTTCCACAAATGAGTCCTAACGGTGAAACGTGTTTTAAATTCTGACTTGCCCAGGATTCCAGTGTTCAAGGGATAAGCCTGCTTGTTTCTTTTACTCATGACAGCGGAAAACAAGAGGCCATCCAAAAGCCATTGACTTACGCATATTGGGCTGGTGTTTATTTATTGAAATGCACAATCTGGCACAAAGCAAACCATGCTGCAGAGGCAAGCTGAGCAGCTATTGTCTTGACACAGCACCATTGTAAATTCTTAGCTGAAAGCTTTTCTTTTCCCTCAGACAGACAGAGCATACATTTATGGTTGATTAATTTTCCACCCATGCAAGCCTATTTTTGGATGGACTACAGAGAAGTTGAGATGTGGCGGCATTAAAGCCAACAGTACTCAGTAGCTTCTCGGGAACAATTGTTGGCAACAGTAATATGGTACTGTTGAAGAAATTGTCAACAGTACTGTGTCCTGTGGCGAGGCAAAGCTGGCAGAGTGACTTGTATCATGTACAGCTCCATGAATACATCACGTTGAGTGAGATGATGTATTGTTATGTGGGGGATAAATCCCTGCCCCGGATGGTTCTGGGAACCTGAGTGCCGACAGAAGACCTGCTCCAATTTCAGGTCAGATCGTACTCCAATATGGTCAGCAGGCTGAGGCCTGAGCTGAGATATTGAGTGCCCGGGGCAGCTCATCAGTTCTGAACTATCGAGATATTGGCTGGCTAAACGTCTAACCCCCTGGTCTTGAGAAAGACAGGCCCCAGCACTAGGGATCCAATCTTGGAAGAGGCGGGGGTTCCAGTATAGTAGCAGCCCAGGCTGTATTTGTTGGACTAAAATAAATAAAAACCGACTTGCTGAACTCCTCTTTGACTGGAATTGGCAGCTGAAACAGTGTGGAGTGTACGCACTCTGCTCAGTCACTGACATCCCATATCATTGTACCATGGCTTGCATATTAAAAGGGCCTAGTGCCTGACCCAGGTGAGCAGTCATCTGACTTTAGACCTCAAGATCACAATGGCCACACTGTCAGAAAGAACTGAGTAGTAAGTCAGACTCCACCATTATTGGAGAATAATCATCTCATAGAAGACCTCAGAATCTCCCATAAATTAAATGTTAATGATGGTTTGATAAATTTTCTATGCGTTTGTATAACATTCCGATGTGTTCTGTTTTAACAGCGGCTTTAGGCTGTTTATTTTATTCTAGGGTTGTTGATATAGAGCTAGAATTTACTAATGGTGACAACGGCAAATGAAAAAATAATCCAATTGAATGATCTATCTTTGTCCACTATTTAAAGCAGATCTCACCCCTTTATTTAAAATGTATTAAAAGCTCTGTAAAATTAACATTCAGACAAATTACACTTTCATCATTTCTCCACTCATGTCCCCAGCACTAATTTCTACACTATCTGTAATCAAATAATCATACAAAACATTATTCTGCAGTGTTCTGTTTTCAGGTTCTTTACCTCCATATCAGTGTCACCATGAGGAGTGACAGTGCAGGAGCAAGAACAGAAGAGGCTCAAGGAGATGAGTACTGAAATTATTTTGTGGAGCTAGGATGAAGAGGAATGCTCCAATGGGCTTCACAAGAATAACAGAATCACAGAATTGTTACAATGCAGAAGGAGGCCATTCGGCCCGTTCTGTCTGCACCAGCTGTCTGAGTGAACAATTCACTTTGTGCCATTCTCCTGCCTTCTCCCCATAACCCTACAAATTCTTCTTTTTTAGGTAACAGTTTAATTTCCTTTTGAATGCCTCAATTAAACCTGCCTCCACCACGCTCTCACGCAGAGTATTCCTGACACTAACCCATGACTGCATGAAAATTTTTTCTCATTTTGCTTTTGTTTCTTGTGTCAATCGCTTTAAAAATGTGCCCTCATTCTCAATCCTTTTACGAGTGGGAATAATTTTTCCTTAACTGCCCTGTGTGGACCCCTCTATCTCGGCCTTCTTTTCTCTAAGGAAAACAGTCCTAACTTCCCCAAACTATCTTCATACCTGAAGTTCCTCATTATTGGAATGAAACTTGTGAATTTTTTCAGCTACCGTTTTTCCTGCTAACCTTTGACTCCAATTTATTTGGCCCAGATCCAAACTTACCCCATTGTAATTGGCTTTCCCCCAGTTAATTATACTTACTGTAAATTGTTCTTTGTCCTTTTTCATAGTCATCCTAAACCTTATGATACAATGATCACTGTCTCCCTAATTATTCTTCCACTGACACTTTATCTACTTGGACCACCTCATTCCCAAAGAGCCAGTTCTAGTGGGGCTTTCTTTCTTGTTGGATTGAAAACATATTGCTGCAGATAATTTTTCCTAACACACTCTGGGAGCTTTTGCTCCCCTCTGCCCTTTATACTACCACTATCACAGTTATACTCAGTCCCCCATTATAGTTATTCTATATTTTTTGCGCCTCTGTAATTTCCTTGAAAATTTGTCCCTCTACATCATTCCCACTGGTTAGCGGCCTGTAGACTACCAGCAGCAATGTAATTGCATCCTTTTTGTTCCTTAGCACTAGCCAAATAGATTCTGTCCTTGACCTCTGGGATATTATCTTTCCCCAGCACTGTAATGCTCACCTGAATCAATAACATCACCTCGCTCCCTTTTCTTCCATTTCGGTCTTAGCTGAACACTTTTGTATTCAGGAATATTTAATACCCAGTCATACCCTTCTCTGTTATATCCGCTGTGGTGTTCTTTGTGTTGCTTATTTAAAATGGCTGGCGTGGTGTTCCACAAAGACCACAGTATAGATTTTACTTACACAAAGCTATGATTTTATTTGCACTACTAAACTGTGTTTTGACACCGAGTCCTTTTAGAATACAGAATTGATCATTATCATCTAACTACACTCACCTACTGCAATCTTACCCACTGGTATGAACTATAATCTAACCTTCTCACACTACCTGCTCTTATGACCATCACTAGCTGTCTCCTACTCACTCCTCCCCTAACGTCGAGCATCACTGCTTTATATAGTAGTATCTGCAGCTCCCTCTAGTGGCTATTCATGGTACTACATTAACCCTTGCAATGCTGATAGTTATGATAATACCACGTCCACAACATTGTATTTCCACATCAACATTTAGGGGCAGCACGGTAGCACAGTGGCTAGCACTGTGGCTTCACAGTGCCAAGGTCCCAGGTTTGATTTCCGGCTTGGGTCACTATCTGTGCGGAGTCTGCACGTTCTTCCCGAGTCTGCGTGGGTTTCCTCTGGGTGCTCCGGTTTCCTCCCACAGTCCAAAGACGTGCATGTTAGGTGGAGTGGCCCCGCTAAATTTCCCTTTGTGTCCAAAAAGCTTAGGAGGGGTTATAGGGTTACGGGGATAGGGTGGAAGTGAGGGCTTAAATGGGTCGGTGCAGACTCGATTGCCCGAATGGCCTCCGTTTGCACTGTATGTTCTATGTAATCTGTGCCTGCAATTCACCAATTTAATTTGCCACCCTCTGTACGTTCATATACATGCAGAGTAACCCTGATTTAGACTTTATAACTTTCTCCCTTACTCTGACCCCACTTACTATTCTCTATTCCTGTGCTATCTATCTCTCTGAGAATACTTTGCATCTTGGTACCACTCTCTGAGATTATCTCCTGGTTCCCTCACCCTCGCCAACTTATTTTAAACCCTCTTCAATGGTGCTAGCAAAACACCAGCAAGGCATTGTTCTGGCTGCAACCCACCTGGCCTATACAGGCCCCCCCCCCCCCCCCCCCCCCCCCCCCCCCCGCTCCGAGCTGGTTTCAATGCTCACAGAATCTAAAGCCTTCACAGATGCTGAATCAATCCAGATTTGGCGCGAGGTTTGTTGTTGTGAAAGTCGATGAATCCTGCGTCAGCGTCGACACTTATGCCAGGATTCTCCGTTTCTGAGACTAATTGTTGACGCCAATGCAGAATTCGTAGACGTCCACGACAGCAAAATTGGCACTACACCTGGACCGATTCTGCTACTGTTCAGGGGCTAGCACCGATACCACGTGGAACACAATCACTTCCAATGAAAAACGGTGCGGGATTCACCGGGTCCATGACTGACACTCAGGAGGCTGACAAGCTGCAGGTGCACATACACATTACACTCCCCACGCACACCCATCCCAGCCAACAAGATGGCACTGGTTGTGCTGGAGCGCTTCGATACAGCTGATAGGTTGGCTGGGGCCAGAGGGCAGCCAGGGCGGTGGCTTGGGGGGGCATCCATACGACCCGTGGCCCTATGTTCACAGTGGGTTGTCAGCGGCATGTACAGCTGCATGGCCACCTTGCCGGCTGTGGTAATGGTATTCCGTGCCAGTCAACCCAAGCCCCACAGCCCACCTCTTAGCCACCCCCCACTACTGTCCCCGGTTGTGCCACAAGCCTCCTGGCTAGTGGCACAACTGTCAGCAGACTATGGCGATGTTGGACACTTTCTGAACCCCCTCGCTCTCCCTCAGCAGCCACCACGCCGGTTTTACGATTTTTAAAAGCACAAGTGAACCACGCCGTCGGTAACTTGGCCCATCGGAGGCAGAGCATCATGGAGACCCAAGAGAATACCCGGTGGGCCCGCTAATGATATGCAACCTGTGTCCACTGTACATGCATTGTCACCGCTGTTGAGGTGATGGAGAATCGCGATTTGGCGTCAAATTAGCGCCCACCGTGATTTTGGTGTTGGAACCTATTCTACACCCAATCACGTTTCGTGATTTTGGCGTTGGCAAATGGAAAATCCCATCCTTAGTCTCAGAAATGGAGAATCCCGACCCACATATCAGTGTCCCCATTGAATCATGCAGACCAGTTATTTAAGATGAATTTCTGAAGAAGGTGTATAAAATTGCAACTTCTATGATCTTTGACCTGCCTCTTTATTCTGCCTTAAATCTTTCACACTCAGGGTACACAAAGCTGAAATTGTCCAATCAGATAATTTGTGAAGTTAGCTTAATTTTAATATGAGGAGCCAGATGTGAAAATACTTGTGATTGGGAGTTCAACAATTGGTGAAAATGGAACAGAGAACTGTATATAGTAAAGACCTGCAGCACTTAATAAATATCAGGGGCAGGATTCTCCGTCCCACCAGCCAGCCAATGGGGTTTCCCATTGTGGCCAGCCCCATGCCGTTAGGAAATCCCCAGGTGTGGGTGCACTGCCAACGTAATGGAGAATCCCGACAGCAGAGAATCCAGCCCCAGCTGTCCAAGAAGATATTTCTTGGGTAATGGGAGTAGGATATTGTCATGATGATAGCTGGTTGTGTGTGGGTTTGCGTATTAGGTATAATAGGGAACTCAGATAAGACATTGTAAGGCAAGCTCTGCACTACATTAAGGGTCACTTGACATGGGTGTTGGAGGTCAGATAGCACATGTTAAGGCAGACAGGTTAAATGTGTTGTTCTTGCAGTTAAATCTGTGACTTTGAGTGTTGTTCTTTCAGTCTGCGATACGACATTAGTGACGAGGATAATTATGGAGATGTTTGTCACTCATTTACCGAGGGCTTTAATGATACAGGAGATTGCAATTTGACATCAATAAGGTGTCAGAGATTTACCAACATGAAAATCATAAGATGAAACAAGGGACCCCAGAAACAGCCAATATCTCAGATTACATTATTGCTCATGGAGGCAAGAGGAAGAAATATAACAAGAGACTGAAATGAGTATGAGGAACTGACACCTCACACTATATATTTTTATTTATATCCTTGTCGCTATTTCTACAAGAAGTTTTCAGCAATTGCTCAAGGTGTACAGGCTGGTCTTTCAAATAGATGACAGGCAGCGTATGCTGCAGGAGGCTCCGTGAGATACCCTCAATTACAACTCGAGAGAGATGATTGGTAATACAAAGGCTTTAATTAGCAGAGAACCAGACAGCTACCGAGAAGTTCCTGGGGAAGACAAACAAGGTAATGTTCAGTGCACACTGCCCACTGAACATTACCTTATATATGGCTCCCTGGGAGGGGTGGAGCCGGAGGCGGAATCCCCCAGGGTTCCAAACCCGGTCTTAAAGGGATCATTACATTAAAGGTGCAGTAATCATTCATCACATTCACCCCTTGTTTTAAAAGAAAACACAGAGTCCGTCGGGGGTGAAGTGGAATTACATGTCCGGTCTTTTGGGTGGTCTGAGTGTCCTTGTTGACCTTCTCAGCTCCGGCGGTGGTGCGGCGGACACGGGCGTCTTCAGTGGGAGTATATCCGGGAGCACGGTGGTCTGAGCCTTTGCCCGTGTTGGAGCGGGGGGGGGGGGGGGGGGGGGGTATCCTGGGTGACTTGGGTGATTGCTGCCAGGCTAGCAATCGGCGTAGGCGTATTGGGGCTCACATGCAGCAGCTGGACCCTCTCGACTAGCGGATCTATCTTATGGCTCCTCACGTGCCACTGGAGTAGAACTGGTCCTGGAGCCGTCAGCTAACATGGAAGCGAGACCCCAGAAGTGGACTTCCTGGGGAAGACAAACAAGCGATTGTGAGGGGTCTCATTCGTGGCCGTGCAGAGGAACGACCTAATGGAGTGTAGGGCATTGGGTAGGACCTCCTGCCAGCGGGTGGTTGGGAGACTTCTTGACCGTAGGGCCAGAAGGACAGCCTTCCAAACTGTCACGTTCTCCCTCTCCACCTGCACCTTTCCCCACGGGTTATAGCTGGTCGTTCTGCTCGAGGTGATGCCCTTGTTGAGCAGATACTGATGCAGCTCATCGCTCATGAACAATGTACTCCGGTCACTGTGGATATAGGCGGGGAAACCAAACAGGGTGAAGATGCTGTGCAGTGCCTTGATTACGGTGGCCGAGGTCATATCGGGGCAGGGGACAGCGAATGGGAAGCGGGAGAATTCGTTGATGACAGTGAGGAAATAGATGTTGCGGTTGGTGGATGGGAGGGGCCCTTTGAAGTCCACACTTAGTCGCTCAAAAGGCCCAGAGGCTTTCACCAGGCGAGCCTTGTCTGTTCGGTAGAAGTGAGGTTTGCACTTGGCGCACGTGCCGCGGGACAGGGCATCTGGGGACTCATTGAGCTTCCCCGGACGATATGTAATATCGTACGTATAGGTGGAGTGTTCGATCCTCCACCTCAAAATTTTATAATTTTTTATTTTGCACCGTTGTGCGTTATCAAACATGAAGGCTACCGACCGTTGGTCGGTGACAACGGCGAACCTCCTACCGGCTACGTAGTGCCTCCAGTGCCACACGGCCTCCACTACGGCTTGTGCCTCCTTCTCGACTGCAGAGTGCCGAATTTCTGAGGCGGTGAGGGTTCGGGAGAAAAATGCTACTGGTCTGCCCGCCTGGTTGAGGGTAGCAGCCAGGGCGACGTCTGATGCGTCGCTTTCTACCTGGAAGGTGATGGTTTTGTCCACCGCGTGCATGGCGGCCTTGATGATATCGGCCTTAATACGACTGAAGGCCGACTGGGCCTCAGCCGTCAGGGGATAAACTGTGGTCTTAATGAGTGGCCGGGCTTTGTCCACATATCTGGGGACCCACTGGGCGTAATAGGAAAAGAGCCCTAAGCACCGTTTGAGTGCCTTGAGGCTACGGGGGAGGGGAAGTTCCTTTTGGGGGCACATGCGGTCGGGGTCGGGACCTAGGACCCCGTTTTCCACGACGTAGCCGAGGATGGCTAGCCGGGTTGTGTGGAACACACATTTCTCTTTGTGTAGGTCAGATTGAGGACCCGGGCGGTCTGGAGGAACATTTTCAGGTTTGCGTCGTGGTCCTGCTGGTCATGGCCGCAGATGGTAACATTGTCCAAGTACGGGAAGGTAGCCCGTAAGCCGTACTGGTCCACCATTTGATCCATCGCCCTCTGGAAAACGGAGTCCCCATTTGTGACGCCAAAAGGAACCCTGAGGAAGTGAAAAAGCCGACCGACTGCTTCGAAGGCCGTGTAGGGGCGGTCCTCTGAGCGGATAGGGAGCCGCTGGTAAGCAGATTTTAGGTCAACCATGGAGAATACCCGGTACTGGGCGATCTGGTTAACCATTTCTGCTATGCGGGGAAGGGGGTACGCATCGAGTTGCGTAAAACGGTTTATGGTCTGACTATAATCCACCACCATCCGTTTCGTTTCCCCAGACAGAACTACCAATACTTGTGCTCTCCAGGGGCTGTTGCTGGCCTCTATGACCCCCTCTTTTAGTAGCCGCTGAACCTCTGACTTGATAAAAGTTATGTCTTGGTTACTGTACCGCCGATTCCTGGTGGCGACAGGCTTACAGTCAGGAGTGACATTCGCGAAGAGGGGGGGTGGTGCAACTGTAAGTGTTGCCAGGCTACATACCGTGAGTGGGGGCAGGGGTCCGCCGAACTTCAGTGTCAGGCTTCAGTGGCTACACTGAAAGTCAAGACCGAGCACCAGGGGGGCGCAGAGGTGAGGGAGGATATAAAGTTTGAAACGGGCATATTCAGCTCCCTAGATCGAGAGATCTGCAATACAATACCCCGTGATTTCGACCGAGTGGGACCCGGACGCGCGGGCGATAGTTTGGGAGGTGGGATAAGTGCGCAGTGAGCAGCGCCTTACCCTTTCTGGGTGAATAAAGCTCTCCGTGCTCCCAGAGTCAAAAAGGCAAGGGATGTCGCGCCCGTTGATTTGGACCTGCATCATGGAGTTCCGTAGGTGCTTCGGCCATGATTCACTGAGTGTGATCGCTCCCAGTTGCGGGTAGTCAGACTCCTCAGCTGAGTCGGACTCACAAAATGGCCGCCCAGAGTCACAAAATAGCCGCCGCCGTCGGTTGCACATGTCGGATTTTGAAGATGGCCGCCGCCAAGATGGCCACCCCCATGACTCGCACGAGGCCGATGATGCATCAGGAAGGGGCGTGTCCGGCCGGCGTGCAGCCCCGTTGCGGGGCCTGTGGGCCTGGGAGCTAGGCAGACATTTGCGAAATGCCCCTTCTTTCCGCAGTCATTGCAGATAGCGGAGCGGGCTGGGCAACGCTGACGTGGGTGAAGGCCTTGCCCACAGAAATAGCATGGTGTGCCCCCGGTGTGAGCGGGTCACCACGTGGCGCAGGCCTGTAGCGTGGCCGAATCTGGAGGGGCTCGCAAGGTCCGCAGAGTACGTACGGACCTTGCGAGTGGCGGGCCACTTCCAGAGAGGAGGCAAGCGTTACCGTGCCTTGGAGGTCTTTTGCTCCGTCTTCGAGGAGTCACTGCCTGATGTATGTGGATTGTATTCCGGACACGAAAGCATCTCGGATGTGCAAATTCATATGGACTTCTGCCGTCACCTCCTTGTGGTCGCAGTTCCTAGCGAGCGCGGTGAGTCTTTCCATGTACTTGTCCAACATTTTCCCGGAGCGCTGCCGGCTGGTCGAGAGCAAATGCCGGGCGTGTACTTTGTTTATTGGCTTAACAAAGCGCTTCTGCAGGATTTCGACCGCCGTCTCGTACGTGTTGGCCTTTTCGATCGCGGAGGAGAGTCTGTGGCCCACCCGGGCGTGTAGTAAGCTCAGCTTGCGAGGTCCGTCAACTGGAGTTTCTGCGGAGTTCAGGTAGGCCTCAAAACACCAAAGCCAGTATTTTTAAATTTCTGCTGCCTCCGGCAACCGAGCGTCCAAATTGAGCTTCTCCGGCTTAAGACCGCTGTCCACCTTGAAGTAATCTGCTAATTAAATTGAGATACCCTCAATTACAACTCGAGAGAGATGATTGGTAATACAAAGGCTTTCATTAGCAGAGAACCAGACAGCAACCGAGAAATGTGCTCACTGCACACTGCCCACTGAACATTACCTTATATATGGCTCCCTGGGGGGACTGGAGCCGGAGGCGGAGTCCCCCAGGGTTCCAAACCCGGCCTTAAAGGGATCATTACATTAAAGGTGCAGTAATCATTCATCACACTCCGCCTCAACAAGGGAATAGTGCTGCACCTGTGCCATGTCTTTGTGGACTTGGCACCATATGGAGGAGGAAGATACCCGCTTCCGCTGGCTCCCAAGGTCACCGCAGCCCTGAATTGGTGGTTGGCCCACATTGCAGAAGTGCCAAAAGCACCATATTTCTCAGGTAGATGGGCTGGATTCTCTGAACGCTGACGACGAAATTGCGTCTCGCGCCAGGACGGAGAATCCATTTCCACGCATGGAATAGGGACCGGCGCCGGTTCCTCGATTCTCCAGCCCCCGAAAAGCGCCATACCTGGGAAGTACGCCACACCGCATACACGCGGTCATTGCTTGAGGCCCACCTGCCTAGTCTCCGCCCCCGTCCGGCCAAAGTACCGACGGTGTATTTCTAACATGGTCCCGGCAGTTCAGGAAACTCGCAAGGCAGCTGCAGACTCAGTCCACAGATGCCACGGTCGCGTCGATCAGAGGGGGCCCTCAGGGGGGATTTTATTGTGCGGGTGATCTGGGTTGGGGGCACTATTTTCGCGGTCCCGCTCCACAGTCTGAGTCCGCCAAGGAGCACAGCACAGCCGCTGGTGGCTGCCGCAGTGCGCAGGCGCAGCCTCTGACCCGGAAGTGCGGGTGGCCTTATCTGCAGCTGGAGCTGGTAGCTTCACGACGGTTCCCTGCCAGCTCACTGCAGTGCTGTGAATCTGTGGTCTTTTGACGCCAGTTTTTCTGGCGTAAAAGGCCAGTTTTCACGATGGCGTGGGGACATAGCCCTTGAAATGGAGAATCCAGCGCCATGTTTTTTAATGCTGTACACATATGTCCCCGTGTGTGCGTGGGTTTCCTCCGGGTGCTCCGGTTTCCTCCCACAGTCCAAAGATGTGCGGGTTAGGTGGATTGGCCATGCTAAATTGCCCGTAGTGTCCTAAAAACTAAGGTTAAGGGGGGGGGGGGGTTTTGGGTTACGGGTATAGGGTGGATACGTGGGTTTGAGTAGGGTGATCATTGCTCGGCACAACATCGAGGGCCGAAGGGCCTGTTCTGTGCTGTACTGTTCTATGTTCTATGTTCTAACTGCTCCTAGCCCCAGATGGTGCCATCCCACCTTCTCCACTCCTCCCCCCTTCCCCACTCCTCTTCCCCCCCCCCCCCCCCCATCACCCCTTCCCCCCACTGTGCCCTCTCAGTGATTCTCGACTTGCTGAGCCTTCCTGACTCTAGTGCTGGGTCTAGTACTGTCTTCAGAATGCACATCAGAGATGGAGGCAGCCCTGCTGCCTACCATTTTTCATGGCCTCCAATGCCCCTGGTAGGCATCCTCTGGGGGCACTGGGGCCAGACAGCCCCAGCCCACTTGCCCCACTGTACCACCCTGTTCCGGGTGCTTATTCCGAGACATGCTGCTGTCAGGGGGGTGGAACATGGGAGAGCTGGGGGTTTCCATTGCAGGACCATCATTTGCAGCATGACGCCCATGTGGCCTCGTTAAGTAGACCAATTAATGTTTGATACCAGTGACGGCCTCACCAGGTCAAGCGTCAGGAAGCTCGCGACTGTTTCCGTTCGCTACCACACTTTGAAACCTCGCCATTAAATCGTGCCCTAAGCGTGAATAGATAACAGTGGGGAACTCGGCACCAGAGCGTGGTGGGAGGGGGGGGGGGGGGGGGGGGGGGGGGGGCAGGAATCTCCCAGCCAAACCCGCCTGAAATGACATTTAGAAACTTTTCTGTGAAAGCGCGCCCTATATTCGGCTTTGATTAGCATTTAGTAGCTGAACAAATTTAGCATACTGCAATAAAATAATCAAATAAATGGATGAATTAAACATAGGTCTGAAATTCCTCAATTATGGGAGTGAAAAATAGGGACATTTGCTGAGCAGCTGGGCTATAATTTGAAACAGGATGGGATATTCTCAGGTCTATCATTTGAAGATACATTTTTTGAGGAGGGAGTCAACGGTGATGGTTTTGAAAGATGGAGCAGTGGATTTTCCGTAAAGCGGGTCATCAACAAGGGCATTTGGCATAGAGACCAGAAGGAGAATAATTATCATTATTCGGACAGCAAATAAAAAGAGCAGTTCGATATTGCATGCAGCTTAGACAGATTCTCATTCAGAATTACTTGAATGGGTTTAAGGATCCCTGCCGTCTTACTATCTGGTGATCTGGTTGCACATTCTTGGGACTTTTCTTTTTTCCGTTCTACCACAAATGAATGTTTGCACAAAAATTTGTTTAACATCTTACAAAAGGGAAGATAAACATAAAGTTGACACGAGGAGATATGGAGAGGCAGGGGAGTGTATGGAGAGGTATGTTAGAGTATATGGAGAGGTAAAGAGTAGGTGGTGAGGGGAAGGTGTGATACTGAAGGCAGCTACATGGATGGCCGCCGATCGGCGGGGCGCGATTCCCGCTCCCGCCGATTCCCGGGTGGCGGAGAATTCCGGCCACGGCGGGGGCGGGATTTACGAAGGTCCCGGGTGATTCCCCGACCCTGCGGGAGGTCAGAGAATTCCGCCCATGGTCTGAGGTAATGGTGGAATGTGAATTGTGGAAGTGGGCAGGCTTTGTGATGCAGAGAAATATAGGGATAGAATCTCTGCTTTGACAAAGAGTCATCGGACTTGAAACCTTAGCTCTTTTCTCTCCCTACAGATGCTGCCAGACCTGCTGAGATTTTTCAGCATTTTCTCTTTCATTTCAGATTCCAGCATCCGCAGTAATTTGCTTTTATCCAGAGTAATAGTTGCCTTTGTTGACTATATTCAGAGCTTTTTTTCAAACTGCCAGCATTAAACCGCTGACAGTCAACTTTTGCTAGCTTTCAGGCAGATATCTGAGCTTCGTCTGTGTAAAATTGAACCTCGCTGAGGACTTGGAAAGGTTCACAGAACTGAGCGGACAACTGTTAAAAAACAACTAATGTAAAATGTTATAAGAGAGCCTGAATTCCTAGCTTAATGTAGCTGGACGCCAGTATTAAGGCCAGTGTTCTATATTGGATAAGATTTGATTTTTAGCTCCTAGACAAAAAAAAACAGACTCCTGGGCTGATTAGAAACCTGGTGGGGGAGGGGACATGTTGATATGTTACAAGATGCCTGAACCCAAGAGACCTCAGTAATGCCTGGAATGTGGAAAATTTCCTCAAAGTTTGTGTGGATCAGATTGCTTGTGTTTTTACAACAATTAAGAAAAATGTGAAATATATATTCTGGAGATATATTAGAATGATAACTTATGTTTCCCTCTAAAAGAAATCAGCAGTGACTAGACACATACATGTAATGTGTTCTCTCCATGATGGAAAAGATAAACATTGAAATGAACAAGTTATTTTCACTCTCAACAGATGTAGAACCATGGATGATTCTTTGACTCTCGGATTCCTGGAATGTAATAAAATTCTGTATTTAGCACTGAAACATAGCTAGCCTGATCATTGATTAAATAGGCGTTAATTTTCCTAACCATTTGACCAGCTGCACACAAGAATAATGGAAGTTATAGGAATGCCAGTCATGTGCAGCTTTTGTTGCAACCTCTAGATGAACATTATTCAGATGACAAAAAAAAGAGCAGTTAGATATTGCATGCAGAATGAGACAGATTCTCATTCAGAATTACTTGAATGACTATCTGGTGATCTGGTTCCACATTCTTGAGAGTTTTCTTTTTTCCGTTCTGCGGCAAATGAATGTCTGCACAAAAATTTGTTTAACATCTTACAGCTGAAAGCATTTTAAAATAAACAACCATAAGCCAAAATAAAGTACCAAAATGGCAGCACTTTTTTAAAGTTAACATTCATTTACTTTGAAACTGAATAATTAAGCACAAGAGACATTATTAAAATTCCCAACTATAGTCTGATAAATTTCCTTTTCCTTTCAAAGGCTGAACTGATATGGGATTAAGTTCTGCTGTGGGCCTGCATTCATGGAATAGTCAGGAAAGACCTGCTGTGAAAAACTCCATTCAAATTCACTCACATTTCTCACTGAAGTATATTTTTGTGTAGTGGGACCTCTCAGTATTTTCTCTTTCTGTTTGGTTTTGAATTTAATTTTCAAATGTTAAAGGCAAAGTCCCCCCTCTTGGGCTAGTAAATAAAATGAATAGGTAAATGAACAGTCTGAACTAGAACACAGCCATAGAGGGCAGTAATGTCCCAAGTTGGTTCCTTGATCTGTGCTAAATTAGCTGACCACAGTCTGAGAAGTCATTTAAGAAGAGGAAGAAAAACTATCGAGTAATATGTGATAGTAATATCCACATGTAAATATCAATTGTGGGCAGAATTGGCCTTGGATTTGACACCTTCCATGTTTAAGTGGCCTTCCATTCATCCTCTCGACTCACACAGGAAGGATGATCATTAGGATTAATTATCAATAAAATGGAACCCGACACAAATGTCAGGCAGCATCTTCAGCAGTGGAGATGGAAAGTTAGTGCAATCAAACACCCTTTTGGGTCACATGTAATAAATCTTTGAACCAAATATTTTGTATCGAGAGGCGTGACTTATCTAGTAATTCCAGAAGATGCTGACTTTACCTTAAGCCTAGGTACGATAATTTCCACATTTGAACTTGCACATAAATGATAATAGAAACTGCAATAGCATGTCTTACAGCATTTCTTACGTGCAGTTTGAACTGATGCTAACCTTTTCTTATGGGCCAGCTGTGCTCAATGATATCATGAGCTCAAAGCACAAAGAAGCACTAAAACAACCCACTTAACCTGCCTTCAAGGTGATTAAGGAGCGCAACAATCTTCAGCTATTCAGATGCCATGGGTCATAGCACACATTCAACCCTTGAGGTAGGGACAAAATGTAGGATACTAAAATAAGTTCCCTAAGGCTATCCCTTTGTCACTAATCTTTACCCCAGTTATACAAAAAAGAAAATGTAAGCAAGTGAGCACTTTGTTTTCAGAAAGACTTCAGGCTTTTTAAAAATCTTTTAAAGTCTAAATATATTAAATACATTTGGATTGTGTTTTGGTTATATTTTTCTTATCGCAGATCATTGCTGTTTTACAGCCTATTATCTGACATCAAATACTCCATATTTCTCAAACCAGGTGTTACAAATCCTCTTATCAAATTTAATCTTCAGCCATCAACCTTTGACACCTGAAGTAAATTTTGCCCCCAGGTTTAGCCACCTCTGCTAAAACAGTCATTCTTACAATATGTCCTGTCGAGAAAGTTTACAGATAAATAAGCCTGTGCCTGGTATTTTGAACCATATCAACCAGATGTCATCAGTTGTCTTCCTCACAGCCCATACAGGGACATTGCTGCCATGATTAAGAGCTTAAAGCAATACTGACCCTTTAGCGCCTCCAGGTAAAGATGATCTTCATGGTACAAATTATTGCAGCAACGATAGCAAAATGTTATGACTGGTCAAGGAGAGGATCAAAAATTTCACGTGTAATGTCAAACAAGGAAATAGCTGAAAAACTCTTGAGGTTTTGCACCTGAACAATATCTATTAGCTAAATAACATAGTACTTTAAAAGTAATAATCATTTGTCCTCACTGCCTCAGAAAACGTCAAATACCAAATGCTTGAATGTTTTACACACAATTAACTATATATTTGTTCATCAATAGCTTACTAAAGGTTTGTAAATTCTGATACTAAAAATGTTTCTCAATGAACAGTTGCAATCAGCCATCTGAAATATTTCAAAATGACCCTAGAATGGATGTTCATCAATCAGGTGAATCATCCTTTTTTCCCTTGCAACTTTATCACAAGTGTTGTTAGACATCAGGATAGGGCAGGATTAAGCTTGGTACTGATTCTCCCTGAGGTCAAATACCCCACTGACACTCATTGTCAAGGCTCTGCATCTTAATGAAAGAAATGGAAGGACATTAAACAATAATTTGATTTTCTCTGTTCTGGAACAATCTTTTAAAAACTTCCATAAATCGCTATTTAAAAAAAATAATTCTCTGCTGTTGCAGGAAAGGCACATTTATTGTTCATCTCTAATAGCCCTTGAGAAGGTGTTCATGAGCCACCGGACTCCATGAGCTGAAGATAATCTCACAGTACTGTTAGGTGAAGGATTCTAGGATTTTAATCTAGCAACGATGAAGGGTCATTTTGATTTGGGATTACATCATTGCTTCCAGAGTCACAGCAGGTTTCCATCTGGTAACCAATCTGGTAATTTCATGATCACTATTAGTGATTAAATTCCAGAATTATTTAATTAAATTAATTTATATTCCTTCAACTGCAATCGTAGGATTTGAACTCATTTCTCCATGTGATTCATCCAGGCATTTAGGTTCCTGGGCCAGTATCCCATTATGCTATTGTAGTAATAATAATAATCACTTATTGTCTCAAGTAGGCTTCAATGAAGTTACTGTGAAAAGCCCCTAGTCGCCATATTCCGGCGCCTGTTCAGGAAGGCTGGTACGGGAATTGAACACGTGCTGCTGGCATTGTTCTGCATTATAAGCCAGCTGTTTAGCCCACTGTGCTAAACCAGCCCCTGTGCACATAAGACCATAAAACAGAGGAACAGAATTAGGCCATTCGGCCCATCGAGTCTACTCCGCCATTCAATGTGGCTGATATGTTTCTTATCCACAGGCATCAGGCATTTTGGGACAAACCAAATAACAACCGTTAGTTGGTATAAGATTATTGCCCAAAGTTGTTGTCAAAGTAGTAGCAAAGCTAATTTGCTGTCTTTTATGCGCAAATATCACAGCAATTTCAGAAATCAAAAAGTTGCTGTCAGCGATACACCATTACAATGATAGCTTCATGCAACGCAGCATCTAATTAACTAACTCCCCATTCAAATACATTGAACAGAGCTGAACATATGCACAGTGTGTAGTAAACGCATTACTGAAAGTTAAATCAAACCATTTCAAATCTAATTATACTTATAACAATGTGGTAAGTGTTAATTACTGCTACTCAACTTATCTGGTGTTGAAAATTAACTATTTCCATGGTGGTGTATCATTCCATCAAGACTTAATTATTGTTGGACAAACTTTAAAAGAAATTAAAATTAAAGTGCATTTTTTTACTGTAGCAAAGTTTCTATTTCCTCTGTCTTTTAATTCAATCTTTCTTTAGATCGCTTTCTTTTTGTAGCTGATTGACATTGAATTCACCTGCTCTAATTTACACTTCCTTCTCAATTCATGTGCTGTTAATTTCACAATCCTTCAATATGATTGGTTAAGGAGATACAAAGTTGTTTACCCAGATCACACAGTTTCCAGGTGTCCTGTGTAGGGCACCATGCTATTTCCATCTCCCACTTTGAGCAATTTGCAGTGAAAAAAATCTCATCATAGGGGCAAGAAAGGCAAATCCAGCTCATGGTAGGCATTTTAGGCATTTGCTTCGGCAAATCATTGGCTGGCCATTTTAAAGCATATTGCACTAGTGTATGCTTTTGAATTCCCTAGGATACACCAACTGGGCAGTACAGTAGCACAGTGGTTAGCAATGTTGCTTTGCAGAACCAAGGTCCCAGGTTCAATTCTAGCTTGGGTCACTGTCTGTGCAGAATCTGCACGTTCTCCCCGTGTCTGCGTGGGTTTCAACCGGGTGCTCCGGTTTCCTCCCAAAAGACGGGCTGTTAGGTAATTTGGACATTCTGAATTCTCCCTCTGTGTACCCGAACAGACGCCGGAATGTGGCGGCTAGGGGCTTTTCACAGAAACTTAATTGCAGTGTTCACGTAAGCCCACTTGTGACAATGATAAAGATTATTATTATTATTATTAACTCTAATATGGTATTAAAGTAATTCATCTGATAATTAAAAGTTCAAACATGGTGGTGAAAAAATTGCTAATGAATGAACATAATGGCTGGGATTCTCCAATCCCGCGTCGGGTCGGAGAATCGCCTGGGGGGCACGAGAATCGTGCCACGCCGCTCCGACGCTGGGATGCCGATTCTCCAGCACCCGCGGAGTCACCGCCTTGCTAGTCGGGGGCCGTTGAAAGTCGCTCCCCCGCCAATTCTCTGTGCCTCGACAGGCCGAGTGCTCGCCGAGGTTGGCCGAGTCCCGCCGGCGTGGGTTACGTATGGTCCCACCCGGTGGGACATCGGAGGTCTGGATGCAGTAGCATCTTGGTGGGGGGGGCAAGGGTATCCGACTCCGGGGTGGGACCTCCACGATGACCTGGCCCGCGATCAGGGCCTACCGATCGGAGGGCGGGCTAATTCCGTGGGAGGCCTATGTTCCTCCGCGCTGGGTCCCTGAAGGGCTCTGCCATATTGCCCGGGGGGTCGGCGCAGAGACGGGAACCAACGCGCATGCGCGGACTTGTGCCAGCCGTGGCGCGCATGCACGGACACGCGTCGGCTGTGGTGCGCATGCGCGGACCCACGCCAGCCATGGTGCACCAGCTTTCAAATGCCGGAGCAGCAGACACTATTCCTGTGTCGTACTAGCCCCGTAGGAAGGGGTGAATACCTGGGCCTAGAGGCCTGTTGACGCCGGAGTGGCTTGCGCCGCTTTTGACGCCGGCGTCAGAACTTGGCCGCGGGATCGGAGAATCACGGCCAGTGATTGAGAAAACGTATGGTTAAATTAATACCTGAAGCTAAAAATTAAAATTTTCAAGAGTTAATATTAGTTAATGACTACCTCCAGCACTATGTAAATCCAATTATTATTTTATTAAACGGAGAAATTCTAAAATCATTACATAATTGTAGGTCCTTGACACCAAGACTGTTTGAGACAATAAACATTTGTTTGTAGCAGAAGTTCAACAATAAACACAAGCCGTAAAAATTACATTGCAGCTATTTGCTCTTACAGAACTCATCAAAGTATTTGATTCCCAGGGCAAACTTGTGCATTATTCAGTCCAAACTGGAATTCTACATCGTTACAAAGGTGGAGTTCTGGGCACCGTAATCATTTTTTTGTGTGTCTTCTTTGTTGTCACTTAATTGAAATAAAAATTCCAGACTTCAATTCCTAGCATGTCCTTGCTTTGCTTCATTACAGCCCCTGGTGATGGATGGGACAAGCTTAACTGATTTTGACTAAGCACTTCTTCTAAAGAGATGACAGAAATGAAAAATGAAGCGGTCAAAGGAATTTTTTTTTACCATTTTCATTGCAAGCTGATGTGAGCAAAAAAATGCACCAAATGTAATTTGTGGAAATCAAATTGCTCATTTCAAAATTTTAAAAGACTCACATTACTCATTTACTTTGAGTAAACTCAACTCAATTTTTACGTAGTTAATTATAAATCCTACATACTGATGCTATTATTTTGCGATAATCAACTGAAAATTGTGTTGCCCAAAGTCTGTTGTCAAAATAGCAGCAAGGCTAATGGCGTTTGCTGTAATTAATGTGCAAATGCCATTGCATCCCTTACAGTGGGTGTGATACAATTGTAAACTTCACAAAGAGTGTCACAATGCATCAGTGGCACAGTCTGCACTGGTTTTTATCAACCACATCAACTATCGGTTAAACAAACAAACCAAAGGCTGGTCAAAACACCCTTTAAAGTTCACATCTCCATAATATAAATGAAGCTTTAATTAATATTAGTCTCAAGTAATCCCTTACCAACCGAAGAGGCATTATCATTATCTAAACATTAGAAAGAAGCTTTCTAATATTCTTTTTTAAAATAATTTTAGAGTTACCCAATCATTTTTTTCCAATTCAAGGGCAATTTAGCGTGGCCAATCCACCTACCCTGCACATCTTTGGGTTGTGGGGGTGAGACCCACGCAGACACGGGGAGAATGTGCAAACTCAACACGGACAGTGACCTGGGGCCGGGATGACACAATGATAATGAGTGTTAAAGGCATAACCCTGGGGAACATCGTAGCCAATCTGATCCTGTCCACAACTGACATTCCCAGTGAGTCAATAGATAATGATCAACAGAACGAACCCTAAGAGACTATTCCCTCATCAGCCTAGGAATATTGAGGTCAATTCTATCACCTCATTGTTACCCCAGCCGAGATCAGCAAACATTTTACAGACCAGGAATCAAACGGTACATTTGCGTGAAGCACTGTAAGAACATGACTGAGGCACTGCCAGACCTGGCATCTGAACTGATATGGTGATAAATGAAAAGTGTGCCTATCTTTTCTTGTTTAGGGTATTGGATGTACTGTTTCATTTATATTTCCCAATTCCTTATTGCTATACAGAAATACTTTATTGTGACTTTGTTATAACAGAAGCTCACTATTTCGAAAGAATACAGAAGCATGCACTGAGATTGATCTTAGGCCCTCAGTACCTATTGTATAAAAATATCCTTCATGTCACAAAGCTTGAAGAATCTACAATTGAATTGAATCTACAATTGGGTGGTTAACACTGCTGCCTCACAGCACCAGGGACCCGGATTCAATTCCAGCCTTGGGTGACTGTGTGGAGTTTGTACGTTCTTCCCATGTTGGCGTGGGTTTCCTCCGGGTGCTTCAGTTTCCTCCCGCAGTCCAAAGATGAGCAGGTTAGGTGGATTGGCCATGCTAAATTGTGCTTTGGTATCCAAAAGGTTAGATGGGGTTACTGGATTACGGGGATGAGGTGGGGGCATGGGCCAAGATGGGGTGCTGTTTCAGAGGGTCGGTGCAGACGCGATGGGCCAAATGGCCTTCTTCTACACTGTAGGGATTCTCTGGGCGGGATTCTGCGCCCCACCATGCCACATTTCTGCCCCAACCCGCCCCCCGGCGGGATTCTCTGTTACGCCAGCCGGTCAATGGGGTTTCCCATTGTGGGACAGCCCCACGCCATCGGGAAGCCCCCGGGTGCTGGCATAACGGAGAATCCCGCCGGAGGAGAATCCTGGCCTATGATTCTATGGTTCTAAGAAGAGCTAATACCTGTGCTATTTCAGAAATCCCATATGCAATCCACCCAATTTCATATCTGGTTACCACCACCACGCCCAAAACAGCAAGGTAACCAGAGGTTTGACTAAATTCAATCACAGACGATATAAGATGGAAAAAGTATCAAGGCCTATTTCTTACATGGTTCGGGTCCTCAATAAAGTGCTTAAATGATTAAATATCTATATATGTCAATGTCAGTTTGATAAAGCCAGGGGAGCCCAACGAGCTTCTTCAAAATCTTTTATTTCAACAACAGCATCATACATGCACAGGGCCCGGTTACCTTTCACCGAGTCCTCATTCCTTTTTTAGCTGGCTCTACAGCTGCCAGCCTTTTATGCTAGTGCTGGGTTAACTCAGCCCAATAGAGCACAGGGAACAGTCATCCCCAGCTGGATCAGTCCTGTGCAGGTTACTACAGCTTATTACACCCAGCAATGTAGACATTTGTCTGTAATTTTAATTCAATATTCTTTCTTTTAATATCCTCTCCACCGCTTCCCTGTTATCTTCTGAATTTGTTTGTCTACTTTGTTACTACATGATTGTCACATATATGAGGGGCCTCAGATTTCGCCTTGCATATTTCATGTGAAATTCCTCATGGCTAATTTTAAAATCTTAAAAACTGGACAAAGACCTTTTAAAATAGCTGCATCTATGTTGATCAGTGATCTCTAAACAAAAGGAGCTATCTGGCAGCTTTGGGGAAACGTACACCCCGTTATCTCTGAAGAAACACGAATGATACAGTGTGGGCTGAAAAGACCAAATCCAAAAAGAGATATACAGAGGCCAAAAACAGAAAATATCGGACAATCTCAGCAGGTCTGACAGTATCTGTGGACAGAAAAGGGATCTAATCTTTTGAGTTTGGATGACTCTTTGTCAAAGCTAGATAGAACTGGAAATGGGGTCAGATGTATACTGTAGTGGGGGGAGGGGGGGCATGGAGCGGTGGGGCTGATTAGGGGGCCAGTGATAAGTGGAGATTGACAAAGATGTTGAATACAGAAGACAAAAGGAATGTAAATGGGGGTGATTAAGGCTAAGAAGGGTGCTGATAGTGGCACATAAAGAGACTAGAATGTGTGAATGGCAGAACAAAGGTGAACAGAGTGTCAAAGGACAACTAGGAGCAGTAGGTCAAAGTGGAGTGGTGGGATAGAGAACAATGGTGATGGAAAAACAGATCAATGGAAAAAATTAAAATTAACTGATAGAAATAAAAATGGGGTGAAAGTTGGAGGAGAGAGTTCACAGTCTGGAGTTGTTGAATGCAATGTTAAGTTCGGAAGGCTGTAACGTGCCTGAATGGAAGATGAGGTACTGTTCTTCCAGTTTGTACTGGATTTCACTGGAATATTGCAGCAGGCCGAGGACAGACATGTGGACATGAGACAGGATGATGAGTTGAAATGGCAAGCGATAGGAATGTCTGGGACCAGATTGCGGACGGACCGGAAGTGTTCTGCAAAGTGGTCACCCAGTCTGCTTTTAGCCTCTCCAATGTAAAGTAGACTGCATTGGGAGCAGCAAATGCAATAGACCAGATTGAAGGATGTGCACGTGAAGCGCTGCCTCACTTGAAAAGGGTGTTTAGGGTCTGGGATGGTGAACAAGGAGGAATTAAAGGGGCAGGTGGTACACATTCTGTGATTGCATAGGAAGGTGCCATTGGTGGTAATGGAGGAGTGGACCAGAGTATCCTGGAGGGAATGATCTCTGCGAAATGCTGACAGGGAAATGAGGGGAAGATGTATTTGGTGCTGAAATCGTGCTAGAGTTGGCGGAATTGGCGGAGGATGATTCTTTGAATGTGGAGGCTGGTGGGGTGCAAAGTGAGGACAAGGGGGACCCTATCCTGGTTCTGGGAGGGAGGAGAGGGGGTGAGAGCAGAAGTGCGGGAGATGGGTCTGATACGTTTGAGAGCCCTGTCAGCCATAGTAAGTGGGAAATCACAAGTAAAGAAGAATGAAGACATGTCAGCAGCAGAGTTTTGGAAGGTGGCATCATTTGAACAGATGCGAAGGTGTATGTAAGCCATGATGGCTGGGTCTGGTTGTTGGTTGGGTGGGTGTTATTTATTTACTTTGTTGTTTTTCCTCTTGAAAATTGTTGTTCAAAATTATAAATGCTTTAATAAAATATTTTCCAAAGAAAACAACAGATGCGACGGAGGCGAAGGAACTGGGAGAATGGGATGGAGTCCTTACAGGGGTGTGAAGAGCTGTAGTCGAGGTAGCTGCCAGGGTTTGTAATGGATATTAGTGGACAGTCTATCCCCAGAAATTGAAATAGAAAGGTCAAGGAAGGGAAGTGTTGGAGACGGACATGTGAAGCGTGGGAATTGGAAGCAAAATTAATACATTTTTCCAGGTCAAGATGGGAACATGATGCAGCAGCAAAATAGTTGCCGATGTACCGATAAAAGAATTGTGGGATGGGGCTGGAGTAGGATTGGAACAAGGAATGTTCCACATACCCCATAAATAGACAGGCAAATCTGGGAACCATGCAGCAACCCATAGCCACATCTGTGGTTTAGAGAAAATACAGAGGCCACCTGCATTTCATAACCCAGGTTGGCTAGCCAGAGTCTAATTATAAGCAAGGACAAATGCTTTTCAGGTCTTACTGGTTGGAAATTTAACAGTCTCAGGGGCCCAAAGGAATACACACCATTTATTAAAGCCAGAAGATAAATGGACACATGTGGCATGGACCTAACTTGAGGAGCAAGTAATATTGCCTTGTGGAACTGCAAAGCTTGGTCTGCTATTTTATCAACTAACAGCAAGTCAGAAAAAGGGCACTGCCTAGGATGAAAACCTGGCCTCTATCTACACCAGGGGTGGGCAAACTACGGCCCGCGGGCCGCATGCGGCCCGCCAAAGGTATTTCTGCGGCCCACCAAGTCATTAAAAAAAAAAAAAAAAAAAATTTAAAAAAAATTTTTTTTTTTTTTTTTTTTTAAAAATTTTTTTTTAAGGTCAATGCGGGGGGGCTGTTGGGTTACTTACTGGTATAGGGTGGATACGTTGACTTGAGTAGGGTGATCATTGCTCGGCACAACGTCGAGGGCCGAAGGGCCTGTTCTGTGCTGTTCTATGTTCTATATGAGGCGCCCAGAATCATAACCGGGTGAAGTAATTATTTTACTTAATATACTATGCGGCCCTTTGTGAATTGTGAATTTCTGAATGTGGCCCTTGCACGGAAAAGTTTGCCCACCCCTGATCTACACTATTTCAGCTAGAATTTCTGTACCATCGCCTACAAAACTGATTCACCTCAGTGTGCCTGGCTTATCATGTGTGGTCAACTTACAGTGAATTATAAAGCATTGGTTTTCAATCTGCCAGCCTCTGTGAAGGAATACCTAATTGAACATTGCTTCTGGACTCGATCCACATGAAACATGGTAGTGTTATGCCGTTAGCTCATGCCTATCTAGAAATTGAATTGAGGCAGGCCAAACATATTTAAAGTAGAAAACCTACTTAAAGGAAAACAAAACCACAGATACCAGTATGAGAGGCTTGCATGAATTCACAGTCGTGCAATCTGTCCATTAACATTGCCGAGGCACCACAAGGGGGGGGGGGGGGGGGAGCGGGGGGTGGTGCTGTGATAGAGGCTCCCAAGAGCATAAACCAGACCTCTTTCAGGATGACAGAATTCAGCTTCCCATCACCGCCTGTCAGCCAGCCAGCCCAGATCATTGCCACGCATGCGGAGATTTTTTTATTTCATCTAATTAAATTCTTAGCTTACTGTACCTTGTTGAGATTTATGTATGATGCGGCGATGCCGGCGTTGGACTGGGGTGAGCACAGTAAGAAGTCTTACAACACCAGGTTAAAGTCCAACAGGTTTATTTCAAACACTAGCTTTCAGAGCACTACTCCTTCCTCAGGTGAATTTTCTAAGAATAGAAAATGCTGGAAATGCTCAGCATGAGTAGTTGCATCTGTGGCGAGAGAAACTGAGTTAATGATAAAACATTAACTCTATTTCTCTTTCCACCTATACTGGCAGGCCTGCTTAGTATTGCCAGAATTTTAGGCTTACATTTCTGGGGCAGAATTCTCCCCTACTCGGCGGGGCGGGGGCTCCCGGCATAGTGGAGTGGCGCCAACCGCACCTTTAGGGGCTAGGCCCGCGCCGGAGTGGCTCCCGCTCCACCGACTGGCGGCAGCAGCCTTTGGCGCTACGCCGGCCGGCGTCAGGGCTGGCCGAAAGGCCTTCGCAGGTCGGCATGAGTCCGCACATGCGCCGGAGTGTCAGCAGCCGCCATGCGCGGTGGAGGGGGTCTCTTCCACCTCCGCCATGGTGGAGACCGCGGCGGCAGCGGATGAAAAAGAGTGCCCCCACAGCACAGGCCCACCCGCCGATCGGTGGGCCCCGATCACGGGCCAGGCCACCATGGGGGCACCCCCCCCCCCCCCCCCGGGGTCCGATCGCCCCGCGCTCGCCCCAGGACCCCGGGGGTCCGCTCGCGCCGCCTGCTCCCGCCGTACAGAGGTGGTTTAAACCACGTTGGTGGGAGAGGCCTGACAGCGGCGGGACTTCGGCCCATCGCGGGCCGGAGAATTGCCGCGGGGGGCCCGCCAACCGCCGCGGGGGGCACGCCGATCAGCGGGGCGCCATTCCCGCTCCCGCCGATTCCTGGGTGGCGGGGAATTCTGGCACGGCCGGGGCGGGATTTACGCCAGCCCTGGGTGATTCCCCGACCCTGCGGGGGGTCGGAGAATTCCGCCCCAGATTCCCAGCATCAGCAACAATTTGCTTTTTTTTACCTTGGAATTATGGCATATTTCAATTTTAAATGGCAAATGGTTAGAAATTTTAAAGGTCTTTGCTCATTATCTAAACTATTCTATCCTGAGCAGGTAATTTGAATTAATTTTTAAAAATTCTTCCATGGGATGCAGTGGGGGCAAGGCATTTGTTACCCATCTCTAATTGTCCCTGCAGTGGTAAGCTGCCTTCTTGAACCATTACATCTGTTGTAGGTAAACGTACAGTACTGCTGGGAAGGGAGTTCAAAGATTTTGACCCAACTACAACAAATGAACAACAATATAGCTCCAAGTCAGGATGGTGCTTAACCTGGAGGGGAAATTGCAGGTGGTGGTGTTCCCATGAATTCACTGCCTGGTCCTTGTAGGTAGTAGACTCTGTGGATTTGGAAAGTGCTGTCAAAAGAGCATTGGTGAGTTGCTGCTGTGCATCTTGTAGATGGTACCTGGAGCCGCCATGATGAATTGGTGATGGAGAGACTTAATGTTTAAGGAAGAGAATGGGTGCCAATCAAACAAGCTGCTCTGTCCTGGATTGTATCAGTCTTTTTGAGTGCTGTGGCAGCTGCACTCAACCAGATAAGTGGAGGGCAGCACGGTGGCACAGTGGGTTAGCCCTGCTGCCTCACGGCGCTGAGGTCCCAGGTTCGATCCTGGCTCTGGGTTACTGTCCATGTGGAGTTTGCACATTCTCCTCGTGTTTGCGTGGATCTCGTCCCTATGACCCACAGATGTGCACGTTAGGTGGATTGAACACGCTAAATTGCCCCTTAATTGGAAAAAATGAATTGGGTACTCTAAATTTATTTTAAAAACAGAGAGTATTCCAACACGCTGTTGACTTGTGCCTTCCAGATGGTAGACAAGAGTCAGGAAGTGGGCTGTTCACTGTAAAATTCCCAACCTCTGATCTTCTCTTGTAGTCACAGTATTTATATGGTTGGTCCAGTTAAATTTCTGATAATTGATAAAACCTATGATGTTGATGGAGGAAACATCATAGATGAAGCAGCTGAAAATGATTCGGCAAAGGCCACTATCCTGAGGAATTCCTGCAGTGATATCCTGGGACTGAGATGATTAACCATCTTCCTTTGTGCTCCAATCAACAGAGGTTTTATCCCCCTGATTCCCATTAACTCCAGTTTTGCCATGGCAAATACTCTGTGTCAAATACTGTCTTGATATCAAAGGCAATCGCTCTCACTTCACCTATTGAGTTAATCTCTTTTAGGACCAAGGCTGTAATGGGGCTGAAATGATGACAGCATATTTGTCAGTGAAATATAACAATATTTATCATAGATGTTATGCACTTATTTCTACATATCCTGTGAGAAGTCAATTCATTGACTTATTAAATTTGGTGGAAATCAAATGAACTAACTCTACTCAAGTACAGATTTGTAGGGCTATATTTTTTTCGCAGCCAAGCAGTCCCACCACCAGGGCGGAAAGCTGAACTGGATATTGTGCCAGTGTGTGGCAGGACCAGGGAAACAACATCTTACCAGCAGCGCAACTATAAGCAGTGGCCATTAATGGGACTGCAAGCTGAAGCCTCCATACCAAACGCCATTGAAGCCAAGGTAAATTATGTTTTGAAGTGTGCCAGGGTCAATCAGGCAGATCTCGGTGTAAGGTTGTGGGAGTCATCCATTGGTAACAGCGTAGCTGCAAGGGCAGATATTGCTGCTGAAGGGGCCCTCCTGTGGGTCATGGAGTGATCATAAAGGAACGCCCTGGAATCTGTTGGGCAGCT
This sequence comes from Scyliorhinus canicula, assembly GCF_902713615.1. NCBI lineage: Eukaryota > Metazoa > Chordata > Chondrichthyes > Carcharhiniformes > Scyliorhinidae > Scyliorhinus > Scyliorhinus canicula. Next base: position 80,585,816 of record NC_052153.1, on the reverse strand, counting down.
GCCAAGTTGAAAATGTCATTCAGAGTGGGAGGTGACCCTTAATTGGGCACTTAATCACTGCAATTGGCCACCCAATGCCATTTCCTCTGGTGGTAATGTGCCGTGACAATGAAAAAATAGGTTCCCATCAATGCCTTCCACTGTCACAGTACCATACTCCCACTTCCCAGCCTATCTCTAAAGGGCTGATAAAATCCAGTTCATAGATTTAAAATGAAGAAATGTTTGTCAAATCGGATTGCTTTTTTTATGATGATATTAAGCAAACAAAACATCTGAAGTGAAGCATTCTACTCCTGTGCTGAACAAACAAAATCAATGAGCAACTTGCGAGAAACAATTATATTGGCTTTTTGAATTCTCAAATAAAAGAAGTTTTGCCAAATCAAATATTGGCACTTAAAAAATACAATTTCTACACTTTGTTCATCACAGCTCTCTGCCCAGTGTCTGAACATGTGCAGTTGTCCAGTGACAGAAGTGATGAGATGCTCTGGGCACTCAGTCAGTTTGTCCATGAGAGTTCTACTGTTCCAGATCCCAAACTTTACTACTTGTGTCTTTTGTGTGTTTCTGCCACAGGAGGTGATCCTTCTGGACGTGGCTATCCAGCCGGGTGAGGTGAAACAGGCTATGTTTAGGGTAAGTTTTCTATCGAGAACAGAAGATGGCCACAGTGCTTGGGGTGACCCTAAGTCTAATATCTTCTGTGCCTGCAAAGAGATACTTGGACTTTCTGTCAGGAAAGAACAGGATTGGTTCGATAAAAGTGATCAGGACATTAATGAACTGATGATCACAAGCACAAGACTTTCTGCACCTGGCAGAATGACCCAAACTCAAAGCAGAACAACCTAACGTACCAACGAGCAAAGGCCAAGGTACAAAGGTATACCCATGACATCAGGAACATGTAGTGAGCGGACCAAGCAAAGGAAATTCAACATCTCATTGATATGAACAACATGCATGGCTTCTTCACTGTCAAAAAGCCTTTTTTATCGCCCAAGCACTCAAGGATCAGCTTCTCTGACGCCTAAGGATGGGGACGATCTGATCGAGGAAAGGGAATTTCTCAATGACTGTTGGAGAGAGCATTTTGAAAACATTTTCAAACAAGAATCAATGGTGTGAAAGTGTTTTTAACTCCAGTCCTCAACATCCAATTGGAGATGAGCTTGGAACTCCAATACCTCTGGAGGTGATGAAAGCCATCATACAAATGAAGAACAACAAAGCAGCAGGAGGCGACAGAATCCCCATGGAAATCTTTCAGCACGGAGGAGTGGAACTAACATTACAGCTCCATGCCCTTGTAGATCTGAAATGAAGAGAAGTCCCAGATGATTTTAAAGGTGCCATGATTGTAACAATCTTCAAGAAATGGAACAAATCCCCAACTATGGAAATTACAGGGGTATCTTTCTGCTTTCCACTGCAGGGAAGATCAGTACAAGAACCCATCTGAATCAACTTGCTGAAGAGCTACTTCCCAAATCTCAATGTGGGTTTCGGCCATCAAGAGGGATGGGTGATATGATTTTTACAACTCGCTAACTACAAGAAAAATGTCACAAAGCATAAACCTCTCCACATAGCGTTCTTTGACTTGGCAAAGACCATTGACTCCAAATTGTGAAACACTCTGGAAGATTCTGCTGAAATATGGATGTCCTCCAAAATCCGTTGCCATGTACATCTGCTTCATAATGATATGCAAGCCGTGAGACTTAACAACATTACAGACACTTTGCTTTCAAGGCAGGGGTTAAACAAGGTTGTGCCGTCACTTTAAATCTTTTTCTGATCTTCCTTACTGCTATCCGTCTGAATAGAGACAAGTTCCTTGCTGTAATATAGCTTATTTATCAAATGGACAGCAAACTATCTAATCTCAGGCAAGTCCAATCAATAACTAAAACCTCAATCATTGAGCTCCAATACACTGATAATGCTGCAGTGTTGTGTCAGAAAGGCGTCTCCAGACAATCATTGAAGTATTTATTGAGGCATATGAGAAGATGGGACTTACACTCAACATTCAGAAACTCAAAGTCCTCCATCAGTAAGATCCAATTGCACAAAGTCCAGCTCCATTGATTAAGATTCATGAGTGCCTGAAAAATGTGGATCCGTTCCAGTACTTTGCAAGCTATTTCTCACAAGAGGCTGACATTGATGAAGAAACCAGCATCACCTGAAATCTGCTGGTCACTTTGGCCACTTGAGGAAGGGAATGTTTGAAGATTATGACATCAAAACTGAAACCAGGTTCATGCAGTTATGATCCCTTCCTTATTATATGCCCATGGACAACATGGGCAGCACAGTAGCACGGTAGCACAGTGGTTAGCACAGTTTCTTCACAGCTCCAGGGTCCCAGGTTCAACTGCCAGCATGGGTCACTGTCTGAGCAGAGTCTGCATGTTCTCCCCGTGTGTGTGTGGGTTTCCTCCGAGTGGTCCAGTTTCCTCCCACAGTCAAAAGATGTGCGGGTTAGGTGGATTGGCCATGCTAAATAGCCCTTAGTGTCTAAAACAATTGGGTGGGGTTACTGGGCTACGGGGATAGGGTGGATGTGTGGGCTTGGGTAAGATGCTCTTTCCAAGGGCCAGTGTTGACTTGATGGACTGAATGGCCTCCTTCCGCACTGTGCATTCTATGAATATATAGGAGGCACCTCATTGCATTGGATTCATACCACCAGTGCTGCCTGCAGCAGGCCTGGCATATTTCATTGGAGAACAGACATCAGTGTCCTGTCACAAGCAGGCACCATAAGCATCAAGGCTATGATCATCTACCATCAGCATCATTGTGTTGGTTATACAGTTCAGATGTTAGATACAAGGCTCCCAAATCAGGTTGTCTTCTCCTCTGTCACCAGAGGAGGATAGAAGGATTTGCTGAGAGCCAACATGAAGAAGTGCAACACTGACATAAATTCCTGTGATACCATCTCTTCGATCGAACCAGGTGGCTACAATGCATGTGGGAAAGATTCTAGCATTTTAGACCCATTGATGACAAAATTAAGAGGAAAAGCAAAAAAAGTGACAAACAGAACACACCATGACCCAAACTGATTGTACATGACCAGGCATATCCACTTGACAACAAATGCCATAATATAGGGCAGCACGGTAGCATTGTGGATAGCGTAATTGCTTCACAGCTCCAGGGTCCCAGGTTCGATTCCTGGCTTGGGTCACTGTCTGTGCGGAGTCTGCACATCCTCCCCGTGTGTGCGTGGGTTTCCTCCGAGTGCTCTGGTTTCCTCCCACAGTCCAAAGATGTGCAGGTTGGGTGGATTGGCCATGATAAATTGCCCTTAGTGTCCACAATTGTCCTTGGTATTGGGTGGGGTTACTGGGTTATGGGGATAGGGTGGAGGTGTTGACCTCGGGTAGGGTGCTCTTTCCAAGAGCCGGTGCAGACTCGATGGGCCGAGCGGCCTCCTTCTGCATTGTAAATTCTATGGTAATCAGCAAATGCCAAATCAGCCATCCTCAGACTCATTGAAGACAATCACCCTCTCTAGTTGGGGTAGTCAATAGTGTAATCAGTAGATAAATCCATTGAGCTTTGTACTCTACACACGTGGATGGTGACATATTGCATTCTTTTTACTTGCCTGCTGGCTTGAAAATATCAATGTTCCCAGTTTGAATGGTATCAGAAGGGACAAATTATCCATAGCATTAAGTTGAAAAATTTCCCCTTTTCAATGTATATCACTGTTGTATCTATTTATTGGTGCAAATGCAAAATGTTATTGTAACAAATATTAACTTACATTTAATTCCACAACAGAGCTAAACATTATCACTCATTTTATTATCAACCATCAAGTTTCTGAGTAAATTGTTATAATTGAATGTATCCACTACAAACATTCTATTCACTAGCCATTGTGGTATTTTTACAAAGTGAATAAAATGGCAATAGAGCTGAGGCAATGTTGGTGCTTGTGGAATTATATTGCAATAGGAGACTTCAGAGAGGGAAAAAAGAATGAAAATTGGAACACCCCTTGGTAAATAACATCAGTGTTTTGGCTCCGACTTCCCCATGTTTTCATGCTATTCAGTGGTAGCACCCTTGCCTCTGAATCAAAATGTTGGTGTATAAGGTCCACTCCAGGATGAGAGCATGTTATCTATGTTAACGCTTCATTTGAGTCATGAAGGAGTGCTTTGTCATGGATGATGACATTATTGAAGTGAGATGTTAAATTGAGACCCTAATTTATCTGATGAAATGTCGCCAAGCTGGAAGGTTAACTCTGTATTTCTATCTACAGATGCTGGCTGATCTGTTGGGCATTTCCAGCATTTTCTACTTCTATTTCAAATTTCTGTATCCTTTGAATTTTGCTTTTGTTTTTTTAAAAAATATTTTTATTAGAGTATTTGCAATACTATATTTGCAATAATAATAACAATAACAGCGACATAAATATGGTACAATAAACATTTCCACCCCACCACAATCTTCACACACCCCAACCATAAAGCCTTCTCCACCCCCCCCCTTTTGGAATTCTGCTTCTGCTGGCATTTTGATTTTCCCCGAGGAGGTCGACGAACGGCTGCCGCCTTCGGGTGAACCCAACCATTGACCCACTTAAGGCAAACTTTATCTTCTCGAGACTGAGAAACCCAGCCATGTCACTAGCCCAGGTCTCTCCACTTGGAGGCTTTGAGTCCCTCCACATTAATAAGATCCGTCTCCGGGCTACCAGGGAGGCAAAGGCCAAGACATCAGCCTCTTTCGCCCCCTGAACTCCCGGCTCTTCTGACACTCCAAAGATCGCTACCTCCGGACTTGGCACAACCCGTGCTTTGAGTACCGTGGACATTGCCTTAGTGAAACCCTGCAAAACCCTCTAAGCTTCAGCCTTGCCCAAAACATGTGGACATGATTTGCTGGCGTTCTCGCGCACCACGCACACCTATCCTCTACCCTGAAAAACTTGCTCATCCTAGCCACCGTCATGTGAGCCCGGTGGACTACCTTGAATTGTATCAGGCTAAACCTGGCACATGATGAAGATGTATTAACCCTGCTGAGGGCATCCGCCCACAGACCCGCCTCTATCCCACCTCCTAGCTTGTCATCCCACTTGCCCTTAAGCTCCTCAACCGGAGTTTCCTCTGCCTCCGAAAGCTCCTGGTAAATATCTGATACCTTCCCCTCTCCCACCCAGGTACTGGAAACTACTCTATCCTGTATTCCCCCGTGGCAGCAGCTGGAAGGTCAGAACCTGCTTTCTCACGAAGTCTTGCACCTCCAAATACCTAAACCCGTTCCCTGCTGGCAATTCAAATTTATCCTCCAAGGTTTCAAGCTGGGGAAGGCCCCGTCTATAAATAGATCCCCCATCCTCCTAATTCCTGCCCTTTGCCATCTCCGGAACCCACCATGCAGCCTACCCGGTACAAACCGATGATTATTATAAATCGGGGTCCAAACCGATGCTCCCTCCACTCTCTTATATCTCCTCCATTGCCTCCAGATCCTCAGAGTCGCCACCACCACCGGACCTGTGGAGTATTGGGCCGGCGAGAACGGAAGTGGTGCCGTTATCAGTGCTCCCAAACTTGTGTCTTTGCATGACGCCGCCTCCATCTGCTCCCATGCCAACCCCTCCCCCACTACCCACTTCCTAATCATGTCTATATTAGCGGCCCAGTATTAATTGCAAAAGTTCGGCAGCGCCAAACCACCCTCCCCCCCACTGCACTCCAGCATTACTTTCTTCACTTGCGGGGTTTTACCCGCCCACACAAAGCCCGCAATACCCTTGAAAAAGGCCCTTGGGATGAAGATATTGAGCCCACCGGCAGTGGGCTCAATATCTCTGAAAACTTCATATAGAATTCCACCGGGTAGCCGTCCTGCTCCGAGGCCTTGCCGACTGCATGCCCTCCAGCATCTCAATTATTTCCTCAATTTCAATTGGGGCTCCCAGCCCTTCCACCAGATCCTCATCCACCCTTGGCAACCTCAACTGCCCCAAAAACTGCCTCATCCCCTCCACCCCAGACGGGGGTTCCGATTCATATAATTTGCTGTAAAAGTCCTTAAACACCTCATTCACCCCCACTGGGTCCAGGACCATGATCCCACCTCTACTGTTTACTCTCCCTTTTTCAGAGCTGGTGTGCTAACATTCTGCTAGCCTTTTCCCCATACTCATAAATCACCCCCCTTGCCTTCCTCAGCTGTTCCACCACTTTCCCTGTAGTCAACAACCCAAACTCCGCCTGTAACCTCTGCCACTCCCTCAGTAGCCCCGCGTCCAGAGCCTTCGAGTATCTCCTGTCAACCTGGAGTATCTCCTCAACTAACCTATCCCTCTCAGCCCGTTTCGCCTTTTCTCTGTGGGTCTGTATCAGATTAGTTCCCCTCTGACCACTGCCTTCAAAGCTTCCCAAACCGTTGCTGCAGAGACCTCCCCCGCATCATTTGTTTCCAGATAGTTTTGGATGGACTTGTTCACCCTCCCACAGATTGCTTCGTCAGCTAACAACCCCACATCCAGCCTCCATAGCGGGCATTGTCCTCTCTCCAAACTAATCTGCTGATCCACCCAATGTGGGGCATGATCCGACACTGCAATTGCCGAGTACTCAGTATCCACCACACCCCGGTATTAGAGTCCTGCTCAGATCAAAAAGGTTGATGCGAGAGTAAACCTTGTGGACATGGGAGAAAAAAGAAAACCCCTTCGCCCTTGGCCATACAAACCTCCATGGGTCTGCTCCCCCCATCTGTTCCATAAACCACTTCAATCCCTTTGCTGCGTTGGCATCCTCCCGGTCCTGGATTTTGACCGGTCCAATTCCGGATCAATGACTGAATTAAAATCTCCCCCAATGATTAAGTTCTGTGACTCTAAGTCTGGGATCTTACCTAACACCTGCCTCATAAATTCCACATCATCCCAATTCAGAGCATATACGTACACGAGTACCACCTGCACCCCCTCCAGTTTCCCACTCACCATTATGTACCAACCCCCCATGTCTGACTCGATTCTCCCTGCCTCGAATGCCACTCGTTTATTGATCAAGATCGCTACGCCCCCTGGTCTTCAAGTCCAGCCCTGAGTGGAATACTTGGCCAACCCACCCCTTTCTCAACCTAGTCTGGTCTATAGCTTTTAGGTGTGTTTCTTGTAACATTGCCACGTCCGCCTTCAGCCCCCTCAAATGTGCAAACACGCGAGCCCTATTGACCAGTCCATTCAACCCTCTAACGTTCCATGTAATCAGCCTGGTCGGGGGGCTTCCTGCCCCCCCGCACTCCCCCCCCCCCCCCCCCCCCCAAACAGTGTCTAGCCATCACCCTTTTTAGGCCAGCCTCCAGCTCGGCGCCCCCCGGCCTCCTCGAGCCCCCCAGGGCATTCGCCGTCCCCGACCTCCCATTTGTCCCCGAGTAACAGTTCCTCCCCTATCAGCAAAGCAGCTCCCCCCGCCCCTCCCCCGCTACCTCTCCCCCCTGGTAACAGCACTAGAAACCCAACCGCCCATATCAAGCTCCAGCTTAACACCTGCTCGCCCCCCACTGTGCGTCCGTGAGTCAGCTGACCAAGCTGACTTGATAGCTCCCACCCATGGCACCAAACAGTCTGTCTCCCCATTGTTCTCTCCCCTCTCCCCCCACTTGGACAAACATATTCAAAGCAACACATTCCCCAGTAAACAAACATCAGAAAAAACAGTGAAAAACAGCCATAGAAAAAAACAACCACAGGAACCCCCCCCCCCCCCCCCCCCAAACCAGCTCCCAGTACGACAAAGTTAACTTTAGCCATCGAAACAGCCCTTTATTGCACATAACACTACTTATTCAAACCAGCACAAAAGTGATTTTCAACAAATCGCCACTTCAGTACTCTCCAAGAATTCAGTGTCTTTTAGTTCATCTCCAGTCTTTTTTCCTTGATGGAAGTCCATACATCGTCTGGTGTTTCAAAGTAAAAATCCCGTTCCTCATATGTGACCCACAGACAGGCTGGATACAACATCCCGAACTTCACTCCCTTCTTAAAGAGGGCTGTTTTTGCCCGATTAAACCCAACTCGCTACTTGGCCAAATCCGCGCCCAGGTCCTGCTAAATGCGCAGCTCACAATTCTCCCACTTGCTGCTCCGTTCTTTCTTGACCAACCGCAGAACGTGGTCCTTGTCCAAGAATCGGTGTAAACGTACCACATTCGCCCTCGGCGGTTCGTTCGCTTGGGTCTTCTTCGCGACGGCTCTGTGTGCCCTATCCACTTCCAGGGGCTGAGGGAGCACCTCAGCCCCCATCAACTTCTCCAACATGTTTGTCACATAGGCCCTCGCATCCGATCTCTCACTGCCTTCAGGGAGGCCGGCGATTCTCAGATTCTGCCTCCTGGACCTGTTCTCCAGGTCCTCCAGCTTCTCCTACATTCTTTTCTGGCGGTCATTCATCATCTCCGCCTTGGTCTCCAGCATGGTTAGGTATTCCTCGTTGAATTTTGCTTTTGTAATCCAACTTCTCTCTCAGGTGAATGTAATTAACCCACGGCATGATTTAATGTAGGTTGGGGAGTTCTCCCAACCTCCTAGCCAATTTTCTCTCCTCAACCAACAGCAATAAAAAAAAGTTTAGTTGATGTGCCTTACTTTACTATTTTCCTGAATATGTACATGTTCTTTGATGTGTTTGTGTGAATCAGTGCTCCTATCTCAAGGCTAACAAAACCTTCCACTGGAACCAATGCAAGAAATCCTCCCATTATTTCCTTTGCCACTGTCAGGATTTCCAGTGTTGGAGGCATTCCTCTAATGACTTCAAAAGTCTGATTAAAATCAGAAACTCTTTCTTTTTATGTCATTTGGATGTATTCACATATTTATCAAACATCAAAGGGTTCAGTGCTGGGACCCCTGCTGTTGACAATATTCATGAATGATTTGGATGAAGGAATTGCATACAGTATCTCCAAATTTGCAGCCATCGCTAAGCTGGGTGGCAGTGTGTGCTGTGAGCAGGATGCAAAGAAACTGCAGAGTGACTTGGACAGGTTGGCTGAGTGGGCAAATACTTGGCAAATGCAATATAATGTGGGTAAATGTGAGGTTATCCACTTTGGTGGCAAAAACAGGAAGGCAGATTATTATCTGAATGGTGGCAGTTTAGGAAAAAGGAAAGTGCAACGAGACCTGGGTGTCATGGTAGAACAGTCACTGAAGGTTGGCATGCAGGTGCAGCAGGTGGTGAGGAAAGCCAATGGCATGCTAGCCTTCACAGCCAGAGGATTTGAGTATAGGAGTAGGGATGTCTTGCTGCAGTTATACAGGGCCTTGGTGAGACCACAATACCTTGAGTGCTGTGTGCAGTTTTGGTTTCCTAGTTTGAGGAAGGACATTCTTGCATTTGAGGATGTCCAGCGAAGATTCACCAGACTAATTCCCGGGCTGGCAGGACTGACATATGAAGAAAGATTGGATCGACTGGGCTTGTACTCACTGGAGTTTCGAAAAATGAGAGGGGATCTCATAGAAACATATAAAATCATGATGGGCCTGGACAGGCTAGATGCGGGAAGAATGTTCCTGATGTTGGGATGTCCAGAACTAGAGGTCACAGCCTAAGAATAAGGGGTAGGCCATTTAGGACTGAGATGAGGAAGAACTTCTTCTCTCAGAGAGTTATGAACTTGTAGAATTCTCTATCACAGATCGTTTTGGGGGCCAGTTCATTGGATATATTCAACAGCAAGCTGGATGTGGCCCTTGAGGCTAAAGGGTTCAAGGGGTATTAAGAGAAAGTGGGAGTGGGATACTGAACTTGCATGATCAGCATTCGGCCTATTGAGTCTGTACAACCTTTGAAAGAGCACAATACCACTCTCCACTCTCCCGCCCTATCCTGTGACCCAGTTACCCTATCTAACTTGCACATCTTTGGACACTAAGGGGCAACTCTTTAGCATGACCAATCCACCTAACCTGCACATCTTTGGACTGTGGAAGGAAACCGGAGCACCCGGACAAAACCCACACAGACACGGGGAGAACATGCAAATGCCATATAGACACCCAAGGCCAGAATAGAACCTGGATCCCTGGCACTGTGAGGTAGCAGTGCTGTAAACCATCTTGTAAAGTTTATTTCATGTTGAGAGATGCGTTATCTTTCAGCAGGCCATTCTGCAAACCTGGCAGGTTATTGAATTTGTAGTGATTTCAGAAATGGAAACCCACCCAAATAGCAGTTCTTTGATATAAACTTCACAGCTTCATGTTTAATTCTTCATTTCTTGATACTACCGGCTAAAGATGGGGCCATTTAGCCCAGTTGGTTAGATGTCTGGTGTGTGGATCAGATTAACGCAAATATGATGGTGTTCAATCTCTGCTCTGGCTGAGGTAGACTGTCTCCTTGTCCTACCTGTTGTAAAATGTCATGGCACTTGGCTGTGATTCAGCTAACATTTGCCAGGGACCTGCCTTCAGGCAGAGAATGGAGAAGATTTGCTGAGCTGCCATTTTATATCAAATTACATACAGCACAGAACAAGCCATTTAGCTCAACAACTCAACACGAGCCTCCTCCCATCCACCTTCATCTAACCATATCAATATATTTTTCCATTCCTTTTTTCCTCACATGTTTATCTAATCTTCACTTTGTCGTGTTATTCACCCTGGGGTAACACGGACTGCAACACGATGCAGATAAACGATATAACGTAATAAACCAAACGTAGGCGATGGTTCAATAAGATTTATTGAACTTCTGTAACAAAGCACACAGCTGGTTGTGGGTTGACTCTCTACTACTCTAAGTAAACAAACCCTAACTATCTAGACCAGGCTAGCTCTGATCCACGTGTAGAAGGTGTTGATTGATATGTACACCATGACTGTCACTACAGTTGTCACCAGTGGAATGAGGCAGAGTGCTGATGCCTCGTGTGTTTTATAGTTGGAAGCCCCTCTCTAGTGTTCTGTATGGTGATTGGTTGTGTTCTGTTCTGTATGTTGATTGGCTAACCTGGGTGTCTGTCACTGCCTGCTTTTACCTCATGATGTGCATGGGTGCATATTATGACATCCCTCCCTTTTTAAAAAAAAATGTGTTGGTTGCTTCGAGCATATATGACATATTTACAGAAGTAAGTATTTACAGCAATTGGTAAGTGAATGCATATGTACATGTAAGGTGTCTAGCATGCATAAACATAACAAGATATATATACAAAGGAACTATTTATAAGTCCAGTCGTTGGGGCTGGCGTCGGGTTCTTGTTGGCCGCCTGAGAGGTGGAGGTGGGGCTGATGGCGTCTTGACAGGCCGGTATGCAGCCAGATTGGTGGCCTTGTGGAGCGAGGTGTCCGGATAAGGCATAACGACATCTGGGAACGTGAGATCCGGTGGTGGGCAGGCACATTTGCGTAATGCCCTTCTGTTGCGCATGATAATGGATCCATCAGCCATGCAAACACAAACGACCTGGGAGCAGCCCGTTGAACAACAACAGCTGGAGCTGACCAGCCTCCACCAGGCAACTTGATGCAAACAACATCCTTCGGAGAGAGCATGGGCAGATCAGTAGCATGAGCATCATATGTCAGCTTTTGCCGGGTTCTGATTAGCTGCATCTTTTGCAGCACAGGAAGGTGATTTAGGTCAGGTAAATGAATGGCCGGAACAGTCGTCCTCTGGATCAGATGTGGGATCAGGTTCCAAATCCAGCAGCCCTTGCTGCACACTTCGAACACATCTGCGCTGGAACTGGGATTGCTGGCCCACTATCGGAGGTGCAGACCTGCGCAAGGCTGCATAATAGCCATGCTTCCTGCAGTTTAGACATCCCCTGCATCTTGCAGGGCATTGCCGCTTTAATTGGGTGGTGCCGCAGTTCGGGCACGTCATCACGTCAACGTTGTGACCCTCCGGCTGTCATCGCGCATGTGCAGTGCGGTCAGCCGCCGCTCTCACCTGCGCAGTGTGGTCTTCAGCCGCTTTGTTCTCCCGACCTTGGTGCGCATGCGTGGGACCCCTAGAAAAGCGCACAAAATGGCCGCCTTCATCGATGCTCAGGCGCCGCATTCGGGCGATGGCCTGTACACTCTCAGCCTCATGGGAGGCAAGTTGGTCCTGCTCTGCCGACTTAAGGCGGGAATAGCGACTTTTCACCTGTTCATGGACTTTGCACATCTCGATGGCTACTGGCAGGGTCATATTTTTTAATTTTAGGAGCTGCTCCCGCAGTGCGTTACAGTGGATGGCAAACACAATCTGATCTCTGATGAGGGAATCAGCGGTGTCACCGTCGTTGCAGGATTGCGCTAGAATGCAGAGATGAATGAGAAAAGACTGGAAAGGCTCATCCTTACCCTGAAGGCGCTGCTGGAAGACATAACGCTCAAAGCTCTCGTTTGTTTTGAATTCACAGTGACTGTCGAATTTGGCTAAGACAGTCTGGAACTTGGTTTTGTCCTCACCGTCGGCAAAAGTGAGCGAATTGAAGATTTGGATGTCCTGGTCCCCTGCAGTCGATTGTAGCAGCGCGATTTTCCAGCATCGGACACACTTTCGAGGCCCAAGGCCTCAATGTATAGACTGAATTTCTGCTTGAAGACCCGCCAGTTTCCGGAGACTGGAGCTGTGGAGGTGCCTGGATCTTTTCCATGCCGCTGGAAGGCAGTTGCTGGTCGTCAGTGAATTCTTAAAGGTAAATTACTTAGAAGCAGTAGCCACTCCTGGTATCATGTCGTGTTATTCATCCTGGGGTAACACAGACTGCAACACGATGCAGATAAATGATAAAGCATACACCAAACATAGGCGTTTGTTCAATAAGATTTATTGAACTTCTGTAACAAAGCACACAGCTGCCTGTGGGTTGACTCTCTACTACTCTAAGTAAACTAACTCTAACTATCTAGACCAGGCTAGCTCTGATCCACGTGTAGAAGGTGTTGATTGATATGTACACCCTGACTGTCACTACAGTTGTCACCAGTGGAAAGAGGCAGAGTGCTGATGCCTCGTGTGTTTTATAGTTGGAAGCCCCCCTCTGGTGTTCTGTCTGGTGGTTGGTTGTGTTCTGTATGTTGATTGGCTAACCTGGGTGTCTGTCACTGCCTGCTTTTACCTCATGATGTGTGTGGGTTCATATTATGACACACTTAAAAACTTGGTGCTGGTCACTTCAACTACTTACACAATATCTTACATGCAAGATTAATTAACCTACAATTACAGGCTCTTGAGTCCAACTTTTGGCAAGTTCAGTGATTTAAAACTGTGCTAGAGTAATTTCAATGACTCCAACGAGGTTGGCGGAAAATTAACATAGATTCATTTACATTATTCACAAAGGTCTGCTTATCGCTCCCAGTACAATCCTAATTGGGAGGACTAATCACACCGCTTTTATGTTAGCTCATATTGAGTCCCAGGTGATTGGTCTCCACCCCCTACCTGGGAAGCTCGTACTCCACGAGTCCCACGGGGAGATTAACGATGGATTCCCCATGGTCCCTGTGGGGGTTATGACAATAATAATTTCATTCAATTTCTAATTTATTGGTGAAAGCTAATGCGTTAAACATCATATCATTCCTTGGGCAACAATAAGCCATGTTGAACATTTCAGTTCAATGATGCAGAATTTCAATTTTGAATAAGCCACATTTACTGCTCAATTGAGCTTTGCGAGCATAACAGAAAGACCTTCATGCAAATGGTCAAACAGGTCTTGTATGAACCAGGTACTACAGCATTATCCCTTAAGCTACATATTCAGTTCCACATCCAACTTATATCGGCAGTACATACTTGATATGGTAGATCTGTTAACTTGGGCAGTATGTGTTCCAAAGACATGCAATAATTCCTTCATTCCCACTCATCCTATCCCACTCATAAAGCTTTGCAGTAGAAATTCTGGATGTCCTTGAGATCTCAAATTACAAACAATTACAGTATTAATAGATAGTTTTGTTAACAGCAGAAGAGTAAACATTTTTCTTCAACATGTTGCACATTTCATGTGCGCAAATCACAGTTGCGACTTCTTTTTCATTTATTTTTCAGTATTTTTAAAATAAATTTAGAGTACCCAATTAATTTTTCCAATTAAGGGGCAATTTAACGTGGCCAATCCACCTAGCCTGCACATCTTTGGGTTGTGGGGCGAAACCTATGCAAACACGCGGAGAATGTGCAAACTCTATTTTTCAATATCTAATTCAAAATGTAGTAAGCACACTTTGAAGTGAAAACATTTGATTATTTGAATAACCAAAAAACAAATACATCAAACAAAATCCCCCCATGTTATATAAAAAACAAGAGCTCTGATAATGCATGGTTCAAACCGTCCAAGTTTCTGTATCACTGTCTAAAGATGCTGTAATGGCAAGAGACAGTTTGATGGTGTATGAAGCTAAGTAGTTTAATTGCCTTATAGTTAGTCAAAGCTGTTTTTTTTGATTTATCAGTTGTATATAAATTAACAGACACATTGGAGGTAGGAAATGCCAATGATTGGAAGCATAGTAAGTCAGTATTCCAGCAGGGTTCTCTCTGAGAAAAAATTTGAGTTCTCTGAACTTTAGCCTCAAGGTCAATGCTTCAGAAAGAAACTGTTTGATCTCTAATCTGAAATGTACTATAAGCAGCATGTCTTTGAAGATGAAAAATAACTGCATAGCTTTATTAACTCAATGAGCATTCTCCCTTAAACCTGGTTCCACATTTTTTTTAAAAAGAGAGGTCTCCTGCTGTTTTAGTGATATCGTGTCGACAATGTCAATGTGCATGCTATTAACTCAGCCTGAATCTGAAAAGAATATATAAATGGTGTTAGCCAAGGTTAGAACAATTTCAAGCACATTGGCATCAGTAGTGGCAAATGTTGGTTCCCCATGGTAAGAAAAACAGTGAGAAACAAGTTAATTCTCAATTGATCCTCACAATGTGTTCCTGAATCTCTCACACAAGTGATGGTTATTACGATTCCAGACCAGACCCCAACAGTGGCTAAGGTATTGGACCAAAACCCCAACATTTTTGTTAATTTTGTAAGACTGTATGGAAAGAATACTTTGTTCCACACATGATTACATGAAGAACGAGGGATTTGGTATTTTAAACCAAAACTTTATTATTAACACAATATTAGACTATTTAACATCAAAATAGCTTATACTAGGGCAGCACGGTGGTGCAGTGGGCTAGCTCTGCAGCCTCATGGCGCCGAGGTGCCAGGTTCGATCCCGGCTCTGGGTCACTGTCCGTGTGGAGTTTGCACATTCCCCCCGTGTTTGCGTGGGTTTCGCCCCCACAACCCAAAGATGTGCAGGCTAGGTGGATTGGCCATTCTAAATTGCCTCTTAATTGGAAAAAAATTAATTGCATACACTAAATTTATATTAAAAAAGCTTATAACTACCCCTTAAAGCAGGGGTGGGCAAACTACGGCCCGCCAAAGGTATTTCTGCGGCCCACCAAGTCATAAAAAAAAAAATTTTTTTTTTAAAAATATTTTATTTTATTTTTTATTTTTTTTTTAAGGTTAATGGGGGGGGGCTGTTGAGTTACTTACTGGTATAGGGTGGATATGTTGACTTGAGTAGGGTGATCATTGCTCAGCACAACGTCGAGGGCCGAAGGGCCTGTTCTGTGCTGTACTGTTCTATGTTCTATGTTCTATATGAGGCGCCCAGAATCATAACCGGGTGAAGTAATTATTTTACTTAATATACTATGCGGCCCTTTGTGAATTGTGAATTTCTGAATGTGGCCCTTGCACGGAAAAGTTTGCCCACCCCTGCCTTAAATAATATTACTTAATACATTAAATACAATACCCTTAATTATTATCTCCATTCCCAATTAAACAACACAAAAGAAAAAATACATACAGCTTTCAATCCACCCTACATCCCAATGGCACAGATTAATACTTGCTTTACAGAACAGGGAAGGAATTCTCTGATAATGGGGCTATGTCCACACGCCCGCGAGAAAATGGGCGCAAATCACTCTGGACTTTTGTGGAGAAAGTCTAGAGTGATTCTCCGTTTTGAAGGGGCTAGCAGGGCCCTGGAGTAGTCCTCGTAGTTCCGGCTGCCGATACAGAGCCTTGCACTTCCGGCCGCGGGTCCGCACATTACAATATAGGCCCCCCCAGATCACGCACGGCCGCCAATCGGTGGCCCCCGATCACAAGCCTGGCCATCCTCGAGGCCGCCCCCCAGTGACGATCCTCCCACCCCTCCACCAGGGCGGCCATGGACTGAGTCCGCAGCCGCCCCTCCAAGCTCCCTCCAGGTGGAACCACAAGTGAACCACGTCGACGGAAACGCGGCCAGTTGTCAGCGTAGAATTGCCGCGGGAGCCTCTTTCAATGGCCCCCAACTGGTGCCACGTCGACCACGCACGCACTACTGGTCCCTGGAGAATCGCAGGAAGGCGTTGGACCCGATCGTGGGTCTGGCGCCCCATTCTCCGCTGCTGAGGCGAGCGCAATTTCGGCATGGAGGTCGGAGAATCCTGCCCTAGATTTGGCTCCTGTTAGAACCCCTACAGACTCTGGCTGGATGTCTTCAAAAACTGTTTCAACCAGTTTGTTTCAGCTTCCCCCCTGGGCTCAGACAAGTCTACAGTGCTTTAAATACTATTCATTTTTTTTAACTGTCTTACTGTGCGAGTAAAAGATTTTGTGTAGGATTGGCCAATTCAGAGACTATGTCCTGACGCCAAGAATCGTGGGTGTTCTACAGTCTCAGTGGCAGCGATGGTCCCGGAGTGATTCAGGACATTCTAATGGGCCACCACCGGCGCCACCTGGAACGAATACGATTACAACAAGCTCTGGCGTGTGAGTTGCCAAGGTTGGCATTGACACGCGAGAGCCTGAAAAGGTGCAGCCACATATAAGCACTCCACTCCCCACACACTCTCATTCCAGCATGAAGATGGGACCCCAAAGAGCAACACAAGGTGTGTAGATGCAAAGCTGGAGACCCTGCTGCATGCTGTGGAGGAGAGGCGGGACACTCTGTTACCATGGTGAAAAGGAGGCTACGAGCGGCGTGGGCGCAACCACCAGGACTGGGCAACAGTGCAGGATGAATCTGCATGACCTCCTCAGGGTGGACAGGGAGAGTCACCAGCTCTGTGCCCCTGGCACACCCCTGTCCCACAGCTCCCAGATCCATCACCCTCCTCCCGCCCCTGTGCTCCCCATGTGGCCTCCAGTGGACCAGTGGGCAATGCTGGGTGAGGATGGGCACACCCACCCTGTCCTTGGCTGTCCCATACATTCATAGTGCAACCCCCGCCCCCCCCCCCCCCCCCCCCCCCCCCCCCCCTCGGCATAGATAGCAATCTGATTTCACCCACCATCAGGCCATTCACACTCCACCTCGCACCACATGCCAACACATATACCACCCGCCATGGTCAGGTGGCCTGACCACATTGGCCGCAGACACCTTGCGCTGCCCGTATCTAAGTCTGCCCCACCCAGGAGAAGGCAGCCCACAACCGCAAGGAGTGGGAGAAGACCTGAAGAGGCCTGCTAGACCTGTGGCCCCTCACCGTCGCAGAGCAGAGGGGGTGATGGATCTGGTCAGTGGGGTTGGAGAGCGGGCAGATGCAGAGTTCGTCATCGGGGAAGCAAGTGAACTCCCAATGCATTGCGATATCCATATGACATGTATCACCCATCCCCCCCCCCCCCCCCCCCCCACACCAAGCCTAGCCAGGATCTTACAATGCGCCTTGTCTTTTGTCTTGCAGGATCACCTGGTGATGAGGCGGGTCCATCTAGTGTCCCTTGTCCCCTGCCACAACCCCACGTCCCACGTGGCGATGAGGGGGAACCTGCTGGTGACGTGCGCCCCCAGC
Organism: Scyliorhinus canicula; assembly: GCF_902713615.1. Classification (NCBI taxonomy): domain Eukaryota; kingdom Metazoa; phylum Chordata; class Chondrichthyes; order Carcharhiniformes; family Scyliorhinidae; genus Scyliorhinus; species Scyliorhinus canicula. The sequence continues at coordinate 80,567,907 of NC_052153.1, read as the reverse complement.
TGCAACCCCGCTACACGCCAGACCACAAGCCCGGGGATGACACCGACTTCTTGTCACTGCTGTCACCGACACCGTCCACCATCCCAGAGACACTCACCTCGGTTGGGCACTTTAATGAAGTGGCACCTGGGGCACTATCTGGTGTGCACCACACACATTCAGTGGTACATCAGGTGGAGATAGGTACCCCCAAGTGGTCGGACGGTCAGAGCAAGGCCCAACCCCAGGGACTAACTGCGGTCCAGGCGGGTCTCAGGCTCCTGGAAATGACAGTCCCATCAATGTAGGAGATGTAGACTCAGAGCCGGGGACTGCAGGAGGGTGTGTCAGCAACCACCCAGCACCTGCAGGTGCGGTTGGAAAAGTCCAACCATCTGCAGAAGCAGGAGGCAGTGCCAACCATCCGTGCCACCCAAGCCAACACCAACGGGTGGTGTCCGCAGTGGAGGCTTTGGATGCGAAGGTGTTGGTCATGGGTTACGATGTCCAATGTCTGGGGCACTATGTGCAGGTGGTGGTAGAGCCAGAGGAAAGGGCGGCCATGTTACAACCATTGCAGCCCGAGTGGAGATAAGGTGATTGGGCCCATGTTGATGTGTCGGTGACTCCTGCAGGGAGGTGCTGGAACACCGCAGCACCTCTGAATTCCGCCCCCCCCCCCCCCCCCCCACCCCACTGTACCTGTCCCTGACGCACCTGATGAGCAACTGGCAGCATAGGATGGCGCCATGCCACCCATGACACCTGACCCGTCGCTTCAGAGGACAGATGCCAAAGGGGACCCAGGTCACAGGGTGAGATACAGAACAGGCCGTCTCCCTGATGCATCGCCTGGGGAACCACCTAGAAGGAGCATTTGGGCACGAAAATTAGAAAGTTAGGCACCAGTTAAATTGGCAGGGTGCAGCACATAGGTTAGCAATAGGGACTACAGCACAATACTATATATCACAAAAAATGACTGTTCACCAACATTCCAAAATGCCTCGGTCCTCTGTCTGAAGGATATGAGACATGGGCTGGGCTGAGAGCAGAGGTTTCGTTGGGTGGGGGAGGTGGTGGGAGGCTGGTGGTGTGGGCCACGAGTGTTGGAGGTGGACACGGTCAGAGATCAACCCCGGGGTCACCCTCGGAGGCAGTAGGAGACGGTGCCAGATATGTGGGGACGCCATGTTGGGCCTACCTGGTGAGAACCACACACCACGCACCTCCCTGATACCCAACCCTGCCCTCCGTACCCACGCCCGCCACCCCAGCGGTTCGATGGAGGCGTGAAATGGAATGGCCAGCAGGCATGCAGAGATCACCAGGCGGAACTGGAATGGGCTACCGAGTCAGACATCGTCAAACAATGCGGAGAACCAGAGTCCATCTCTGAGTGGGCCTTCATCACTCTCCATCCCATCGACCAGATCCGCTGATACTGCAACCCAGCACCAACACCCCATAGTGAAACTTCTGGGAAGCACGGTGGGGGTGCGGGTGCAGGGGGGGGGGGGGAGTTGAGGGAGAGGAGACAGGGTAGGGGTGGTTGGCCGGGCCAGCAGGGGGGGGGGGGGGGGGGTTGGGACAGGACATTAGAGCTGCCAGTGGCCTGGCAGCCTCGTCGGTTAACCTGATGGTGATTATATTGTCCCGTGCATGGAGGCCCAGGCGCACACGTTGTGCAGCCTCCTGTGGCTGCCCAATGCCTTGCCCATCCTGACCCTCTTCCGCATCCTCCTTGTCAGGTGATGTCCTGTGTTCATCCTCCTCCTCCAGCATGTTGCCCCTCTGCTCCGCGATGTTGTGGACGAAGCAGCAAGCCACCACGATGTGGGAGATCTTCCTCGGGCTGTACTGGAGGGTCCCACTAGAGCGATCCAGGCACCTGAACCAAATCTTCAGCACACCAATGCACTGCTCGATTAGGTACGGTAAAGTCGCCATAGCCCATGATGACCATAAATTGGTTTCATTTTGAGGGGGAAAGTTGACTGGTGGTGGTTTAACCTGAGGATCACCACACTTCAGGCAAGGGTCAAGGTTGATAAGGCGGGCCTTCATGAATAACCATTCAGTTACGTTCCTGGCCACTGCATGGGCGTCATTATCGTGGTCCTCTGCATCAGTTCTTGACCTCCGGATAGGTGTCATCAGCCACGACCGCAGCGGATAAACCCTGTCGACCAAGGGACACACGAGGGAGCACCTCATAAGTATCGGGAATGCTCAAGTGTGCCAGGATGAAAGGTATCGTGCATGGATGTGCAGCTGGTGGTCACACACGTGAGCGAATGGGAAACCTTTTGGTTTGAGAACAGGACCCCCCATTCGACTGTGCTCGTAGGGGAACATGTGTCCCATTGATGATCCCCTGGACCTAGGGCGCCCTGGCAATGGTGGTGATTTCCGCTGCCCGGGCAACCTGGTGGCTTGGCCTATATTCAGGTGGATAGATTGTTGCACCCGGGCATACACGGCCTCCATTAAGTGCAGATGCACTTGTGCATGGAGGTCTGGGAGATCCCAGACAGGTCCCCATTCGGCACCTGGAAGGACCCAATGCCATAAATTCTCTGGGTGACTTTCATCTTGGCGACCATTGGGAGTGGGTGTCTTCCTCCATGTCCTTGCTGTAGCCACCTAAAATGGACACTGGACTAACAAGATGGAGAATTGCTAAGACTGCAGAGAAAAAGCAGTTTAGCCAAGACAGCAGTCTGCAAAGACTGATTAGCATTTTGCAAGCAGCAAAACCAGTTTCTGGCCAGGTGGAAGATCTCAAACCAAAGGTGTTAATAGCAAAACGCTTTGCATATTAATGAGGCAATCCAGATCTGGGCACACACAATGGCAACATTTAGGTTTGAATAGATACTTTAAGTGGATGTCCAGACAGAGCGGCGCCAGAAGTATCCACTATAGAAACCGCCCCCTCCATCAAGGAGAGACCCTCACATTGGGGGAATTCAAAAGATATCGATTAGAATTTGATCCAATCGATACCTGAAGGTAAAGCCTGCCCCAAAAGGGGCACGGACATTGGGGCCCTATAAAAGATAGACCCCACACATGGTCCTGTCTGTTGTTTTCGTGCTCCGGCTTTGACTTCGACCAAGAACTTCGAATTGTATCCTGACTCCAGCCGTTGAGCACCAGCCGCCGAACCGTAAGTGACAATACGACGCTCGCTACGCGAACCAGGCCCACTAGACCCCCAGCGACCAGCACACTCTCTGAAGGTTGCAGACCACGATCGGAACGAAGGCCTCGCTCCCTGACCTTGCCTGTTCCTGTTTAGTTAAGTATTCTGATCGCTTAGTTTAGTTATAGCTTAGTCCCTTAGCGTGTGCATGCGTATTTATTATATTTGTATAATAAATATTGATCGTTTGGAACTTACTAATCGGTGTATCGTTTTATTACTTTGAACCTGACCTTGGAATATTTGTGAGGTGTCTAGATACGGCACCTGGCGACTCCTGAGCTGAAAATACATACATAGAGCCTAGCAGTGTTAAGCACACGGCCTTTAAACGGAGGCGTGTTAATACACTCCAATAAACGCGAATTACACTCAAGTAAAACGTGAAACATTGCAGTTCCAGATGCGCCATGATCCGACAGATATGCCGTATAGTCTTTTTTTTTTTTAGAACAGTACAGCACAGAACAGGCCCTTCGGCCCTCGATGTTGTGCCGAGCAATGATCACCCTACTCAAGGCCACGTATCCACCCTATACCAGTAACGCAACAACCCCCATTAACCTTATTTTTTAGGACACTAAGGGCAATTTAGCCTGGCCAATCCACCTAACCCGCACATCTTTGGACTGTGGGAGGAAACCGGAGCACCCGGAGGAAACCCACGCACACACGGGGAGGACGTGCAGACGCCACACAGACAGTGACCCAGCCGGGAATCGAACCTGGGACCCTGGAGCTGTGAAGCATTGATGGTTAGCCGGAGTCTCCGGTGACACAATCAGTCCAATAGGTCCTCGTACAACAGGTGCTGCCGGTATACACAAGGCCTGATGCAACGCCTCCTTCCCACCTCCTCCTCCTCGGTCTGTTGGGAGGCCGACTCTCCATCGTCACTGCTGGCCCCTGCTCCACTGGAGCAGGCTCCGATTCTGCAGGGCCCTCCCCCAGCAGCTCCTGCTCATGGAGCCTCACATTCCTGGTTGGATAAAAAAATCCATTATCTGCAGGCGGTGAAGGGCAGACATGTTAGCATGGTGAATACCCCTGTGCTCAACCAGGTTCAACTGGTTGTACGGTGGCCCTGGCTTGCACTGCAGTTTCTGACCCTGTATGTCCCACAGCCCAACGCCTCCCCCCACCCCCATTCCCCCCACCGCCACTGGTCATTCCCCCTGACACTTTTCCCTCCACACCACACTACTGGCCCCGTCAGTACCTGGCACCAGGGGGGCATACAACCCTGCCACCTGACCCTGCTGGCAGGCGTACTGTTGGCTGTGCTACCCATGCCAGCTCTGCAGCACCTGTCCTGCGCCCTCCTGCAGGTTCTACCATGGGGGTACTCCTTGGGTGGGCCGTGTGATACCCATTAGCAGGGTGTCACCAGATTGTGTGTGGGGAGGGGAATGGGTGCAGTACGCAATTGACTGGCATCATGCTTGACGGCATGCGTGTGGGCAGGGCTAAGGGATGTGGCTCAGCCAGGTGGGTGGGCACCTGTTGGGACCATAGCTGCAGTGTGTTGTGGGTCCTTTGTGCAGTGCACCAGTTGTGCCTAATTGCCTGTGGGAAGGATGGATGGGGGCATGGCGCAGTGGGCAGGCAGGACTTGGTGACAGCCGGTGGCCCTGCGGGGTGGTCTAACTGATGGTGTCAATGGCGGGACGTCTGCCCTGTGATGGGCAGTATGCCAGGAAGGGTGCTGATGGCCCCCTCGGTGTATGCGTCTGTCGGTCGAGGTGTAATCTGCAGCTCTCCTGCTGTCCCTGCAGTGGGGCAGCATCTTGGACGGCTGCACGGAGAGGTGTCAGAACCTGGTGAGCCACGGACTGCGCTGGGCCACTGCCATCTTGTGGGTGGGTCGTCTGGGGTTAGTGGGCTCCTAGGAGGGTGACCTGGGGCAGGGGGGTGACACATTTAGGGGGCAGCACGGTAGCACAGTGGTTAGCACTGTTGCTTCACAGCGCCAAGTTCCCAGGTTCGATTCCCGGCTGGGTCACTGTGCAGAGTTTGCACGTTCTCCCTGTGTCGGTGTGGGTTTCCTCCGGGTGCTCCAGTTTCCTCACACAAGTCCCGAAAGACATGCTGTTAGGTGAATTGGACATTCAGAATTCTCCCTCAGTGTACCCGAACAGGCGTCGCAATGTGGCGACTAGGGGATTTTCACAGTAACTTCATTGCAGTGTTGTTCATTATTCATTGTACTTGTGACACTAATAAAAAACAAAGAAAGATTAATAAATAAAGCCTCTAAAACTAATTTTAGCTAACTATAAAAATAATTTCCAAAACACAGACATGCAGGCATCATGGTAGCGCAGTGGTTAGCACTGCAGCCTCACGGCGCCGAGAACCCAGGCTCGATCCTGGCCCCAGGTCACTGTCCGTGTGGAGTTTGTTCATTCTCCCTGTGTCTTGGTGGGTTTCACCCCCACAACTCAAAGATGTGCACGGTAGGTGGATTGGCCACGCTAAATTGAAAATTTAAAAAAACACAGGCATGAATTTAATTTTTGACATTTTTAAGTGTAGTTGGTTCCCGTACCAGCTTCCCTAGACAAGCGCCGGAATGTGGCGACTAGGGGCTTTTCATAGTAACTTCATTGAATCCTACTCGTGACAATAAGCGATTTTCATTTTTCATTTCATTTCTTTAAATCTCTCCCCTCTTGTTCTGAATACATTGTACCTTCCCAGATTTCAAAGCCATCGGTGCCCTCTGACACAAAGTCACGGGGCGGGATTCTCCGTTGTCCGATGCCGATATTGTAATCGCCGATCGGGGGGAGAATCCCTGTTTACAACTGAATCGGGGCTGCGCCTGTTTTCGGATGCTCCGCTCCGTCCAAAGCGTCGTCATCAAGGAGTACACCGCACGCCATTGGGACAGCCTCAGGACATTACCTGAAGGGCCTCCCCTGATGCTCCGTCCCCGATGGGCCACGTTCCCGATGGAGCGGGGGACATGTGCTCTCAGTTTCTGGGAATCTGGCGTGGCAGCTGCAGACTGTGTCCAGCACCACCGCAGTGGGGAGGAGGGGAGGTGTGGGGGGGGGGGGGGGGGGGGGGGGGGGGGTTTGGATATGTGCTGCTGACCAGAGGGGCTTCGGTAACAGCTGGGGAACTGGTGAAGGGTGGTCCGGGGGTGACGAGGGGGTGTTCAGGGGGGGCACTATCTGGCAGGTCGGGTCCGCACATGGCCTCCGCCAATTTTTACAGCGCGACTGTTGCAGGACGTCGCCGTGTACATGTGCAGCCACAGACCCAGCAGTTCTCCAGCTGTTTATATCGGGAAGCCCATCCATTTTACGTGGTGCGGCTGCTAGTCCCCTCACTGGTCGGAGCATCAGTGTGGGACGGCACCAACCTTTTCATCATAAAACCAGACACTTCTAAGCCCCAAAATCGAAGAATCCAGCCCCCGATTCTTCATGCATGAAATGGTGGTTATTATGGCACAAATCAGATGCACAATATCCAACAGGGATCACCTGATAGCAATAAGGAGCAGGAGACATTACTGCTTTTTCCACTTCCCAACCCAAAAGCTAACGAGATCAATTCTAACTCAGTGCAGTGTGACACAAAGCTGCGAGCGAGTCAGGAATACAAGCTGCGTCTTTTTGGTCTGCGTGGTTTCATGTTCAGCTCAGTGTGCTTGATTACAGGAAGAACTAGCTGTTGGGTTCTATCATCTCCCCAATGAACAGTTTCAGCCCATGATTTCTGCTCCAGTGAGTTGCTAATTTGTAACCAGCTACCTTCCTCCACTCTGCTTTGTGTGTTCTTGGTCATAGCTCCCGAGAGCTCCAAGGTAGGAAGACTGTCAGAGTAGCTCCAAGTTTGACTGACTGGTGCCAAACAGAGAGAGCTCACCAATTCCAGGGAGTGAAATGCAGCCTCACTGCAGCAAAACATCCATCTGCAGTGCCAAGAGTAAGGGCAGTCTTTGTTAAAGGGGATCAAAGAGCCTTGACGATTCTTCTAAATGTTCAAACATGTGGAGATGACACATCTATAATGATCTATAACTGCAATTGGCAGTTTCATTCAATCAATCACCACAAATCAGTAGCCCTTATAACATAAATTATACAGTATAATTCAGCATATCCTTCAACTCCTTCTGACCAATGCCATGAGAGAGGTGCGAGCATCTTAAATAATTACAGATACCAGGACTGATTCCAAAGCTGTAGTGTCGTTTTGTAATCGAGGTCAGAGCTCTTTCATGGTGTGCACCATCTAAATTCTTATCAGATGACTCCCTCATTTACACTTTCAGGTAACTATTATCAGCTTCTTTAGTGTTCACAAGTTGTGCATCCATTTATGGTACAGCACCAGTAAAATGTTATCAGTAAAAATCTGCAGCTCTTTGCATTTTTGCAATGGCCAATCTCAATTTTTATACTGTAAGAACGTAAGAATTTAATAATAAATTATTTGGTCAATGCTCATGAACATGAAAGGGATCTGCTATCACATCACATCTCCTGTGAAGACACAGTGAAGCAGGCAGCTCAGACTAATAATATTTGGGTTCAAGGAGGAGGCTCTTTGATAACTATAATCCTTCATTGATGGCTAATGCTTTAATTGGACCTAGCTCTTCACAGACAGCAGGATTAAGCTGATTTATTCTGATGGGAAATTGACTATGAATCCATGAATTCACTGCCTTGGACTATTTATTTGGCTGATGCTGTTTGTCCACTTGAAAAGAGACAAGATAGGCTCACATATTCTGCTCAGTGACAATATTGGGCACAATGCCATCAGTTCATGCACACCAATACGTAAGAATTAAGGAAGTGTCAGCAGAAAACTTGTAATATGGTGGACTTTCAGCAGGTAAAGATTTTTAAATTAATGTTTGACATATCCAGTATTCAGATCTGAGATGTTGCATTAGATTGCTTCATTATTAATACACCGGATAACACATAACTTCAAATTTGTTATCACTTATATGCAGGTCCACAGGTTTACAAATGGATCAAAGGCGAACAGGCTCTCTGGCCTTGATTTTAAGTCAGGGTGTGATTGGTGCAGATGGGGGAATCAGGGATGGGGATGTCAGGCCAAGCGCTAAACTTGTATGGTGGAGCCTAGACAGATTTGAGGTTGGATTATCAAATGCTGGCGAAGTAGAATGTGGACGCACAGAGAAAATTGCATTTTGAGGGCATCATTGGATTTGTTTATGAATGCAATGGGATTTTCAACATATTTGAGAAATAAAGAATAATGCTCAGCTGCTCAACCATTGGCACAGAGTTGCCTTCGCTGGTGCTAAGTGGCTTGTATTTGTGGATAGTGAGTGGTTGGGCTCTTGAGTTGGACCTGGAACCATGTGGGCATGATTTGGTTTGAGAAAGCCCGGGTGAGCAAATGACCAGCAGTGAGTGTGTTGAAATGGGAATAAGGAGTAGCTTCAGCAGAGACATCCTCCTGGACAGGAGGAGGCTAGAGAAACACAGTAAGGAACCGCAAGGCAAAGTCATTGAGTGTACCTAAGACATTAGGTGCACCATCGAAGAGTTAGCTACCTGCAAATGGCAGAACCCAGTGTTGTGAGAGATTGCACCTATCCTTGCAGATAGTCTTGGACATTTGTTCTCTGGTTCACATTGACCTGATGCCTCACAGCCTTTGTGGCAGCCATCAAGGTCACCATAATGCTGAAATGTTACTCTACAGGGTCTTTTGGGGATTATCTGCAGACCTTGATGTCATGTTTCAGTTGGTAATACATCACCTCATTAGGCAGGTCACAGATGTCCTCATTCAGAGGCAAGGGGATGCACTTACTTTAAGAGAGAGGGCCATGCTGACACAGAGGGCACTGGTGTTTGTTGTCATCATTTAAATCCTCAGGTCTTGGAGTTTGTTAATTGCACCCATGTAGCTATAAGGCACCCACAGAGCAGATAGCTAGATTCCTGAACAGAACAATCTTCCATTCACTGAATGGGCTGTGGCGACAGGAAGTCCATCTTGCACGTCGGCGCTCAGTTCCTGGGCCGCAGTTCTGAGTCCTTCATCCTGCACTACCTACAATCCATATTGATCACAAAGATGAAGGGACCAACTGTATTGTAGCCAAATTTGCTGATGATCCAAAGATAGATACAGGAAGCAAGTTGTGAGGATCTGCAAAAGAACATAGACAGGTTAAGTGAATGGACACAAATTTGGCAGCTGGAGTATAATATGGGAAAACATGTTGAAATTTTGGCAGAAAGAATAAAAGATATGCGTGTTATTTAAATAGAGAGAGACAGGGCGGCATGTGGCACAGTGGTTAGCACTGGGACTGCGGCGCTGAGGACCCGGGTTTGAATCCCGGTCCTGGGTGACTGTCCGTGTGGAGTTTGCACATTCTTCCCGTGTCTGTGTGGGTTTCACCCCCACAACCCAAAGATGTACAGGTTAGGTGGATTGGCCACGCTAAATTTCCCCTTAATTGGAAAAAAATAATTGGGCACTCTAAATTTAAAAAAAGAAAAATAAATGAATAAATAGAGACTGCAGACTGCTGCAGTACAGAAGAATTTGGGTGTCCTTGTACACAAAACATCAGCATACAAATGCAGCAAGTAATTCAGAGGGAAAAGGAACGTTGGCCTTTATAGCAAGGGGGATGGAGTATAAAAGTTGAGAAGTCTTGCTACAACTGTACAGAACATTGGTGAGACTACAACGAGAGTACTGCATCCAGTTTTGGTCTCACTACTTAAGAAGGGATATACTTGGAAGCAGTTCAGAGAATGTTCACGGGGCTGATGCTCGGGACGCAGGGGGTTGCCCTTTGGGGAAAGGTTGAGCAGGTTGGGCTGAAATTCATTGGACTCTAGAAGAATGGGAGGTGGTCTTATTGAAATATATAAGGTTCTGAGGAGGTTTGACGGGTTAGATTCTGAGAGGATTTTTCTCCTCGTGGGAGAATCTAAAACTAGCGGACATAATCTACAGTGCAGAAGGAGGCCATTCAGCCCACCGAGTCCGCACCAGCCCCCAGAAAGAGGCCCCACTTAAGCCCACACCTCCACCCTATCCCCGTAACCCAGTAACCCTACCTAACCTTTTTGGACACTAAGGGAAATTTAGCATGGCCAACCCACCTAACCTGCACATCTTTGGACTGTGGGAGGAAAACGGAGCACCTGGAGGAAACCCACGCAGGCACGGGCAGAACGTGCAGACTCCACACAGACAGTTCTTGTGTAGTTCACTACAAATTGATCTCTCGTGTATCTTTAAGTGGTCCAAAGTAAATATTGAGCTGGAATTTCCTGAAAATCCATGGCACCATAACAGTGCATCTACTGCGTACATCATTATTTTAGCACAGATGTTCAGGAAATTCTGGCTTGTGGTATTTATACTCGGTTTTACTCCATGTGAATATTTCCTGGAACCAGTGCTGAAACCCAAAACATGCCCCATTCGAAACAGTGGCAATCACACATTTACTGGATTTATGTCATTTTATTGTACTTAGAACACTGCTGGAAGGAAGCATTGGCAGGTTAAAGTATTTGCAAAAGTTACCTCACACAGATAATTTAAATGTTGGAAGAGTACTGAAAATCTAAATTGGTTTTTGTAAGAATAATAAATTTTATACATCGGGTAGGGTTGACAGAGATCGCTGTTAGTTGGGGACTCTGGGAGTAACGGGGTCTGATCTAAAAATTAGAAACAGACCATTGAGGAGTAAAATAAAGAACATTTCTACCCATAAAGGATAATAGAAGTTTGGAACTCTCTCTTTCCATACAATAATTGATGCTGGTTTGATTGGTAATTTTAAAACCAAAATTGGTAGGTTTTTGTTTATCAAAGGTAATAAGGGGCTGGATTCTCCATCCCGACGCGCCATATTTCTGTTTCACCCCGCCAGCGAGATGCTCCGTTACGCCAGCTGGTCAATGGGATTTCCCATTGTGGGAAACCTCTGGGCTGCCGGCAAAACGGAGCATCCCGCCAGCGGAGAATCGAGCCCAAGGAATATGGAGTACAGGAGGGTACATGGAATTAGCTCACTAATCAACCATGAAATGGCAGAACAGGTTAGAGGGGCTAAATAGCCGATCCTGCTCCAATGAAAATCTGTGATATGTTCCCTAATCAGTAATGCAATACCCCCACCCTTTCTGCTACTCCCTCTGCTCGTCTAAAACATTGATATCCCAAAACATTAAACTGCCAGTCTTGTCCCTCCTTCAGGATATTGGTGCTTCTCCAGTTAAGGTGCAACCCATCCTGCTTGGATAGATCCCACCTTTCTTGAAAGACATCCCAACGATCCACATATCTGAAATCCTCCTCCCTACACTAGCTCTTTAGCCACGTGTTCAACTGTAGTATCTCTCTGTTCCTAGCCTCATTAACACGTGGCACATGGGGAGTAATCCTGAAATGACTACCATAGAGATCCTGGTTTTTAGCTTTCTACCTAACTCCCTGTGGTGTATTTGCAGAACTTTGCTGTTCTTCATGCCTTGTCATTTAAACCAATTTGGACAATGACTTCTACCTGTTTTCCCTTCCCGTATCAGGATTCTCAGAGACATCCATGACCCTGGCACCAGGGAGGCAACACACCATCCTGGAGTCTCTTTCACAACCACATGAGCGCCATCTGTGCCCCTGATTATCCCCAATTAGTATTGCTCTGTTATGCTTTGCGCCCCCCCCCCCCCCCACCCCCGTACATGTTGCCACGGCTGTGGCTACTGCTGCTGCTGTCACTTGATGGGCCACTCCCTCATCAATATCCAAAAGGATATACTTGTTAGAGAGTGGGACAGCCACACGGGCCTTCTACACTGACTACCTGCCCTGTCTGGCGGTCACCTATCTACCTTCCTGTACCTTGGGGTGTGACCACGTTCCTGTAACTTCTCTCTATGACGCTTTCCGCCATTTGGTTGCTCCTTAGCACCTCCAGCTGCTGCTCAAAATGATCCATTCGTTCAGTCAGCAAGTGCAGCTAGATACACTTTCCACAGATGGAATTGTTAGGGATGTTGTCAGCATTCATGAGTGCCCTCATCTCGCAGGTGGAACACCCAGCCCCACCAACTGTCATGACTAACCCTCCGTTAAATATTAAATTACTTTAATAAAATAAAAACACTCACGAGGACGCATTCACCAAACAGCTGCCTTCTTAAATCTACAGTCAGAAAGAAGAGTGTCCCTCGCAGGCCTGGTGCCCGCCTAAAGTACTGTCTCTCTCCCTCTTTTATTTTGGTTTGAGGAGGAAGGAGGGATGGAAAGACGACAGAAATGTCATGTTTGAGGCTATTCCATTCTTTGGCAGCGGGTCCTCCTCAATCCCCTTCCAAGTTGTGGTGACTGTACTGATGTCTACCAGAATGCTTTTCAGTACCACCCTCTGGTGAATAGTGCTGCAATTTGGATGTCTGGTGGGAGCTGTTTATAATTACTCTTTTATATTACTTTTTTTGCATAGGTTGACTATGTGTAAATGAATTTTAGTGACCACAAAGGAGTCAACAATGAGAAGCTTAAAGAACCTTGGTTGCACGGTGTACCGAAAACAACCTCTCTCTAAATATTGGAAAGACCACGGAACTGATCATCGACTTCAGGAAGCGTAGCATGATAAATACCCCCATCTACATCAATGGCTCCAAAGTGGAGATGGTCGATAGCTTTAGGTTCCTGGGGGTCACCATCGCCAATAGTCTGTCCTGGTCCACTCACGTTGATGCAACAGTCAAGAAAGCCCAACAAAGCCTCTACTTCCAACGGAAGCTAAAGAAATTCGGTATGTCTGCATCGACTCTCACTAACTGCTACAGATGTGCCAGGGAGCGCATCAATCCAGCTGCATTACAGTTTGGTATGGCAACTGCTTGGCCCAAGATTGCAAGAAACTGCAGAGTGTGGTGAACTCAGCCCAGCGCATCTCACAAACTTGCCACCCACACATTGATTCTGTATATACCTCCCGATGCCTCAGGACGGCAGACAGCATTATCAGAGACCCCTCCCACCCAGGCTTTGCCCTCTTCCAGACCCTTCCCTCAGGCAGAAGGTACAGAAATCTGAAGACTCGCACTTCCAGACATAGGAACAGCTTCTTCCCCACAGCTACAAGACTCCTCAACGACTCTCCCTCGGACTGATCTGTTCCCTGTAAGAACAAGATGCCCTCTGCTGCTCTTGCTCATGTATTTGCTTTGTTTGGTCCTTATTCCGCACCGTAATCAATCACTATTTGTCGATGTACTATTTGACAATGTACTCTGTTGATTATTCTTTTGTCTACTATGTACGTACTGTGTACGTTCCCTTGGCTGCAGAAAAATACTTTTCACTGTACTTCAGTACATGTGACAATAAATCAATCAATCAACTTGTTTTCATTAATAAACAATTATTCACAAAATACACATCAGGTCCCAGCCGGGACTGCTCTGCTCGGTTCCCATTTGGGCCGAGCTTTTATCGCCAGAGTCCATTACCCCACTGATGGGCCCCCGCCCCTTTGCTGGGAAGCTCGTATTCTACGCCAGGGAGGCTAATTGGTCCGTCCCCATAGGTCTCGTGCGGGTTATAACATAAATGAAAAGTGAATTAGAGGTAGTTGAGCTGATGGTTCATTACACCTCTGATTTTAAGAAGGTATACTAAAATATTGAACTGAATTACCATGAAGCCTACTCAAAAATATTTATAGAATGACATTTCCACCTGTGGCAATGAGATCTGAGTGAAGTGGATAAACATGGTGAATCAACAACCACATTCACCATTTGCAGCCATGATTCTGGAGAACCATGAGGCACAGAGGCTCAGCGAAGCATGAACAGGTGTTTCTGTTATGCCTGTACGAATCATTGAAGTCACATTGGAACTAATATTTGCAGAGACCACCCACAGCAGGACTAGCAACAAATTAACAGGGGATGGTGAGGGGAAGCAGTTATGATATGCATTAATAAATCAATTTTAAAGTCTTAAAATAACTGACAAAAGCCATTGAACAAATGTGAATAATGTTACCTCAAAGGAAGTCCAAAGATAATCACAAACAGCTTTAAAAATATCCGTGATAAAATAACTATGAATGTATTACATCAGTTCTAACTCAAGGATTGTCAGCCTCCTTTTTAGCAAATTTAGACAAAAAGTAGTTGTCAAAATCTAGAGTATAGATTTATAAAACATAATAATTTGCAATGATTATTCACATCCATCCCTCACACTGAGATATAATACCTGAATCATAAATTTGATGACTAACCATGTAAATCCACAAGGAGCAAAATTCTGCAAGGACCATTAGCAAAGTGTTATTCGTAGAAATATTTCAAAGACAGGCTCAGGTCCAGTCACATTCCCTATCCTCCCATCTTCTACCACAAACTGAACACATTTAGATCCACATGCTGCTGTCAGTAAGAAACAAAGGGTCAGATTCTCCGTTGCTGAGGTGTTGACGCTGGGGCAGGATTAGTGGACTTCTACGACAACTAAATTGCCGCCGGCCCCGGAGTAATTTATGAATCATTAATGGGCGAGCACCAGCTCCACGTAGAACCCGATCAATTCCAATGCGAAACGTGTCCAATTCGCCGGGGTCAGGATCCCCACTCGAGAGGCTGACAAGCTGCAGCCTCATATACACACTTCACTCCCCACACACACTCATCCCACACACAGATAGCAGCATGGAGAGCGGCACTCTGGTTTGCGAATGCAGAGCTAGAGACGCTGCTGGAAGCTGTGGAGGAGAGGCAGGACACCCTGTTCCCCGGGTAGGAAGGAGGCTTCCACCCACTGCCTTACATCGGGCCTGGGCTCAGATGGTAGAGGCTGTGAGCGTCATGGGCAATTCCACCAGGAATAGACAGCAGTGCAGGAAGAAGCTGCCCAACCTCCTCAGGGCAGCCAGGGTGAGTAATCATGCCCCTGGCACCAACCGCTGTCCCCACTGGCCGCCACCAACTAAATCTCGTGTCCAACCCCTCCCAGCGCAAACCTATGATTATCAAAGATCAACGCCCACACCAGTCCCAAATGCTGCCTCCACTGCCCCCACACCCTTAATGCCAACACCACCACCAGGGCTCAGGGAGTGCCTGGGCAAGAACGGCAGACACTGACAGCAAAGCACTTAAACCCGTTCCCCTACAGGATGCCGCCTCCAGCATGGTAGCACAGTGGTTAGTACAGTTGCTTCACAACTCCAGGGTCCCAGGTTATTTTTCCAGCTTGGGTCACTGTCTGTGCGGAGTCTGCACGTTCTCCCCGTGTGAGCGTGGGTTTCCTCTGGGTGCTCCGGTTTCCTCCCACAGTCCAAAGATGTGTAGGTTAAGTGGATTGGACATGACAAATTGCCCTTAGTGTCCAAAAAAGATGTTAGGTGGGGTTACTGTGTTACGGGGGAGGCATGGGCTTAAGCCGGGGTGCTCTTTCCTTAGGTCTGGTACGGACTCGATGGGCAAATGGCCTCCTTCTGCACTGTTGATTCTATGATCTATGATCCACTCGGCCCCACGCTGTCTCCTCCACCACAACTCATTTCCTAACCATGGCGATGTTCACCATCCAGTAATAGTTCATCATGTTCAGCAGCGCCAGCACACCCCCTCTCCAGGAAAGCCCACTGGGTCTTACCCGCCGACTCAAACCCAGAGACTTTTTTGAAAAACGACTTGTGGATGAAGATTGGGAGGGTCTGGAACATGAGCAGAAACCTTGACCACACCGTCATTTTTACTGTCTGCACCCGCCCTGCCAGCGTCAGTGGCAGCACATTTTAAAATCCACTTTAAGGTAGAGAACCTTAGTTAGGCCACACTTGGAGTATAGTGTTCAATTCTGGTCGCCACACTACCAGAAGGATGTGGAGGCTTTAGAGAGGGTGCAGAAGAGATTTACCAGGATGTTGCCTGGTATGGAGGGCATTCGCTATGAGGAGCGGTTGAATAAACTCGGTTTGTTCTCACTGGAACGACGGAGGTTGAGGGGTGACCTGATAGAAGTCTACAAAATTATGAGGGGCATAGACAGAGTGGATAGTCAGAGGCTTTTTCCCAGGGTAGAGGGGTCAATTTCTTGGGGTGGCAAGGTTTAGAGGATATGTACGAGTCAAGTATTTTACACAGAGGGTAGTGGGTACCTGGAACTCGCTGCCGGAAGAGGTGGTGGAAGCAGGGACGATAATGACATTTATGGGGCACCTTGACAAATACATGAATAGGATGGGAACAGAGAGATACAGATCCCGGAAGTGTAGAGGAGTTTAGTTTAGACGGGCAGCATGGTAAGCACAGGCTTGGAGGGCCAAAAGGCCTGTTCCTGTGCTGTACTTTTCTTTGTTCTTTGTTCATCTGCTCGACCAGCCGAGCCAAATTCAACTTGTGCATCTGCACCCAGCCCCGTGTCACCTGGATGCCCATATATCGAAAACGTGCCCCCACCACCTTGAACGGCAGCTCCCCTAATTTTCTCTCCTGTCCTCTAGACTCAATCCGGAACACCTCGCTCTTCCCCATATTCAACTTGTATCCGGAGAATCGGTTAAAATTCCTTAATCTCCTCCCAGTTCATTGTCCCTCATGAATTCCATTGCCTCTACTGGCATACTAAAATAGTATGCCCATTTCTGGAAAGTCACCCAGAGGCGGGCCGGGTACAGCGCTCTGAACTTCACCCCTTTTTAAAGAGGGCAGCCTTGATCCCAGTTAAACCCAGCCCTCCTCTTCGCCAGTTCTTCTTCCAGGTCCTGGTACACCCACAACTCATTCCCATCCCAGGTGTACTTCCTCGTCTGCTTCGCCTATCTGATAATCTTCCCCTTATTCAGAAAAAGCTGTAACCGCACCACCATCGCCCTTGGAGGCTCCCGCGCCTGCGGCCTCCTCATCAGCACTCTGTGCGCTCAGTTGACCTCCAGAGGCCGGTCGAAGGGCCCCTTCCCCAGCAGCTTTCCCCAGCGTTTTGGCCCCCTACGTGCCGGCCTCCACATCTTCGATGCCTTCGGGCATCCCCATGGTCTCAGGTTTTGTCTTCTGAAGCGATTCTCCAGATCCGCCACCTCCTCCTTCAGCCTCTTTTGGGTCTCCCGCATCACCCCTACCTCAGCCACCAATGAGGCCAACTGCTACTTGTGCTCCCCCAACCCCTCCTCCACTTTCTGGATCACCCGGCCCTGGGACTTCAGCCTCTGCTCCACTCTCTCGATCCCTGACTTCATCGGTTCCACCACTTTGGCCAGGTCTTCCAGTGCCTCCTTCCTCTGCTGTCAGAGCTATCCAGTTAGAAACTCTATTAGCTGCTCCCTTGACCATTGGGCAGGCAGGGCAGCTCCCTTGCCCTCCGCCATTCTTATCCTGTGACGCACCACAAAGGCTCTCCTATTCCAGCAGCTCATTTCTTCTTGGCCCACCCCTAGTTCGTGGATCCATCCACCAGCCACACCAGAGGAGTGAAACCTTCCACGGGCATTCCTGCACCTCTTGCCATCAAATACTTCCCCCTTCGGGCAGGGAAAAGACCGGAAAAACTCTGCCTTGAGCGGGAGCCACCAAATTAGCGATCGCTCATTCCATGGACGCCACCAGAAGTTCCCTGCCTTCCCTTTCCTTAAAGGAATTAAAATGAATTTTAAGTGCTGGAGTTAGTTGCAGAAGAAAGTGTGAGCAGGAAGAACATTGAACTGTGGAGCAACCGAGCAGAAAGTGAGATCCAAAGTTTTTGAATGTTGACGCCTCGGTGGAAGAGGCGGAAAAGAGGAAATATGGTTTCTATTCACAGAGGGTCAAGAGGTCCTGACCAGTAGCATCTATTGTTGCTGGCACCTGAAATGTGTATCGGTGATGTTATTTTAAAGGCATTCATAGTACCAAAAAACAAACTCTAGGGGTGCTACATTTACCAACCTATGTGCCAGCACAAAATTAGTTGATGCTGTAGGTAAAATATGGGTTAATAAATGAAAGCCAATTAAGGGGCAATTTAATGTGGCCAATCCACCCTCCCTGCGCATCTTTGGGTTGTGGAGATGAAACCCAGGCTGGCAGAAGGAGAATGTGCAAACTCCACACGGACAGTGACGTCGGGTCAGGGTTGAACCCGGTCTTTGGCGGTGTGAGGCAGCTGTGCTAACCACTGCATCACCATGTTGCCCACAATCCCAAGGTTTAGCATGACAGGGTGGCTGGATGACTCACCTTTCAAATGTGCCACCTTTCAAATCAACTGACCCATGGATGAAATTAGGAGATCGACCCCCAGGAAGGTCCTGAGGTCAGAAGATCTATTGTAGATGCTCCAACCGCCCACTGCTGCACATGGATTGGATTGGATTGGATTGGATTTGTTTATTGTCACGTGTACCGAGGTACAGTGAAAAGTATTTTTCTGCAAGCAGCTCAACAGATCATTAGAAAAGGGAATTAAACAAAATTCAAGAAAATACAAGAAAATACATGAGAATACATAATAGGGCAACACAAGATATACAATGTAACTACATAAGCATTGGCATCGGTTGAAGCGTACAGGGTGTAGTGTTAATTTAGGAGTCTGGTGACAGTGGGGAAGAAGCTATTTTTGAGTCTGTTCGTGCGTGTTCTCAGACTTCTGAATCTCCTGCCTGATGGAAGATGTTGGAAAAGTGAGTAAGCCGGGTGGGAGGGATTCTTGATTATGCTGCCCGCTTTCCCCCGGCAGCGGGAGGTGTTGATGGAATCAATGGATGGGAGGCAGGTTCGTGTGATGGACTGAGCGGTATTCACGACTCTCTGAAGTTCCTTGCGGTCCTGGGCCGAGCAGTTGCCATACCAGGCTGTGATGCAGCCCGATAGGATGCTTTCTATAGTGCATCTGTAAACGTTGGTAAGGGTTAATGTGGACATGCCGAATTTCCTTAGTTTCCTGAGGAAGTATAGGCGCTGTTGTGCTTTCTTGGTGATAGCGTCAACGTGAGTGGACCAGGATAGATTTTTGGTGATGTGCACCCCTAGGAATTTGAAACTGCTAACCATCTCCACCTCGGCTCCGTTGATGCTGACAGGGGTGTGTACAGTACTTTGCTTTCTGAAGTCGATGACCAGCTCTTTAGTTTTGCTGGCATTGAGGGAGAGATTGTTGTCGTTACACCACTCCACTAGGTTCTCTATCTCCCTCCTGTATTCGGACTCGTCGTTATTCGAGATCCGGCCCACTATGGTCGTATCGTCAGCAAACTTGTAGATGGAGTTGGAACCAAGTTTTCCCATGCAGTCGTGTGTGTACATGGAGTAGAGTAGGGGGCTAAGTATGCAGCCTTGCAGGGCACCGGTATTGAGGACTATTGTGGAGGAGGTGTTGGTGCTCATTCTTACTGACTGTGGTCTGTTGGTCAGAAAGTCAAGGATCCAGTTGCAGAGTGGAGAGCCAAGTCCTAGGTTTTGGAGCTTTGATATGAGCTTGGTTGGTCACTGTTGGCCGGTCCAGTCCGGTCACTGGAGGCCGCCATCTTCCTTTTCGATCTCCGCGAGCTGCCCCAGGCCTACTTAAAGGTAAGTCTGACATTTGCAGGCCTCGTTGGCCCAGACATGTTCTGGACCAGCTTGAAAACGCACTGACAATGCGGGCAATTGAACAGAGTGTGTCGATTCTGGTCGCGACTTCATCTGCGACCCATTAACGGAATGCAAAACAGTTTCACACCAGCCACTGGTGGGAACGACGACAGGGCATGACGGGTTGGAGCTTTTGTTCCCGCTGTTATTTTACACTGGTGTGACACCAATCTTTCATCTCCTGTCGTCTCATTGTCCTCCCACCCCCACCATTAATCCTGCCACATGGAGAGTGGACCTGAAAATTCTGCTCCTTGTTTTACAAGTGAGTGTTTAGCTAGAGAGCATCACAGGGCATTTAGAGTCACATTTTCTGGAACTGAAGGCATTTGTAGACTTGCATGACTAAGTAAGTTCAAATTAATATGGAACCAATTCAGCAGCTCCTTTTCAAATTGATGGCTAATCTGTGCTTGTCAAGGTGAGGTTGCTGCTGTCAGGAAACAGTACATATTTTTGTAAGGTTCTGTTCAAAACTGAACCTTACTCTCAATATTAAAGCTCCAATTTTCCAGTACATACCCGTAGCTAACCAGTCGGAGAACTGGGAGTAGAGGCACATAAAATAACGCTCTAATATCAAAAAGTTAGGCAACACTTGAGTCAGCCATGTCATTTGGAGGACCCCAATGTTCTACAGCTAGGTGGTCGAATTGTATAGTTCAATCATAAACATCTGTCCTGAATAAATTTCTTTGTTACTTTAAGGCTTCTGTTCAAAAATAATTAAATCAAAATATAATTCGTTGAATACAAACAGTTTATTTTGAATGTTAACAAATACAGTTTAACAGCCAATATCTGTTGAGTTTCTAAGGGCTTTGAAAAACCAGCCATTTTGAGAAATATATTGAGTAAAACCATAATGTTTAGATGTTAACACCTCTCACAAGATGTTAACACCTCTCACTATTCATCTTTTCGGGTCCAAAGTTATACCAAGGGACGGCAAAAATGCAACGTGATTCCAGCAAAGTGGAGGGATTGGGAGGGTTTGCAAGTTACTGAAAGGAGATGAAGGCTCAATGCCAACTCTCTGATACCTCCCTGATGAGACTATCAATTCACGCGACATGTGGTTAGAAGCAAACAGTGGTTTTAATCGTCTTACAACAGAGCCTGCCTTTGACGAGATGAACTCTTGATGAACTGGCAGGCAGGCTCACAACAGCAACCTTTATACTCCCGGTTCGGGGGAGGAGCCATGGGCAGAGCCATGGGCGGAGTCATGGGCGGAGCCAAGGGTGGAGCCCAGTACAAGCTCCTCATCTCCCCCTATGGGTAGAGCCGCGCAACTACACATGATCTAGTACAAGGTACAGGCTCAACACATGTTGTACAATACAGTGTGGATTATTAGTGTTTATAATTCACAACATTCACCCCCTGTGAAAAAATCAAGTCCGGCGGGGGTGATGGCTGACAAATTGAGTCTGTCCGGTGGTCGAGTTGTCCATTGTGATCGGCGGCGCACCGGGGTTGCAGCCTCTTCTGGTGGCTGGACGATCACAGTTGGTTGGGGTACGATGGCGGACTCCGGGGGTGATTCTGTCCGAGCTTCGTACCCGTCTGTTTCGACTGAGGTCTGGGGGTGCTGGAAGCTTGTGGGCGCGGGTGCGCGGAACATGTGTAGCGACCCGGTAGGTGTGGGGGCGTGGGGCGCGACGAGTTGGGTGGGGTGTAGTGTGAGGGGTACCTCGGCGGTCGTAGTGATGGGATTCGATCCTGCCGGCGCAAGGTTCCGGAGGGATACAGTGTCCTGACGGCCGTCAGGGTACTCTATGAAGGCGTATTGGGGGTTTGAGTGTAGTAGAAGCACTTTGAAATGAAAAATGAAATGAAATGAAAATCACTTATTGTCACGAGTAGGCTTCAATGAAGTTACTGTGAAAAGCCCCTAGTCGCCACATACCGGCGCCTGTCCAGGGAGGCTGGTACGGGAATCGAACCGTGCTGCTGGCCTGCTTGGTCTGCTTTAAAAGCCAGCGATTTAGCCGAGTGAGCTAAACCAGCCCCTTCTCTACGAGTGCGTCAGTTTTGTGTGCCCTGACGAGCTTCCGGAGGAGTACCGGGCCCAGTGTCTTCAACCATGCTGGGAGCAAAGCCCCCATGGTAGTGCCCCTGGAAAAAATAAAGCCGCTCGTGAGGGGTCTGGTTGGTGGCAGTACAAAGGAAGGACCTAATAGCGTGGAGCGCGTCGGGGAGGACTTCCTGCCAATGGGAAACTGGGAGATTCCTGGACCGGAGGGTCAGTAGGACGGTGTTCCAGACCATGCATTCTCCCTCTCCACCTGCCCATTCCCTCTGGGGTTATAGCTGGTAGTCCTGCTCGAGGCAATGCCCTTGTCGAACATGTACTGACGCAGCTCATCACTCATGAAGGACGAACCCCGGTCGCTGTGTACGTAGCTGGGGAAACCAAACAGGGTGAAGATACTATGCAGGGCCCTAATGACTGTGTGGGAGGTCATATCGGGGCACGGGATAGCAAAAGGGAAGCGGGAGAACTCGTCGATGACATTCAGGAAGTACACATTCCGATTATTCGAGGGAAGTACCCTTTGAAATCGATGGCGAGGCGTTCAAAGGGCCGAGAAGCCTTGACCAGGTGGGCCCTGTCTGGTCTGTAGAAGTGCGGTTTGCACTCCGCGCACATCGGGCAATCCCTGGTGATGGCTTTTACCTCCTCAGTGGAGAAAGGTAGATTTTGGGCTTTGACGTAGTGGGCGAGCCGGGTGACCCCCAGGTGGCAGAGGTCATTGTGGATGGCTTTCAGGCGGTCGCTCTGCGTGCTGGCACACGTGCCGCGGGACAGGGCATCTGGGGGCTCGTTGAGCTTCCCTGGTCGATACATGATATCGTATTTGTAGGTGGAAAGTTCGATCCTCCACCTCAGGATTTTATCGTTTTTAATTTTGCCCCTTTGCGAGTTGTCAAACATGAAGGCAACCGATCTTTGGTCGGTGATGAGGGTGAACCTTCTACCTGCGAGGTAGTGCCTCCAGTGACATACAGCCTCCACAATGGCTTGTGCTTCCTTTTCGACCGAGGAGTGTCGAAGTTCTGAAGCGGAGAGGGTTCGGGAGAAAAATGCGACTAGTCTCCCTGCCTGATTCAATGTGGCTGCAAGAGCGACGTCTGAGGCATCGCTCTCAACCTGAAAAGGGACGGATTCATCCACTGCCCGCATGGCCGCTTTGGCGATGTCCTCCTTGATGCAGTTGAAGGCCTGGCGAGCCTCAGCCGAAGGGGGAAAAGTGTGGCCTTAAATAGTGGGCGGGCTTTGTCCGCATATTGAGGGATCCACTGGGCATAGTATGAAAAGAATCCCAGGCACCGTTTGAGAGCCCTGGGACAATGAGGGAGAGGGAGTTCTAAGAGGGGGCGCATACGGTCTGGGTCGGGTCCCAGGACTCCGTTTTCCACGACATAGTCGAGGATGGCTAGCCTGGTCGTACAGAAAACGCATTTCTCCATGTTGTAAGTGAGGTTGAGTTTTTGGGCCGTCTGGAGAAATCGATGGAGGTTGGCATCGTGGTCCTGCTGGTCATAGCCACAGATGGTGACGTTATCCAAGTACGGAAACGTGGCCCGCAGCCCGTACTGGTCCACCATTCGGTCCATTGCTCGTTGGAACATCGAGACCCCGTTCGTGACGCCAAAGGGAACCCGGAGGAAATGGAAGAGGCAGCCATCGGCCTCGAAAGCCGTGTAGTGGCGGTCCTTCAGGCGGATTGGGAGCTGGTGATATGCAGACTTCAGATCCACCGTGGAGAAAATACGATTCTGGGCGATCTGATTCACCATGTCTGCAATCCTGGGGAGGGGGTATGCATCAAGGAGCGTAAACCGATTAATGGTCTGACTATAGTCCACGACCATGCAGAATTTTTCCCCGGTCTTGACGACCACCACCTGAGCTCTCCAGGGGCTGTTGCTGGCCTCTATGATCCTCTCACTGAGGAGCCTTTGGACCTCCTATTGGATGAACACCCTATCCTGCAGGCTGTACCGCCTGTTGCGAGTGGCTACGGGTTTACAGTCCGGGGTGAGGTTGGCAAAGAGAGGAGGGGGGAGATTCGCAGTGGGGCTAGGCTGCAGATGGTGAGTGGGGATAGGGGTCCGCCGAAGCTGAGGGTGAGACTTTTGAGGTTACACTGGAAGTCGAGTCCCACTAAGAGTAGGGCGCAGAGTTCGGGCAGGACGTATAGTTGAAAATTAGAGTAGCTAGCGCCTTGGATCATTAGGGTCGCGACGGTGCGCCCTTGGAGGTGAACAGAGTGGGAGCCCAAAGCAAGGGAGATAGTTTGCCATGCAGGAAAAATAGGGAGTGAACAGCGTCTTACCAGATCTGGGTGTACGAAGCTCTCGGTGCTCCCAGAGTCGAAGAGGCACGGTGTACTGTACCCCGTGATTTTAACGGTCATCATAGAGTTGCGGAGGTGTTTCGGACACGACTGGTCCAACGTGACCGCGCTGAGTTGTGGGTAGTCGGCGGCTCGATCAGCTGTGCTGGAGTGGCCCCGTGATGAATGCCCGCTGAGATCGCAGTCTTCGATCTGGGTTGCTGAGTTTGGAGAGGATGGAGCCCAAGATGGCCGCCCCCGTGGATCGCATGTGGTGGGCGGAGAGGAAGATGGCGTCCAAGATGGCGGCCCCCATGAGTCGTACATGGCCGGCCCCGTGGTGGGGTTTGCCAAGGTGGCGGCCCCCATGGGTCGCACGTGGTGGGGGCAGAGTCAGAGTACAGGCAGCGGCGTTACGGGGCCTGCGGGCCTGCAAATTCAGGGAGCGAGTGCTCTGGGCTGCGGGAGGGTTTGAAGCTGGAGCTTTCTTCGCCAGACATACACTGGCATAGTGTCCTTTGCGACCGCAGCTGCTGCAGGTCGCGTTGCGGGCCGGGCAGTGCTGCCGCGGGTGCTGGGGCTGTCCACAAAAGTGGCATGTTGGTGCAGTATAGTGGCTGGGTGGCCGCCCGGCGCAGGCCTGGGATAGTCACTGGTCGGGGGCCCATGACGGGGTCACGGAGTCCACGGAGAATGAGGTGAGGCTGCGGAGCGAGACCTCCATAGTAGTGGCGAGTTCTACAGTGTCTTCTAAGTTTTGGGCCCCCTTCTCAAGCAACCGCCGGCGCACATAATTAGACCTGAGGCCTGCAACAAATACATCGCGGACAGCGAGTTCCCTATGGTCTGCTGCATTTACAGCTTGGTAATTACAGTCCCGTGATAAGGTTTTTATGTTTCTTAGGAATTCTTCTAGCGATTCTGTGGGGCACTGGCGGCGAGTAGTAAAAACGTGGTGCGCATAGACCTCATTGACGAGCCTCACGTAAATTCTGTCGAGTAGGGCCAGGGCCTCTGTATATGAGCCGGTACAATTAAGTTGAGTAGCTATTCGATGGCTCACCCTTGCATGCAGTAGGCTGAGTTTCTGCTCCTCCGTAGTTTCTGTAGTGCTTGCTTCAGCCAGGTAGGCCTTAAAACATCTGAGCCAGTGTGAAAAGATTTATTTGGCCTCTGCATCCTGTGGGTCGAGTTCCAGTCGATCAGGTTTGAGGGCTGATTCCATGGTCATTCCTTACTGTTTCTTAAGACGATTAAATTGTTGAGACCATCAATTCACGCGACACGTGGTTAGAAGCGAACAGTGGTTTTAATCGTCTTACAACAGAGCCTGCCTGTGACGAGATGAACTCTAGATGAACTGGCAGGCAGGCTCACAACTGCAACCTTTATACTTCCGGTTAGGGGGAGGAGCCATGGGCGGAGCCATGGGCGGAGCCAAGGGTGGAGCCCAGCACAAGCTCCTCATCTTCCACTACGGGTAGCGCCGTGCAACTACACATGATCTAGTACAAGGTACAGGCTCAACACATGTTGTACAATACAGTGTGGATTATTAGTGTATATAATTCACCACACTCCCCAAAGTCATTCAGTTGGATTCTCCATTCCCGAGACTAAGTGTTGATGCTGGGGCAGGACATATGGACTTCTACGACAGCAAAACTGGTGCCGCACCTGGACCGATTCAACGACCATTGAGGGGCTAGCACCAAGGCCACGTGGAACACAATTGATTCTAATGAGAAACGGTGCCGGATTCACCAGATTCACGATTGACACTCAAAGGCTGACAAGCTGAAGCCGCACATACACACTGCACTCCCGACACACACCATACCAGCCAACAAGATGGCAGCAAGAAGAGAGGCACCAAGATTCAACAACACCAACCTTGAGACCATCCTGGATGCTGTGGGGGAGAGACAGACCACCCTGTACCCTGGCCCGGGAAGGAGGTTTGCCGCCGCCGCCATTTGCCATGTCTGGGCACAGGTGGCAGAGGCAGTAAGCGCCATGGGTAACACCATCTAGACCGGCCTGCAGTGCTGTATAAAAACTGCATGTCTTCCTCAGGACAGCTGGGGTGAGCAGACAGCACTGTGCCACTGGCACCAGCACCCATCCCAGACACACGTAACCCTACCCCCCCCACCGCCCACCAAGGAGAAGGCCGCCCATAACCACAGGGAACAGGAGAAAACTGGAGGGGGAGCCCCAGACCTGCGCCCGCTTACGGTGGCCCCTGGACGTGGTCAGCGGGCCCAAGAAAACGGTCGGCCCCGGGGTGGAGATCAGCACGGGCAAAGAAGTGAGACCCCACTGAGTTGCGGTTCCCTGTGACACATGTGGCAATCCCCAGCCAAACACCCTCACACTCACCCCCACACGACCCTCACACCACCCTCACACCCCCCTCCCCCCGCAACCCCCCCCCCCCTCCCCCCCCCCCCCCCACCAGCCCACAGTCTAACCATGCATCCTGTCTTGTGTCTGACAGGATATCATGGTCATGGGGCGGATCCTTCTGATGTCCTCTGCCCCCAGCCACAGCCACACCCGGGTGCCGAGCAGCGAAGGTGACACTGACACGGAGGGAACTCACATGCCCAAAATCCAGGACACCCTGGAGCTCGTATCCGATGATGACATCGATTTCCCATCACAGCTGTTCTCCAACACCCTCCACCATCCCAGAGACACTCACCTCGGTTGGGCACTTTAGTGGAGAGGCTCCTCGGACACTATCTGCTGCTCACCACACAGCTGCTCTGGTACAGCAGGTGTAGGTTGGAACTCCCGAGGGGATGGACAGTCGGAACACGGGCCGATCCCAGGGACTAGCTGCCATCCAGACAGGTTTCGGTGTTCTGGACGGACAGTCACATTGATTGTGGAGATACAGTCGCACGGACTACAGGAGGGGATGTCTGCGAGCAGCCAGCACCTGCAAGCGCAAGTGGAG
Source organism: Scyliorhinus canicula (assembly GCF_902713615.1). NCBI lineage: Eukaryota > Metazoa > Chordata > Chondrichthyes > Carcharhiniformes > Scyliorhinidae > Scyliorhinus > Scyliorhinus canicula. The sequence goes on along the minus strand of NC_052153.1, from coordinate 80,540,790 downwards.
GTATTGAGCCTGATGTGACCATCAATTCATTCAGAGACATGAGTTGAAGTAAACTGTAGCTTTAATTGGCTTACAACTGAGCCTGCCTGCGAATATACTGAACTGAGGGCGGATTCGTAGGACCGCAGCACTTATATGTCCTGCTGTGGGTGGAGCCAAGGGCGGAGCCCTGTACATGCTCCTCATGTCCCCCTGTGGGCAGAGCCACGCAACAGCTCACAGATGGAGCCCACAGGGACACAGTAATGTACAGTGTGGATTTATAGTGGTTACACACTCACCACAGAGCCATGTGCAGGAGCAGGAGGTGGTGCTGGCCATGCATGCCAGGCCAACACCACACAGGTGGCGTGCGCTGTGGAGACCTTGGGGGGGGGGGGACCAGACATTGAGGATGGACTTAGCTTTGGGACCGCGGTTCAGCCACTATGGAGTCCCACCACCACCGCACCCCCTCCGTCACCCCAGGGATTTAGTGCGACCGTGTACTGGAATGACCAGCTCGCATGCGTGGATCACCCAGGTGGACGGTGGAAAGTGCGACCGTGGGCAGGAGTCAGGCATTGTCAGATGATGAGCAGAGCTCATTGAGCAGCGGGTTTTGAACATCCTCCATTCCATGGACAATACCCGCTGTTACTGCCACCCAGGACCTGCACTCCGCACTGCGGCAGGTATGTATCACAGAGGGGGTTGCAGACTGTTGCGTGGGGGTGGGATGCAGAGTCCGTGCCCCTCGCCAGCATCCCCCTAGTCGGTGAACCCAGAGGTGATCAGAGCACCTGTACGCGTTAGACCTGGCGTTCATTCTCCTCCTCCAGCACATCGCCCCTCTGCTGCTCGATGTCGTGGAGGACGCAGCTGCTCGCCACGGTGCAGGCGACCGGTAGAGTGGCCATGCACCTGAACCGCATCTTCAGGATGTCGAAGCATCGCTGGTGGCCAGCACCGTGGGGGCCTCTGCCCCTGGCACCAGTCCGTGCTGCCCGGTGTACCGTCGGCTAGTGCTGCCCTTGACAGTGATATGCTTCACGGCCCACGTCCAGCGCCCCCCCCCCCCCCCCCCCCCCCATTGAGGCTACTGTGGGTGTTGCCCTGGGTGGGCCGCAAGATGCCCTGCCAGTGGGTGCCGGCCGGTTGGGTGGTGGGGGGTGATATGGCGAAGAGTGGGTGCAGGGGTGGTGGGATGGAGGGTGTGGGCTGGGTTCTGGGGGTGGTGGGATGGAGGGTGGGGCTGGGTTCTGGGGTGGTGGGGTGGGGGCACCCATACAGCTGGTATCACTCTGCAGTACCAGGGGCCAGGTTGGGTGGTCAGTCAGATACACAGCAGGATGGCTGCCTTGCAGGATGTGGCAATGATGGCCCATGCTTGGGCACTGCCCCAGTCCCGTGGGGGGTCACCCCGGCCCTTCCCCCCGTCACCCCCCGCCGCCCCATCCCTGGCATGGCCCCATCACCCCTCCCAGCCAGCCCGCCAGTGTCAGGACCAGCAGCCCACAGTCACTCCACTCGGTGTCCTACCTCCACTCTCTCCCACATCAGCGATGGCACCTGGTTCATGATTTTTAAAAGCACAAGTGAAGCTCGTCGTCGGTAATTCACCCCAGTGGAAGCAAAGAATCGTGGAGGTCCCGGAGAAAACCGGGTCAGGCCCGCTAATGATCTGCCAACGCAGTTTATTGTAAGTGCGAAGTGGAACACATTGACGGCGCTGTCAAGGCACCTGAGAATTGCGATTTGGCGTGATATTCCTAAAGAACATCTTACCTAGCCCCACTCCCCCACCCCACCCCCACCCAACCGGCACATATTTTGACACCAAGGGGGAATTTTAACATGGCCAATCCTCTTAACCTGCACATCTTTGGACTGTGGGAGGCAATCGGAGGACCCAGAGGAAACCTACGTCGACACGGGGAGAACGTGCAGACTCCGCACAGTCTCCTAAGGCAGGAGTTGAGCCCAGGTCCCTGGCATTGTGAGGCAACAGTGCTAACAACTGTGCCACCATGCCACCATGGGAGCGATCTAACCCATAATGAGGTGCTTACTCGGGTGTTTTCTGGTGGTCACAGCGCTGAGAAACACCGGGACTCCAGTTATATTTGGGGCCTCAGCTGGGAACCTCCCCCGAAGAGGCCACACTTAGCCCTGTTTCCTGCTCACTGGAATTCCTCCGTGCAGGAGAAGATCAGACCACCATTTCAACTCCCCACCCCCACTGCTGAACCCCCCAAAGCCCCAACTTATCAATAAAGGTGTCCTCGGGTCCCCCTGCACCCCACTGCACCCGTGCAGGGCATCACCAAGCCCAATTCCCAGCATGTGAAAAATACCAGCCTGGCATCTTGGCACTGCCAGCCAGGTACCTGGCAGTGCCCCTGCTCCTCCCAGAAAGCCTAGTAGGCCTCTTACCTGATGTTTTCAAGGTTTTGTCTTTTACTGCGCCAAAGGTTCAGGTTGCAAGATGGTGGTGCTAATCTGCTCTGGACCAGCTTCAACACTCCCTGTGTGACCATGGAAATCCCTCCCATTGTCCCGGAAGAGCATAGTACACCTCCCTCCAACAACTCTCAGTCTTCCCCCAGTAAGCCTTGATCCCATTGCCATTGTGGTGAATACTTGGTTTTAACCCCTGAATTACATGAGGTGGATGTGCTAATGTCCAATGTGGACCTTACCCCTCCCCACCCCAGTCACATAATGAAATTATCCCCACCCGTCTGCCATTACGTCTGCCACTTATGGGAACAGAGGGCCTGATTCTACAGAAAGATTTCTCAGTGTGGTAGTGAGCGGGAACTGGCGTGAGCTTCCCGGCGCTCGGCCCAGCGAGGCCGGCAACGCTATGCAACGTTAATTGGTCCACAGCGCCGGCCCTAGGGTTGCTGGCGCCCCGGCCAAGCTGAACTTCGGCGCCCTTGGGGTGGGGGGCCGAGGGGCGGGAGGGGCGGGGCCAAGGGGGGGCGGACCCGAGGGGGGGGCGGACCCGAGGGGGGGGGCGGACCCGAGGGGGGGGGGACCCGAGGGGGGGGGGACCCGAGGGGGGGGGGACCCGAGGGGGGGGGACCCGAGGGGGGGGCGGACCCGAGGGGGGGGCGGACCCGAGGGGGGCGGGGGGGGGGCGGACCCGAGGGGGTGGGCGGGGGGGCGGACCCGAGGGGGGGGCGGGGGGGGGGGGGGGCGGACCCGAGGGGGGGACGGGAGGAGCGGACCGAGCGGGGGGGCGGACCGAGCGGGGCGGACCGGGGGGGGGGGGCGCCTTGGGGGAGGGCGGCCACCACGCATGCGCTGGTTGGCACCGGCCCAACTGCGCAAGCGCGGGACCCGAGTCTCTGGCGCCCCCCAGCACATGGCGCCCCGGGCGACTGCCCGAGTTGCCGGTGCCTTGAGCCGGCCCTGGGGATGCTACTCATATTTAGCACCATGTGCCACACAATATGGTGGAAAAACCTGCCATTGGCATCAATGCGTCCAATGCCGCTTTCCCCTACCGACATTGGACATTGACAGTTTTTGGGACGATTACGCCCATTGTCTTTATTTCAGATTTCCAGTATCCGCGGTATTTTGCTTTTAAGAGAGCAAAATACAACTTGACATGACAGAAAAGATAACAATGCAGTCAGAAGACCCATTATTTTTACCTGCAGTATATGCACTAAGGATCAGGTGGCATCTGATGCAGCGCCGGCCCTAGGGTTGCTGGCGCCCCGGGCAAGCTGAACTTCGGCGCCCTTGGGGGGGGGCGGGGCCGATGGGCGGGAGGGGCGGGGCCGAGGGGCGGGAGGGGCGGGGCCGAGGGGGCGGACCCGAGGGGGGGGCGGACCCGAGGGGGGAGGGACCCGAGGGGGGGGGGACCCGAGGGGGGGGGGCGGACCCGAGGGGGGGCGGACCCGAGGGGGGGCGGGGGGGCGGACCGGCGGGGGGGGCGGACCCGAGGGGGAAGGGACCCGAGGGGGGGGCGGACCCGAGGGGGGGGCGGACCCGAGGGGGGGCGGGGGGGGCGGACCGGCGGGGGGGGCGGACCCGAGGGGGGGGGCGGACCCGAGGGGGGGGCGGGAGGAGCGGACCGAGCGGGGGGGCGGACCGAGCGGGCCGGTCCGGGGGGGGCGAGCGCCTTGGGGGAGGGCGGCCACCACGCATGCGCTGGTTGGCACCGGCCCAACTGCGCATGCGCGGGACCCGAGTCTCTGGCGCCCCCAGCACATGGCGCCCCGGGCGACTGCCCGAGTTGCCGGTGCCTTGAGCCGGCCCTGTTGGTCCACATAACGAGGCCCCATGGGCTTCATGCTGCAAATGAAGGCTCGCCAGCCGATTTGCCAGGACCGCACTTGCCGGACCCTCGTTCACAAGGCTGGGCAACGCTTAAGCTCCACTTGCACAGCCAACCCCAATAAGCTCGCAACAATAGTGCCGAGAAGACCAACCCCATGATTCGGGGATACAGACCTGGGGAGGCTCATCGATGCGATGGAGGGCAGAGGCGATGTCCTGTTCCCCCGAAGGTCCTGGAGGGTGAGCCACAGGGCAGCCAGTGCCGCTTGGGAGGAAGTGAGCGCAGTTGTGAGCTCAGGGAGCCTGGTGCACGACGTCAGTCCCATTAGTGGAGGTTTCCAAGACGTGCCGCAATTGGTGACAACAGTGGCTGAGGGCCTCTGCAGAATGTCCGACTCGCTGGGGGATGTGCCAAGTACCAAGCTGATGACGGTGAGCTGCTGCAGGACATGTCCCGCTCTCAGATGGGCATTGCCAAGGCTCTGCAGAGCTTGTCCCAGTCGCAGGTGGGCATTGCTGAGGCACCTGCATGTCGCAGTCACTGAGGAGCATCGCCGAGGGTGTTGATGCCAAGGTGGAAACATCGGGGAGCTGAGCTAGATTATGCAGCAGCAGCTGGGTCTCGACCAGCTGCCCCTCCGTCCTGAGGTGAACCCCGGGGCCCTATGGGCACCGACCGCGAGGCGGGAGTGCTGGGGGCCAACCCAGACCCGACCAATGGAGTGGGAATGGTGGCCACCAGCTCCCCTGAGTTCCACCTTTCTGATGTGGCTGCTTCTCAAACTCAGCACATGGGACAGGACGGCACGGCTGTGCATGTACCGTCGACAAGTGAGCTAGAGCCCTCCAGCCCCAGAGGACACCCGCCAGAGGCATCGAAGGCCACAAGACGCGGTGAGCAGCTGGCTGCCTCCACCTTGGATGTGCATCCTGGGGACACACCTAGTCATAGCGGTAGAGCTAGGATGGCCAAGCACGTTGAGGATCACTGGGGGAAACTGTGAAGTGAGGGGTGAGGGCGTGGGAGGGGGTTAGGAAGGGGCTGGGGGGTGTGAGGGATGGTGGAAGAGAGTGGGGTAGCCCAATTGCAAGTGTGGAAATTGTTGGACACCTGTGAAATATTAAAAACCCTTGACCAGCAGCACAATGATGGCTCTGTCACTTTTTTCCGCAATGCGTCCCAACCTCCAAACCCTTAGCCCATCTATCCAGGCATTTACCCCCTCCCCAGAGCGCTCACCCACCCTCTGGCCATGAACATGTCCCCGGTGCCATGTCCCATCCCCTGGGTGTTCAGATGTTCGTTGCTGCATGTGTGGTGTGGTTGGAATGCGAGGCAATCACTCCAACATGCTAAATGGCCAGCCCACCCACAGGGATCCATTTGGGATGTAAGAAGTGATCAGTTAACCACATTTTCCAATTCCGTATTAGCGATAGCCTTCAGTTGCATGGGCACAAACCTCGGCAGTCGGTGGGGGTTATGGGTGGTTTGTGGGGCGGCCGGTAGGGGATAGGGTTGCCCCTGGAATGGGTATACATGATCCAGGGTTGGCATGGTGGTGCTGCGTGTGGTTGCCTCCCCAGCACCTCCCTCCCTCCTTCCCCCCCTACGGAGGATGCCTCTCTCCCCAGCCAAGGGTCCCCCACCCCCCTTCTGAGCACTGGGACAGCATGCCCAGCACCCCCAGGCTCTTTGCCTGTAAGAAAAGATAGCTACTCACCACCACCAGATGGCTCCCCGCAAAAGCCTTTTCGCCAGGTACACATTTTTCAAAAGGAGTATTAATGGGCACCAGAGTGACCACTTGCTGGGGAGGCCAATGTATCATGGGAGGCCGTTGGATATAGGGTGGCTCCTATTAAGTGGTGATAAATGGTTTCTTACCACGCTGTGGCGAGATCCCGACTTCACCTACATGAGTGGCTGGTTGCATCGCAAACTGTTTGCCGCCTGACGCGGATCTCATTTTCTGCCTGTCCCGCCATTCACCAGCCTCGTTTCGCTCGAGCGAGAGTACAACGAGGCCGGAGAATCGCGCCCACAAAATCCTGCCAATGTACGCTCATAAAAACTGCCATTTTGAGAAACACAAGACAAAAGTGTTGGCAAGGGGTTGAAAAGTGCAACAGACACGTCATCATCAAAGAATGCTGAGTCATGTATAGCAAGACTTGTGGTTGACTAACTCAGCAGAAAGCAAGGATCAAACTGAGAGCATGCCTTGTTGGTTCAGCTCAGTGATATACTGCGTAGTGCATCGTCTGTCAGGGAAGTCTGGTGAATGTCTTTTAAGCATTTGAGCACAGTGGATCAGTGGACCCAACCAGAACGGTTGGGTTCTGACGTAACTGCTGCCAATTGGCCAGAACTGTTTCTAATGAACTAAAATGTGAGCTTGGAAATCTAATTTTCAGCTAGCAGCAATCTAGTTTTTCCAAACTTTCTTCTGCCCCAGAATGGACCAGGAAAATAGTTTTTTGTAGAGGAAATGTTTTAATTTTTTTTAAATGTGAAACAAGTGCACGCAATGTGCACCTATTAGATGCTTTGCCTTTTTGAATATGGGAGGAATGTGTGTCCAGGGCACTTGTTGACCCCTCAGAATGGCTCAGAGCCACAGAGTGCTGATAGGGACCTGCTAGCACTGAAACCTGCAGCCTGTAATGAATAGGAGCGGCTGGCATTGGCCATAGAGGTCAGTAGTGCCTCATCACATTCTCTATTGTTCTTGTGGGAAAAACAGGCACATAATGCCTAACAGAGGGCCCAGATTGGAGGAAGTGTTCCAAACCTGCTTGATAACACTGCCATGCGAGAGGGAGCCATGGAGATTGCCAGGGTCGCTGACCACGTTGTGGGTAAAGTGAAATGAGCACCCATGATGGAGATGGTGACCAGAGTCATCAATATAATCATTAAGAACATGCATTGGCTCCCCTCATCTGAAAACATACCGAAGCTCCCAACAATCACTGACGTTCTACTCTGCTCCAGCTGCTCCACCTCCACTTATACAGTACACAATCCATCATATTTCTCCCACTTTTTAGCCTGATGAAGAGTCATTGGGACTTGAACTGTTAACTCTGTTTTCTCTCCCTATAGATGCTGCCAGACCTGTTGAGTTTTTCCAGCAGAATTTTCTGCTTTTATATCAAAGACTTAGGAAGATTCAGCATATGCAGAGGGTTCTGTTCTCCAAGGCTGGTTCATCTGATATCTTCTTGTGTTTCCCACGGTTCCTGATGTCAAGGCAATTGGACTAAATCCCTCATTGGGCCAAGCACAATCACATCAAAGCTCAGACCAAACACATCACACCATAAAAGCACACTCTTCATAAGTGCAGATATAATCACCTCAATGAGTACAGAGGGATAGGATGAACTTGGCATTAGTGAGCTGGAGGTGGTGTCAGAGGCAGGAGGCAATCTCCCTCAGCGGGTGGAAGACAGCCATGCTCAGCTGGGCACAGATACAGGACCTTGTGAGTCACAGGAAAGGAGCTTCTATCTAGGCCAACAGCAATAGATGTGGCCCCACGTTTCGGAGTTCCCTGTGGCAGTGAGCGTTCGTGGGTAGTGTTATGAATGCTTGGTCAGATCCCGACAGTGGCTAAGATACTGGACCAGAACCGTATAGTATTTTTTAATTTTGAAGACTGTGAGGAAAGATCAATTCGCTCCAAGAGTGATTGTATGAGATTGGCTATTTTTACAAATAAAACTTTATTAAAACTAAAGAAAAACAATATTTAGACTTCCAACCAAACAAGAACAGCTTGCAGCTATCTCTTCACACGAACACGTGATTTCCCATTAAACAGCATGTAAAATGAAAAGACAGATCTCAACTCCATTTATACAGCCAGGCAAAATGATACTTGCATTTACAGAATATATTCCTGCTGTTAATGCAGCTCTTTCAGACCCCTTTCTGAAAGCTTGTCTCTGTGGCAGCTTTTATGACCTCTCCCGATGGCTTTCCAAATGCTTATGCCCCCTACCTCTTCAAACAGGATTATTTTTCTCTCTCTGAACTCCACCCAGCCTCTCAAACAATGGTTCTGTCCTGGGGTGTCTAGACTTGAACTCATCATCGCTATCTGGGCTTTTGATTGCCCACTCCCGTTTACACAAAAGAATAGGGCCATGCTGTAGATTACAAAGAACAAAGAAAAGTACAGCACAGGAACAGGCCCTTTGGCCCTCCAAGTCTGTGCCGACCATGCTGCCCGTCTAAACTAAAATCTTCTACACTTCCTGGGTCCGTATCCCTCTATTCTTCTATTACCTTCCAATTTATGGACAAAAGAGGCTATCAGACTCTGTAATGGGCTAATGGCTGTGTCTATCAGTGTTCCTGGACAATAATGGATCTTGTATGAATCACCCCAGCTGAACAGGGGTATATTGTTTATTTCCATGAACAAGTTTAAGTCTGAATGGGACAATGTAACTCAGACCAGGTGTGGGCGTATAACTCTGACTCAGTGCTAGAAGTTTTACCTTCAATCTGTTAACCCCTAAATTACCACTACATCTTCGATCCAATTTCCTAACACCTCCCTATTGTAACAGTAGAGAATAGAGGAGTCCATCCAGTCCATTTGTGCCCCTATGGCACAGGACTTTGAACCCATGAGCTCCTCCATTGAGAGAGTGGCCAACTTCATGGAGAGCCACATGCAGCGGCACTTGGAGTGCAAACAGGAACTGCACATTGACCTTCACAGGATGTATGTCACACTCTGTAACCTTGATTAGTCAATGGAGTTGATGGCACAAGACTGTCTGCAGGGAATGACAGTTGCACTTCAGCTGGTGGCCTTCTCTAGTTATCTTGAGTGCCAGCCAAGGGAGGTCACCAAGGAGGATGAGACTACCACCCCTCATGGTGCACTATCATCATCGGTGGCCTTGTTGGCCTCTCTAACTAGGGACATCTGTGCTGTACAATAATGAAGGCTGCCCCTGCAATGACCCTGCTGTAGCAGCCTCTGGAGGTGCTTCTAATGGCATTCCCTTGACAAGGATGACAGGTGCTTACACATCAGTTGCAAGATAAGGAAGTCGGCTGCCTTCCCCTCATCCAACCTCACAAGAGGACCATCAGATAGAAGTGGTTGACAGTGGAGGCAACCACATCGGGTAGATCACTGAATGGTGATTGGAGTCTCTATCTCTTTATGTGCAGTTTGTTTCTTGTCGAGCTCTGTGTAAACACATGAAGCCAGACTTGTGAACCTCCTTTTATTAATGGTGAGACGACAAGGGCAGTAAGGGGCCGTGAATGATAACTGTGAAACCCCTGGACAGTTGTGCATTAATCAAATACAGTAAGAATTGAACTGCTCCAGGCCGGCTCTTCCATGGAAGTGTTCTCACCAACAGCTCAAAGTGAGTTCCACACCAAGACATTATCCTCCAGGCTCCAAGGGGCTCAGTTGAAAGAAGCTTAAATCATTTGATCCCTGATATTAATGACAAGATACTCAAGCTGTGTACTGGCCCCTTGGTACTCTGTGCCTTCCCCTTTTGGACCCTCTCCCTCCTCCTCATCCACCTCCTGTTCCACCTCTTCCTTCATTGAGCTGTGTCCTTCCAAGGCCCTAATCTCTTTAAGGTTCACACCTCACTGAATGGCCAGTGGAGAGCGCAAACGTCCCCACAATGAGCAAGACCCTTGCTTGAGTGTATCGTGTTGAAGACCACCATCTGACTTTTCCAGGCACTGGGATTTTCAGGAGCCCAATGACCTGCTCAATCGTGGACCCAGGAGCAGATAATTTTGGTTGTAGTGTCTCTGAGACGCCATCTTTGGTCATGTAAAGAGGGGGAGTCGCCATGTCTTATCCCCTCGAATCCATCCACATGAATGAAGAGCTGCGGAACCCTGGACTCTTGAAGGGTGAAGGAGCTGTAGCCAGGAAAGTGAGCTCGTGGAGGGAGCACTTGCTGTGTTTGCAATCCAGTTGGGTGTTGAGGGAGTGGGAGCCTTTTCCGTTGATGAGTCTCACTGGGTACTCAGTCGGTGTCTTGATAACCATATGGGTGCAATAAATGATGCCCTGCACCCAGGGGAATCCAACAATGGAGGCAAAATCCACTGCCCTCTGTGTCTGCATTAAATATCTAATTCTGACAAATAGAGCATCAATAACCTCCATTGATGAGATTAATCAATCGGGCATGTTCCGCTCCCTTCACTGGTGAACCTCGGCAGTGCCAGGAATAGTGTCAGGAAACCAGCAGGAAATGAAAATTCAGTCCCTGATTCCTGGCAGTGGCAAAAACTCGCCAAGTTTGGGTGTTTCCTGCCAGCCTTTTGGGTGCGATCCACATCATATTCACCCTTTGGGTCTTGGGAAGTTTCTCCCTGTCCAGCAATAGTGGGGAGCTGAACCCACCAACAAGATCAGCTCCTCAGAGATTGGGCTACTGAAAGGGTGCCCTGATCTCTAAGTGAGCCTGAGGGTCCCCCAAACCTCTCACCCACGGACAATATTACCCTCCTGCACCTTCTCTAGTGAGGTCACACACTATGGGGTCGCTGAGGGCCCCACCCTTTTTAGGCTTCCCCACCCCCCCTTTCAAGCCCTCTCCCATTCAGGGTCCCACCCTTTACTCCCCCAACCTTAATGAGGCCCATTCATACCCACCCTTCACCCCCACCCTTAATACTCCCCTTCATTCTGTCATTCATGGGCAGGGCCCCTTTTTTGCCCCGATCCTTTGCAATGCCACCCTGGCAGTGCCTCTGTGAGCTTGGCAGTGCCACCTGCACGCCATGGCAATGGCAGCTTGGCAGTGCTTAGGTGCCAGGTTGGCAGTGTCAAGGTGCCTGGATGCCAACCTTCCAGAGGCCTCCAATATCCTGAGAGACCCCTTCAGGTGCTGTTACACCTGGGCCACGTTTGTGTGGATTAGTACTAAATGTTACCTGGTCGAGGCCTCGCTGGGGAAGCCATTAGCTCCTGGGCGCTGGGAGATTTTGGCGGATGCATATTTAAATGCTCATTTAAATATGCTGATCTGCAGCCCGCTGAGCGCGGACAAGATCCAGATTGCAACATCTCATGAGGTTCGTTGAATCTCGCAAGAGTCCTTCACGAGATTTTACGACTCCGTCGCAACATCACGTCAAGCATAAAGAAGCCGGTTAATCGCACCCAAAATCATTGCCTTCAAGGGACAGCAGGAAACAATCTGCGTGGAGACCAAGGTCGATCTCTCCTGGTGATAGGATTTTTTCCTGGTCAGCAGACAATGATTGTCCTGGAATTTAGAAAATTCAAATGGATTAAATTTCAAAGTGAAGCTGCTACTCTCAGTGTTCAGGGGCCAGAGCAAAGACTGTTGTGTCGGTGCCTGCCAATCTGTCAAATATCCCATTTCACCGGTTCTCCACAGCCTGCTGGACATGATAGGCTCACCATCACCTGGTCTCATGGCAGGAAGACCATTATGATAACAGCTGTGGCTTGATACTATTTACTAAGCCATAACTTCGAATTGGTGGGCATACTAGATAGCACATTTAAGAACAAAGTCAAATTATTTAAATAAGTAAAGTTAACATTATATTTTTCTATAAGATAAAGCACTCTGCTTTTGTTAAATGCCTCACTTACAGCCCCTGCTGCAAACACAATAATTTTTTTCATACATTATTTAAAGTAGCTTCCAGAAAGATAAAGGAGGCGATTTTGAGCCCGTGTTCGCCATCAGCGTGAACAAGTCCAAAATCCCGTGAGTGTTGGGAAACGAGATTCTCACCACTGTGATCGTGGGCGCGATTTACCAGCCTCGTCGTGCCCGACTTGGTAACAGAATGAGGTCAGTGAATTTGCGACCCCTGAGACATCTCCCGAGATTCACCCAATGTGGTGAATGTATTCACCTTATGCATGAGCTGTCTGTATGATACTGTAACCTATGACCTGGAAGTGGTGATATGAGCTACTTCCAGGTCCTGTATTGTACCCCTGGTGGGCTCCACCTCTGGCTCCGCCCTCACAGGGCCATATATAGACCGCCCACCTGTGGGTGGGACTCATCTGCACAACCAACTCTGGCTAGGCAAGAGCTGAGGAGGTCTAAGAGAACGATCCAGCCTCCAGATACACTGAATATGTAATGACCCTACATCACCCCCGCTGGACTTGATTTTTTTAACAGGGGGTGAATGTGGTGAATATATTCACCTAATACATGAGCTGTCTGTATGATACTGTAACCTATGACCTGGAAGTGGTGATACAAGCTACTTCCAGGTCCTGTTCTGTAACCCCGGTGGGCTCCGCATCTGGCTCCGCCCTCACCGGGGCCATATATAGACCGGCCACCTGTGGGTGGCACTCATCTGTACAACCGACTCTGTCGAGGCAAGTTCATGATTGATAAAGCCTAATGTTCACTCGCTCTCTCAGTCTCTCGGTGAATTGACGGTACATCACCCAAACCTCGTGAGACGTCGAGATCTGGATCCACGATGGACAATATTCATATTAACATATTTAAATAAGTCATGCGGCTCATTTAAATATGTCTGCACCGGATTCTCCCGCCGCCCGAGATCTAACGGCCTTCCCAACAAGGGCTGGACCGGGCATCATTTAGTATTGTTCCATAGAAACATAGACCAGATCTAACGGCACTTGTGGGGGAGGGAGGCCTGGTGATTGGAGAGCCATGGGTGGTTAGGGACAGGGCGGTGTAGACCCTGGCTCTCCTACGGGATCTGAGCACCTTGGCACTGCCAGCCTGGCAGCTTAGCACTGCCACCTGACACTTCCTAGGTGCCTGGATGGCACTGCCAGGCTGCCAGGGATACTGTCAAGGTGGCAATGCTGTGGTGCCCAGGTCACAGGGTGGCACTTCAAAGGGTCAGGGCCTGATGGGGGGGTCATGCCCATAAAAGGGGGAATGAGGTGGGTTATTAATGGGTGGGAGTGAAGGGTGGATATGAATGGGCCTCATAAAGGTTGGTGGGGTTAAGGGTAAGAATCCTGAAAGTTGGGGGGGCAAAAAGGGGGTGAGAAGGTTTGAAAAGGGATGGGTCATCAACAATCCCATAGTGGGGTGCCCCACTTCAGTCAAGGGTAACCTGGCGGGGCGCTATGGTCAGTATAGCCCCTGGGGGAGAGAGGGACGTGCACTGGGAATGCCCCAGCACAGTTTGCCACTACCCTTGGCAGTGCCAGAGGTGGGTCCTCTTAGGAGCCCCATGGGGTGGGGGGAGGGGGTTTCCCCTTTGTGTTGGGAGGGGAGGGCTGATGCCTGTGATGAGGGAAGTGCCCTTATCCCTCTGTGGTGGTGGGGCAGAAGAGAGCCCCCAACATCTGTGATTGTGGGGAGAGGGGGGCCCTCCTTATTGGGGAGGGGGGTCCTCTGTGTTCGTGGGGGTATGTGGGTGGAGCTTATTTGCAGCACAGCTTTAAAGATAGCGCCCCTGATCTCTGTGAAACTGGCCTTGTCGACTCTATCAAGTTCTCCCCCACCAGAGTGACGGGACAAACCACACCCCCAGATTCTCCGTGCACCAAGGGCCAGAAAGTCTGCAGTGAAAACGGGGTTATGCATCTGCAGAGATACGTGCTGGTTTTCAGTCTGAAGCTGACACTCTGACAAATATAGTTAAAATTCTGCCCATTGATACAAAATGGCATTATAAAATATAAGAAAAACATAAATAAACTATCTCAGCAGGCAGACACCGGCTAGCATGTATGCTGTCCTAGCTCCCTTAGTCATGCAAAACCCCAGGTGTAAATGCATTTCTAAACACATCACCTGCCAATGTATTTCATGGAAAAAAGAATCAAACAAGTGGCAAATGTACCACTGTGCTGTAAAGTCCCTGATTGTCAATGAGTTATGACGTGGGAGGGGAGGAGGATGTAGTTCCAGATCTGATATTGTCACAAATGCATGGGGTATTTTTCAGATCACAATCGTGTGTGAACATGAGTTTATCATATCCAAAGTATTAAAACAGGCACTCAGGAAACTGCAGGTTTCTGCTCCTCTCCAGGGTTGCCTATGGACATGTATAGACTATTCCTGCTTCTGAGGTCCGCAAAGAATGCACTGCTAAAACAAAGGTATTTCTTTAGACTTGCAACATAATACAACAATTTGCTTTTTAAAAAAGGGCAAAATCGTCGTCCTTTGTAAAACAAATGTTTCACCACCAGTCCCCCACAGCCCAACCAACTGTTATAAAAGAAGCAAGAGGAGGAATGTCTTCTTATTACATAATTGGCACTAGGACTCTATGCTTCAAGAATGGAATAGAATCAGCCAATGTTGAGTGGTTTTCTACTGTTTTCTAAGTGATAGTAATGGCCAGAATTGGTCGACAACTAGACACCACATGTTAAAAACTTAGACAATGCCAAATTCTTTAAGTAAATAAACCAATGTTATATTTTTCTATGAGGTAAAGTGCTCTGCTTTTGTGAAATGCCTCACCTAGAGCTCCTGTCAAAACTTATTCCAGTTGTGGTAAGCTGATGTAAGTTACAGGCCATGGGATTTGGACCATCTGGTTTGCAACTTAAAGTTTGTTAACCCTCAACTAGACTAATGGTCCATTTATAATGGCATCTTTCTAACTACAAAATACTGAGAACTTGAATTAAAACTTAAATTATAGAATAATGTGCCTTGAAAGAAAGCTGACATGGTGTGACAAGCAAAAATTGCTTTCTTACAGAAGATAAATAAAAACGATACTATTAACTTTGAACAACTTTAACCATTCAAAATGCTTTCTTTTGCATGTAATATCATCAAATTCCCTACCACGAGACAGCAAAAGGGAAATTTGAAAATGATTGATTTGCAGAATAATTTTTTAAATGAATGATTTGTTTCCATTTATAACATCAATGCTTCTCCCATTGTTACGTGCAAAGCGTTCCACTTCATAAACTGAGATTACATCATTAATAATAATTTATGGGAAGATAAGTAGTAGAATTTTGAACATAAGTATGATTTATACTTGTTATACTTTGTGGAAAGGTTTTTGGCAAATATTTTGTTTTTATTTATAAATACAGTATTATGTCATATAACCTCATCAATGGCTTTGAAACATATAATCGCTGTGATAACTTAATGATTCACATCTTGCCTTATAGTTTCTTCATCCACCTTTAAGAAAATTTGGAAGGTATATGGCGGCAGATGTAAAATACATGAATATTGAGATCCGATCACAAATATTGCTATGGCCTTGACTCCACTATCATATAAATAAGTATTGGGTTGTGAGAATCTACTCCTTACAAGAGCTACTGATGCCACTGAGACGGTATCTCAGATAGACCCTACTTTGTAATTATTGTCTTCTGGGAATAACTTGGGAAAATTGAGTTTACAACCGTCCATGTTGGTAGGTGCAGGAAGTGGGTACAGCAGCAAATGCCATGATTTTCCAGTGTTTCACCAATGTTTTTCTTCAGACCTGTATCCTCTGGTCTACAACAACTGCTGCGGAAAAGTCATTTATTTTTAGCAAGTTCAAAACTTCCATTGCAACAAATGAAATGGAACAAACTTCCACAGCCAAATAATCATAGAATTTACAGTGCAGAAGGAGGCCATTCGGCCCATCGAGTCTGCACCGGCTCTTGGAAAGAGCACCCTACCCAAGGTCAACAACTCCACCCTATCCCCATAACCCAATCCAACACTAAGGGCAATTTTGGACACTAAGGGCAATTTATCATGGCCAATCCACCTAACCTGCACATCTTTGGACATATAACAAGGCTACACATACAGCAGTTATTTATTTTACAACGTGCAGTTCTGCTTTATTAAATTGCTGATGAGGCATCAGATTTAAAAAGTGCATTGTAGGCTGCTTTACTGACAGACAAGATCATCTTTGCCAACACCAAATAAACACAGCAGTCCATGTCCAAATGCAGCAAGACCTGGACAATATCCAGGCTTGGGCTGACAAATGGTAAGTTACATTCGCGCCTCACAATGCCAGGTAATGACC
This sequence comes from Scyliorhinus canicula, assembly GCF_902713615.1. Taxonomy (NCBI): domain Eukaryota; kingdom Metazoa; phylum Chordata; class Chondrichthyes; order Carcharhiniformes; family Scyliorhinidae; genus Scyliorhinus; species Scyliorhinus canicula. The sequence goes on along the minus strand of NC_052153.1, from coordinate 80,524,487 downwards.
ATTTCCTACAAGAGAGGATCAAACCATCGCCCCTTGACATTCAATGGCATTACCATCGCTGAATCCCCGACAATCAACATCCTGGGGGTTACCATTGATCAGAAACTGCACTGGACTAGCCACATTAATATTGTGGCTACCAGGGCAGGTCAAACGCTAGGAATCCTACAGCGAGTAACTTACCTCCTGACCCACCAAAGCCTGACCACCATCTACAAGGCATAAGTCAGGATTCTAATGGAATAATCTCCACTTGCCTGGATGAGTGCAGCTCCAACAACACTCGAGAAGCTCGACACCATCAAGGACAAAGCAGCCCGTTGATGGCTCCCCCTTCCACAAACATTCAAACCCTCCACCACCAACGAATAGTGGCAGCCGTGGGTACCATCTACAAGATGCACTGCAGTAACTCACCAAGGTTCCTTAGACAGCACCTTCCAAGCCCACGACCATTACCACCTTCAAGGACAAGAGCAACAGATACCTGGGAACCCCACCACATGGAGGTTCCTCTCCAAGTCACTCACCACCTCAACTTGGAAATATATGGCTGTTCCTTCACTATCGCTGGAGCAACATCCTGGAACTCCCTCCCTAACAGCACAGTGGGTGTACCTACACTTGAAGGACTGCAGCGGTTCAAAAAGGCAATTCAGCACAACCTTCTGAAGAGCAACTAGGAATGGGCAACAAATGCTGGCCTAACCACATCCCATAAATGAATTTTTAAAAACAATTATAAGAAAATAAACCTGACATAGCTTTGCTGAATGGGAGCAAATGAAATGTAACTTTTATGGTGCGTGGTATTGCAGAAGTAAAACACACACAACTGTTTTATTTGACAATTAAAGAATTATTGTTTTCTCTTAAGTTTTTAAGTCATAACACTGTTCAGAAAGAATTTTTAATTTGCAGATAGCACTGCCACCTTGTGATCAGTACCAGCAACAGCTATTTCTGCAGTCAACACAATTCATACTAAGGCAACAAGTGGTTTCTCATTTGCTTTAATTATAATCAGTCTTTATCACTGATGAATATTTATATTCACAGGGGTGGAGGTGGCATAGTGGCAATGTCACTAGACTAGTAATTCAGAGACCCAGGGTAAAGATCTGGCACCTGAGTTCAAATCCTACCATGGCAGATGGTGAAATATAAATTCAATATAAATTTGGAATTTAAATAGTCTGATGATGACATGAAACCATTGTCGAATGTTATAAAGACTCATCTGGTTCACTAATGTTCTTTAGGGAAGGATTTCTGATGTCCTTACCTGCTCTGGCCTACGGGTGACGGACCAACAGTAATATGGTTGACTCTTCACTGTCAATCACCTCAAGGGCAATATAGGATGGACAACAAATGCTGGCCTAACTAGCAATGCCAACATGTCCTGAAAGGATTTTGTTTTAAATCTAATGTCACTTCACCCATTCCACTTTATGCAGTATACTCAGTATTACAGAGAATTAGGCCGGGACTCTCAGTTTGGGGGATTTCCCCGTCGGCCGACGCAGAAAGCGAGAAACACGATTGGGCGGAGAATCGTGCGTCGGCCGAAAATCACAGCCGGCGCTAAGCACCAAAGGGAATGCCATGCTCCAGCCCCTCATCAGCGGCGTGGTCATACAAATTATACAGAAAACACAATTGACATATCATTAATGGGCCCGCCTGGTATTCTCTGGGCCTCCAACCACGCTCCGCCTCCGCCAGGTGGTATTACTGATAGTGAGATTTATTGTGGGATATAAAATCGGGAAGCAGGCACTGTGGCTGCTGAGGGAGAGGAAGGAGGTAGGACATGTTCCCAAAGGCACAACCGTGGGATGCCGGTGCTGCTGCTGGCTTGGGGGCTGTCTCCCAGGGCCAGGGGGAGAAGTGAAGGGTGACCAGGGGATAGTCCGTGTAGTCGGCGTGACCCCCCGGGACCTGGGTGTCCAGCACGAGCCACCATTGACGCAGTCTGCAAGGTAGCCATCTTGATGCGGCCCCACGGACTGCCCACTGTGGCTCGTGGTTGCATAGAGCAACACCGGCCGCTGTATGGGTGTCCCCTTCCCACCCGCAGATCGCACAGGAGGACACCGGACAGGGTCTGCAGAGCCTACAGCTGGCATAGGTAGGGTCAGCCACTGGTTCCCCTGCCAGTAGGGATGGATGCCGGGGCCAGAGCCCCCCACAATGCCGGGCACTGACGGGGCCAGGAGTGCAGTGCAGAGGGCATAGTGCCAGGAGGAATGGCTGGGGGTGGGGGTGGGTGTGGGGATGGAATGGGAGGGGAGGAGGGTATGTGAAGGCAGGGTCTGCAATGCAGGTCAGCACCACCGTGTAACCCATTGAGATTGATCGGCACGGGGGTACCCACATTTCAGCATTTTACCCCCTGCAAACAATGGACTTTGGCGTCCAACCAGACATGGTGGCCATCAGCCTAGCCGCCGCAGTCCCAGTGGATGCTTGAGGCTGTACGAGTAGGAGTTACTCGGAGAGGGCCCTGCAAAAACAGAACTTGCTGCAGAGGAACGGGGCCAGTCGGTCGAGGGTGAGGTGGGAAGGAGGGACCGCATCACACCCCATGCATATCGGCAGTGCCTGTCATTCGAGGATTTCCCAGCCGAGCGTGCTGCTGAAGACTCCAGCTGAGCAGGGAGACTGTGGTGGTATGATTTGCATAGCTGTCTGCCATTGGTGCAGAACACCGGCTTACCATTGGCCCTGGTCGGTCATGTGCCTCTCGACCGATTGGTTGGGACCAGTCATGTGACGGCTCTCCAATTGGTCGAGAGGCTGAGTTAACCACGCCTCCATACCGAGGTATAAATAGTCAGAACGCCCGGCGGTCGTCCATTTATTGTAGTCGACCGCAGGGCTAGGTTCTAGCTAATTAAAGCCTAACTTTTGTACAGCAACTTGTCTCTCGTGCAATTGATGGCTCATCAGAGACCATGCAACAACTCTGCCAGATCATGTCGCATCTGGCACCGTGGGGGTATGCAGGAGGACACCGGCTCCCCCGGTGGCTGTCAAGGTGACGCCCTCCCTGAACTTTTACGCCACGGAGTCCTTCCAGGCGCCGAGTGGGGATCTGTCTGGGATCTCACAGACCTCGGTGAACAGGTGCATCCATGCCGTAACAAAGGTCCTGTATGCCTGTTCGGCTCAATACATTATCTTAGGCATGGACTGGGCCCACCAGGCTGCTCAGGCAGCAGGGTTCACCGGCATCGCCGGAATGCCCTAGGTCCAGGGGGCGATGGACAGGACGCATATCCCCCTACAAGCACAGGTGCATGAGGGGGTGGTATTCAGAAACCGAAAATAGTTCCACTCCATGAACGTGCAGTTGGTGTGTGACCATGAAATGCACATCATGCACGTCTGCGCCCAACACCCGGTCAGTGTGCTCGACGCCTTCGCCCTGACACATTCGACAGTTCCCGACACCTTCAAGGCACACCTCCGGATGAGGGCTTGGCTCCTAGACGACAGGGGTCAGCCGCTGCGGTCATGGCTGATGACACCTATCTGGAGGCCAGACTGACAAGGTGAACCACTGCAATGATGCCCATGCAACGACCATGCATAAGGTGATTCACTTCCTGACTCCCCAAAGCTGTCCATTATCTACAAGGCACAAGGCTTGTGATGGGGTACTCTCCACTTGTCTAGTTGAGTGCAGCTCTAACAATCCTCACAAAGCTCGACACCATCCAGGACAAAACTGTCCGCTTGATTGGCATCCCTTTCACCACGTTAAGCATTAATCCCTCTACCAGCGGCACACACTGGCAGCAATGTGTACGATCTACAAAATACAATCTTTCGACAGCACATTCCAAATCTTTGAATGCTACCTCCTAAAAGGACAAGGGCAGCCTAAGCATGGTGTAAGAGGGGAATGAATGAATAATGTATAATTACAGTGATTTATTAGGGCAATCAATAATTAATAAATGGTCAATCTGTACCTGGGTCTCCTACAATTATTTTGTATAATAGTCTAGTACACAAGAGAACACAACTGTAAGTTCCCCTCCAAACCACCCTGATTTATTTCACTGATCCTTCACTGCTATTAGGTAACAAACATGGACCTCTCTCCCTAACAGCAATGTGGGTGCGCCAGGGTGTACCTGGACAGCAGGGGTTCAAGGAGACAGCTCACCTCCACTATCTCAATGGCAATTAGGGGTGAACAACAAATTCTAGCATAGCCAATGACTCTCACATCCCCTGAACAAACAATAAAAAATACTCAGAGCTGTCACTGAAATATAAAAAAGGGCAGGAATGATAGTCCAACATTCCTGGTTACTGGGTTTTCAGATGGGGTAGGGAGAAGGATAGAAAAGGAGGGGGTTGAATATTGGTTACCAGCTGTGAAAAGAGATAGCTCGTTAGAAAATAATTAAATGAGGTAATTTAGCTTCGAAAGTGGAACAGAAAGGGGACCTGACACTTCTGGGAGTATATTAGAGATTCCTAATGTGTCAGAGGGAGATAGATGACTTGTGTTTTATGCCTTGGGGAGATATGCAGAGATGATACACTTCAAGTTTAACATGTGAAAAGGAGTTTATTTAATGTTTTAAAATTTCTGCTCTTGTGCTCACAGCAGCTTGCCTGCAATCCAGTTTTTCTCTTTCTAAGTAACCACACCGAAGTTTAACTAATCACACACAGAGAACAGAGAGCAGACACAATCAACACTGAACCACTGAGCAATTGAACACTTCAATGAATTAATATATCAGCAATTTTTTGAGTAGTACAGAAACAATGAGGAGCAAATATAAGGGGCAAAATTCTCCCATTGTGGCCACCCATGCCATCGGTAAACCCGTGGGCTTGGGTACGCTGCCAGCAGACCAGAGGATTCCACTGAAGGGGTATCAACTACTTTATTATTAAGTGGGATAGAATTAGTCTAAAAGAGCAAATTTCTTCCTTTTAAAAATATTTTATTGAGGCATTTGTATGATAAATTTTAACGCAATGGACAACCACACACCCTAAAACCAGCCAACATGGCTTACATAAACAACACCCCAACAATAATTTCCCACCAACCCGCCCCAACCTTATCCACCATCCCCTGCCTCCGTCCCCTCTTTTTAATCCCCCGGCTGACAGCTCAGTTCCTACCAAAGAAGTCGGCAAACGGCTGCCACCTCCGGGCAAACCCTTCCATCGAACCCCTCAGGGCGAACATAAGACTGAGAAACCCAGCCATGCCACTCACCCACACCTCCGACTTCGGGGGTTCTGAGTCCCTCCACGCTAGCAAGATCCGTCTCCGGGCTACCAGGATGGCAAAGGGCAAGACATTAGCCTTTCTCACCCCTTGGACTCTCGGGGCTTCTGACACACCAAAAATCACCACCTCTCGACACAGGACCACCCTTCCTTTCAGAACCTCCGACATAACGTTGGCAAAGCCCTGCCAGAATCCCTCAAGCTTCGGACAGGCCCAAAACATGTGGACATGGTTTGCAGAACTACCTGCACATGGTCCACACCTATCCTCCAGTCCTTCAAAAAACCTACTCATCCAGGTCACAGTCATGTGTGTCTTGTGGACCGCGTTGAATTGTATCAGGCTAAGCCTGGTGCATGACGAGGATGTGTTAACTCTCCTCAGGACATCCTCTCACAACCCAGCCTCCATCACCCCAGCCAAATCTTCCTCCCATTTCCGCTTCACCTCCCCTATCGGTGCTCCTTCCCATTCTATCAGTTCCTTATAGATTTCCGATACCTTCCCCTGCCCTACTCCCACTTTTGACACCACCTTATCTTGTAACCCCTGGGATGGCAAGTGCAGAAAGGTCCAGAGTGGGAATTGGAACTTGGTAATTTGGTGCAGTGAGGTAATTCGGTGCAGAGTGGGAGAAGGTGTTTTTTCCCTACCGTTTTGTTCTCTTTCTTCTGGCCTTCTGGCCTATAACTGTTAAGCTGGAGGGAGAGAACCAGAGTGTATCCTGGGAAGGTAAGTGATTTTTATTTGTATTATCTTTTCAAATTGTGTGGTGGGGAGGAAACTGTAAGTAACATCACAGTAAAGCTGTGATCTGATTGGCCGGTTGGGAATCTGTTAAATGTGAAAAAAAATAATATTGCAAAAAAAATCTAATTGATTAACTAAATAGCAGAGTAACTAAATCTAAGGGCAGAGATCGGTATTTAGCATTTAATTTTACAGTAAAAATCATCCAGCGTCAGGGCCATATCATTAATTGTAACTCAATCTAACAACAATTCAAGTGTTTATTTTAAATTAATTAATTAGTGCTTAAATGTCACTCAGCGGGATGCAGTGCTCCAACTGTGAGATGTGGCAGATTTGTGACGCTTCCAGCATTCAGGTCTACTACATCTACAGCAAGTGTAACACCCCATTATCAACCGATGCGAGTCCAAACCATTGATCTTCCCCAGCACCCGTCTCATGAAGTCCACATCGTCCCAGTTCAGAGCATAAATATTCACCAGCACCACTGTCATCTCTCCAATTTCCCACTCACCACAACATACCTCCCCCCCAGAGTCAGCCACTATACTCCCCACTTCGAACGCCACCTGTTTGTTAATCAAAATTGCCACCTCCCTCTTTTTTTGAATCTAATCCTGAATGGAATACCTGCTGTACCCACCCTTTCCTCAATCTAGTCTGATCCACGACTTTCAGGTGTGTTTCCTACAACAGAGCTAAGTCCACCTTTAGACTCTTTAAATGTGCGAACACACGGGCCTTTTGACCGGCCCATTCAACCCTCACATTACATGTGATCAGTCTGGTCAGGGTGCACCCCGCCCCACCCCCCTGATGATCAGCCTCCGGCTCACGTCCTGCACCTCCTCAGGCCCACTCTCGGGTGCCCACCATCATCGACCCTCCCCATACCATGTTTCAAGAACCCCTCCCCTGTCAGCAGTTCCCCCCCCCCACACCCCACACCACAAAATAACAATCCCAACCCCCATCAACACACTAACCACCTGCTCACCCCCCACTGCGCTTCTGTGAACTAGCCCGCCCAGCTAGCCTGGTTGCCACCGTCCATTGCATCTAGCATCCTACCCCCCACTGATTCCACTCCCCTCCACTCAAACACTATCCCGGTGCAAACAAAACATTGGAATCAATTGTGTTCCACATAGCGTTGGTGCCAATTTTGTTGTCGTAAAACTCCGCGAATCCTGCCCCGGCATCAACACTTACATCTGGATTCTCCTTCCCCGCCCACTGCAAAATCGCCATGGGCAAGCTGCGTAGAATGGAGAACTCCATTGACCTCAAGCGGGATTCTCCAGTCGCTGGGCAGACATGGCCGGAGAATCCCGCCTTTAGTCTCAGGAATTCCACCCCCGGATTCTTCCTAGACAACTGGAGGATCTGAACACATTTGGCAAACTAGGTTGCAATTAGACCATTCTAATATGGACATAAGCATCTAGACCGGGATGTACACCAGTATATAATGTGAGATAACGATTTAGGTTTATAATGTATCTTTAGTTAGGTTTAATCACCAGCCTATTAAATAATGAAAGGGAGATGATGGTGTAGTGGTAACTGGACTAGTAATTCCAAGGCCCAGGCTAATGCTCTGGGGATAGGGTTCAAATCCCACCAAAGCAGCTGGTTGAAGTTAAAATCAATTAATAAAAAAAAAGTCTGGGACTGAAAGCGAGTCTCAGTAATAATGGCCATGAACCTATCATTGATTTGTTGTCAATATATTAGTGCCACCCACCCCAACAGCCCTGGACACACCCAGACCCACTATTACAGCCTCAGAGGTAAGAGCTGCCTTCTTGAAAGTGAATCCGCAGAAAGCGATGGGCCCCGACGGAGTCCCTGGGCGAACACTCAGAGCCTGCGCATACCAACTGGTGAGTGTATTCGCAGACATCTTCACCAACTCACTCCGCCACTCTGAGGTCCCCACCTCCTTCAAGAAGACCACTGTAATACCAGTTCCAAAGAAGAACAAGGTAGCCTGTCTCAACGACTACTGACCGGTGGCCCTGACGTCTGTTATCATGAAATGCTTCAAGCGGCTAGTCATGAGACGGATCACTGCCAGCCTCCCAGACGGTCTCGATCCACTGCTGTTTGCCTATCACCGCAACCGGTCCACAGCAGATGCTATCTCCCTGGCTCTACAATCAACACTCGAACACCTTGACAACAAGACATGTATGTAAGACTGCTGTTCATAGACTACAGCTCCGCCTTCAACACCATTATACCAACAAAATTAATAACCAAACTCCGCAATCTTGGACTTGACACCTCCCCGTGCAGCTGATTCCTTGACTTCCTCACTAACAGACCGCAATCTGTCAGGATAGGCAACAGCACCTCCTCCACACGAGTCCTTAACACAGGAGGTCCGCAAGGGTGTGTGCTCAGTCCTCGGGCGCGATTCTCCGCTCCCCATGCCGGGTGGGAGAATCGCGGGAGGGCCGGGAGAATCACGACACGCTGCCCTGGCACCCTCCGCGATTCTCCCACTCCCCCCAAAATGGCGAGTCACGGAATCGCCGCTCGCCGTTTTTCATGGCGACCGGCGATTCTCCGGCCCGGATGGGCTGAGCGGCCTGATGTTCCCGACCTGTTCACGCCAGCGGCAACCACACCTAGTCGCTGCCGGCGTGAACATAGCGCGAAAGGTAAGTTTGGAGCCTGTGGGGGCGGAGAGGGGATCGAGCACCACGGCCGTGCTCGGGAGGGGACTGGCCCGCGATCAGTGCCCACCGATCGTCGGGCCGGCGTCTCCAAGAAACGCACACTTTCCCCTCCGCCGCCCCGCAAGATCAAGCTGGCACATCTTGCAGGGCAGCGGAGGGGAAGACGGCAACCGCGCATGCGCGGGTTGGAGCCGGCCAACCTGCGCATGCACGGCTGACGTCACTTAGGCGCCGCCGTCGCGTCATTCTCGGCGCGATGCTTTGATGCAAGCATCAAGGCCCGGCGGCCGAGTTTCTCACAACACCGCTCCTAGCCTCCTTGGGGGGGGGGGGGGGGGGGGGGGGGGTGAATAGGGTGCGAGGAGTGGTCTCTGACGCCGTTGTGAAACTCGGCCGAGTTCACGACGGCCTTCCCGATGCCGAGCGGGAGCGGAGAATCATGCCCCTCTACTGACTCCTTATACACGCATGACTGTGTGACTGTGTGGCAAGATTTAACTCTAACTCAATCTATAACTTTGCGGATGATACGACTGTGGTGGGCCGCATCACAAATAACGACGAATCAGACTACAGGAGGGAGATAAATCACTTGGTTGCATGGTGCACCGAAAACAACCTCTCTCTAACTGTTGGAAAGACAAAGGAACTGATCATCGACTTTAGGAAGCGCAGCACGGCACACACTCCCGTCTACATCAATGGCTCCGAAGTGGAGATGGTCGATAGCTTTAAGTTCCTGGACGTCACCATCACCAACAGTCTGTCCTGGTCCACTCAAGTTGATGCAGCAGTCAAGAAAGCCCAACAACGTTTCTACTTCCTACGGAAGCTAAAGAAATTTGGCATGTCTGCATCGACTCTCTCAAACTTCTACAGATGTGTGATAGAGAGCATCCTATCCAGCTTGGTATGGCAACTGCTCGGTCGAAGATCGCAAGAAACTGCAGACGCTGGTGAACTCAGCCCAACGCATCACACAAACTTGCCACCCTCCCATTGATTCTGTGTACACCTCCTGATGCCTCAGGAAAGCAGACAGCATTATCAGAGACCCCTCTCACCCAGTCATTGCCTTCTTCCAGGCCCTTCCATCAGGCAAAAGGTACAGAAGTCTGAAGACTCGCACATCCAGCCATAGGAACAGCTTCTTCCCCACAGCGACAAGACTCCTCAACGACTCCCCCTCAGACTGATCTGTTCCCTGTAAGAACACTATTCACGACACCCTATGCTGCTCTTGCTCATGTATTTGCTTTGTTTGGCCCCTTGTTCCGCACTGTAAACAATCACTGTTTTGTCGATGTACCATTTGTCAATGTTCTCTGTTGATTATTTTCTTTGTCTACTGTGTACGTAGTGTGTACGTTCCCTCGGCCACAGAAAAATACTTTTCACTGTACTTCGGTACATGTGACAATAAATCAAATCAAATCAAAATTACTGTAAAAACCCAGCTGGTTTACTAATGACCTTTAGGGAAGGATATTGGCTGTCCTTACCCGGTCTGATCTACATGTGACTCCAGGTCCACAGTAATGTGTTTGACTCTTGACCCTCCAAAATAACCCAGCAAGCCACGCATTTCAAGGGCAATTAGGGATGGGCAACAAATGTTGGCCTTTCCAGTGACACCCACATCCCATGAAATAATAAAGGAAAGGTGTATGTAAACCACTTTGGTTTTACAATGCTCGGGTTGAATTCCTCAGAAGAAACATTACAGGTTATCCATCTATAAAGAAGCACAGCTTTAAGTTCGTAGTCAAATTGCTCTCTCGGGGTTATTGGGCGTCACTTCCTCTGTGTGGTATTTCCTGGTTCATCAATTATAGCATTACTCATATGATGTGTGCATGAGAAAAGGCTTTTAACTTGACTCAATCCATACAAAGTACTTCTTCAGAAAAGGTTTTATTTCTCTACTTCCTTAGTTCTGCATCCATCTGTTCTTTCCTCACTTTGTCCATTTATTTTTTGATCTCTGCAATCAATCTGACATTGACTGCTCTAAAAAGAGTCATATTCCACTCGAAATGTTAACTCTGACCCAGATTTTCACAATGATGGAGAGCCTCTTCGTCATGGCAAAAAAAGCGAAGTGACCTATAATCATAAGTTCGCCCCCGAACATGGTAATTCCTATTTTGCAGAAATGTGAATGAGGGAGCGGCATATCTCACACATGCACATTTTACAGAGGCAGCTGGCCATTTAAATCAGTTTCTCCACTGAAGTTGGATTTTGAAACTCAACAGTGCAGATTAGGTCCATTAAGAGTGAGTCCGAATATTGTGGATTCATATTGTGGATTCAGGGGCAGCACGGTAGCATGGTGGTTAGCATAAATGCTTCACAGCTCCAAGGTCCCAGGTTCGATTCCCGGCTGGGTCACTGTCTGTGCGGAGTCTGCACATCCTCCCCGTGTGTGCGTGGGTTTCCTCCGGGTGCTCCGGTTTCCTCCCACAGTCCAAAGATGTGCGGGTTAGGTGGATTGGCCAGGCTAAATTGCCCTTAGTGTCCTAAAAAATAAGGTTAATGGGGGTTGTTGGGTTACTGGTATAGGTATATGTCGGCTTGAGTAGGGTGATCATTGCCTGGCACAACATCGAGGGCCGAAAGGCCTGTTCTGTGCTGTACTGTTCTAATTCTAATTCTAATTCTAATTTGGATAGCCAGGGTACTTTTGAATTTGATCCTGGGAGACCTTTGGGGGAAATAAAATACTCTTTGGAGTTGTTAAAATTAGATGTAAATGTGTATAAAAAGTGCATAAACACGCTATTATCAAGCTTATTGGAACTGTCAACAGATCTGTCAAAATCAACAGTCTGTTAGAAGCACTTGTCAACAGGGACCTGTTAAAAGTGTCATGAGGAACTGTCAAGAGGACCCACCAACAGGGCCAGTCAAAAGTACCTGTCAAAGGGAGCTGACTAGATTTTAAATGTCCTGCCCTTTAACTCTTTGAAAGAAATGTCTGGAGTGGAAAAATAAATTGCTTGCTACTTCACTCTGTCTGGTGACATAAGCCTGAGGGCTTACATTACTGAAATGGTGCTGCATGACTGATTCACAACCCTCCATTGGGTGTCTGCCATTTCACAGTTTGATGGACATCAAAAAGTGGTTATGGACTCTTTGAAATGGCACTATGAATTGTAATGCTTGTATTATAAGAGATTGTGCACTTGAACAAAATATTTGTTGTTATAAGGCTTTATTTAGTTGAAGAAATGCAAACGTAGTAAATGGTTTGTAATAAGAGCATTTTTTCAATAAAGCAAAGTCTGTAATTGACACATAGAAATGGATTTTATAGAGCATTCTTTTATCTCATCTCTACATGGGTCCTGAAGTCCGTGGATTGTGAATGGGTGGATACTACATAAGACACAACTGGTTTAGCTCACTGGGCTAAATCACTGGCTTTGAAAGCAGACCAAGGCAGGCCAGCAGCACAGTTCAATTACCGTACCAGCCTTCCCGAACAGGCGCCGGAATGTTGCGACTAGGGGCTTTTCACAGTAACTTCATTTGAAGCCTACTTGTGACAAGCGATTTTCATTGGCTGGTTTAGCACACTGGGCTAAATTGCTGGCTTTTAAAGCAGACCAAGGCAGGCCAGCAGCTTGATTCAATTCCCGTACCAGCCTCCCCAAACAGGTGCCGGAATGGGGTGACTAGGGGCTTTTCACAGTAACTTAATTGAAGCCTACTCGTGACAAAAAGCAATTTTCATTTCATTTTTTTTGGGGCTGGTTTAGCACACTGGGATAAATCGCTGGCTTTTAAAGCAGACCAAGGCAGACCAGCAGCATGGTTCAATTCCCGTACCAGCCTCCCCGAACAGGTGCCGGAATGTGGCGACTAGGGGCTTTTGACAGTAACTTCATTGAAGCCTACTCGTGACAATAAGCGATTTTCATTTTCATTTTTTCAGTTGGCATGGTAGGTATAAGGGAGTAGAGTGGTGGGTGAATGGCATGAATTGGCATTAAGTTGGCATAGGGGCTATAAAGGCCATATGGGGTGTGTAGAGGGGCATAGGTTTGAGGAGGTGCTTTGTGGTATGATTGCTGGACTGGATTTCATTAGAAAGGCGGAGGCTGAGGGGTGACCTAATAGAAGTCTACAAGATTATGAGGGGATAGAGTGGATGAGGAGGAACTCTTTCCAAATGTGGAGGGGCATAGGGGGTCACCAGGGGGCATAGGTTTAAGGTCTGTGGGGCAAATTTTAGAGGAGATGGGCGAGGCAGGCTTTTTACACAGAGGGTGGTGAGTGCCTGGAACGCATTGCTGGGGGAGGTTGTGGAAGCAGATATATAAACGGCGTTCAAAAGGCATCTTGACAAACACATGGATAGGATGGGTATAGAGGGATACAGCACAAGGAAGTGCTGAGGGTTTTGGCAAAGGTTGGTATCAGACCGGTACAGGCTTGGAGGGCCGAAGAGCCTGTTCCTGTGCTATATTGTTCTTTGTTCTTTGTAGTAATACAGACAATCCAGGGTAATGATCTGAGGACCCGGGTTCAAATCCCACCATGGCAGATGGTGAAATTTGAATTCAATGGAAATCTGGAATTAAAAGTCTAATGGTGACCAGGAAATCATTGTTGATTGAACCATCTGGTTCACTAATGTCTATTGAGGAAGGAAATCTGCCATCCTTACCTGGTCTGGCCTACACTTGACTCCAGACGCCATCCCTAAGGCTAACTCTAACCCTAATCCTGACTCTTAAATGCCCTCTGAAATGACCTTGCAAGGTTAAAGGGCTCAGTTAAAGGGCAGTTAGGGATGGGCAATAAATGCTGGCCCAGCCAGCGACGCGTATTTCTTTCAAAATGGTGTCTTGGAGGTGGGTGTAAGGGCATAGGTTGGCATGGCAGGTATGAGTGGATGTGGCGATGAGTATAGGGCATAAGGTGGCATGGATAGGACACGGGGAGTGCAGGGATGAGGGCTAGAGGAATGTTTCACATTTTATTCTTTACTTTAAAATTTTGGGCATAGTACCAGATCCCCAAGGCAGGGCTTCCACCCAGCCCACTTCCACACTCAGCAGCCTCCTCAGTTTATCCAGGTCGCTTGCCTTGCCTTGTAAACAGAACTGCACCCCAAGGCAGAAAATCCAACACCCGAGGCAGCCATTTTTAACGGTCAGGTTCACGGAACCAGGAATTCTCCCACCTCTGCACTCTCGGCCCGGGAGCAAAACAAAAATGCCGACCGCTATTTCTCCCTCTACAAAGAATACCAGACCTTCTGGTATTTCCAGCCCTTTCTGTTTTTTATTCAACATTGGCAATAATGTAATCATCTGACTTTGTAAATTGTTTCTGGAGTAGTCAAAGTTTATAGGTTGTGCTTGCAAGTCCTTTATGTGTTTTCTTTCGGGCTGTGATATTTTGAATGCTTAATTATTCCGGTTATGATATGTGTTATGGTAGGATCCTTCATGAAATTACAATTTTTATGTTGCAGTCTATTTGAATTAATGCTGGTGTATCTCAAAGTGGTCTTTTTCTTCCATAGTGATATATTTTAGCATCGCTTGCTCGGTGGTCAGCACGAGCAAAACCTGCAGCAGAAACTGTTTGCATCAATTTAAACCTAAGTCCTAAATATTCAGTTTTAAACAATTATTTTATGGAATGTAGGAGTCGCTGGCTAGGTCAGCATTTATTGCCCATCCCCAAATTGCCCTTGAGAAGATTATGATGAGCCACGCTGAATCGCTGCAGTCTATGTGGTGTAGGTACACCCTATTAGGAAAGGAGTTCCAGAATTTGGGCTCAGTGTGATGGAACAGTGATATATTTCCAGGTCAGGATGGTGTGTGACTTGAAGAGGAACGTGGAGCTGGTCTTGTTCCCATGCGTCTGCTGCCATTATCCTTTTGGGTGATAGAGGTCTCAAGTTTATGATTGAAGAAGGCTTGGCGAGTTGCAGTTTGCTATTGCCGTTATTCATCCTGACAAACTTGACTGTTATGAGCTTATGAGTCGGTAAGTGATGCATTCAATTATTTAAGAACTCATTTTAATAATGTCCTCGCAGGAACAGGGCAGGATATTAAAGCGTGGCTAATTCACCACTATGTTTTTTTAATGCTGAACCAGGGGTTGGCCAGACACATGTTTAGTGATGTCTTAAACCACATTTAAACCCCACTTAAACCCCATGCATTGTGCCAGGTATAAGCAGAACAATAAGGGATACAGTAGCTTGGCGGTTATATTCTTGGACTAGTGGTCCAGAGGACTAATTGTTAAGAGACAAGAGTTCAAATCTCAGCTGACAATTGAGGGATTTTAATTCAATTAAATGAATAAAGTTTGTATCAGTAATGCTGACCATGAAACACCAGATTGTTGTGAAACCCATTGTAAAACCCATCTGGTTCTGTGGTGATTGTAGATCTGAGTAGATGCAATACAACTGAGCAAGTACTAGAGGGAGCACGGGAGAGCTATATATACACAGGGACAGGAAGTGACGTCACTTCACGGAAGGCAGAACTGGTAGCAGGACACAGACACACAAGCAGGCAGCATTTGAGGTAGCCGTAAGTTAAGCTCTGAAGACAGAACAAATTCACAATAAAGCATCTTCTCCAACTTTGAGACTACGAGCTTTAATAAGACACGAGGAACAACACAGTTCACAAATCTCCTTCAGGGAAAAATATCCATCATCCTGACTTGCTCAGGCCTATATGTGACTGCAGGCTCAAAGCAATGTGCTGACTCTTCACGCTGCTCAGAAATGGCCTCAAAAATCAAACTGTTGCATTGAAGAAGGCATCGCATCACCACCTACACAAGGTGAGCAATAAATGCTGGCATTGCCCGTGACACACAGTCTGTAGATTAAGTTTAAAAATTAGTCTTAGGTGAGACTTCCGGTGGCGGCATGTCGAGGGGAATTCGCATGCTGGGTAGCTCCTGCTTGAGGCGTGCTTTTAGGAGTTTTAAAGTCCGGTCTGGGGGGAAATTTGCGAATGATTGATTGAAGGAATATACAAGGAAGGCAAAGAATGTCAAAAGGATTAAGAAAAACAGCTGTGAAGAAGGGAGGGAATGAGTGTTCACCATCGAGTGAAAGGGCCACCCAGGGAGCTAGCAAAATGGCGGAGGCTGGGCTGCAGGGTGGGGCCGCACTGTTTACAGCAGAGAGGATGACTGAGGTGATGTCTTTGGAGCTGGAGAAGCAGTTTGCGAAGCACATGGAGGTATTGAGGAAGGAGATGGCGGTGGCTTTGAAGACGTTGGTGGAGGAGGCAGTTGCCCTGGTGAGAATAGCTGTGGCGAAGACATCGGCCGAGGCGAGGGAGCTGAGTGAGAGGATGAAGGGAGTGGAGGAGGCCATGTCGCAGCACAGTGATCAGCTCACCTCAATGGGGAATGGGCTGCGGAGGGTGGTCAAGGCCAATAAGGGGATTCAAGCAAAGCTGGAGGACCTGGCGAACCGCTCAAGATGGCAAATTCTGAGGATTGTGGGCTTGCCCGAAGGGGTAGTGGGTTCGAGGCCGACACAGTACTTCGCCAAGATGTTGGCGGAGTTGATGGGGGAAGGGAGAGGAGCCCTCCTAGTATGAACTGGAAAGCGTGTATGGTCCCAACTGGGATGATGTAGGGTAATGTTGTTTTCGGATGGCCTGATTCATATTACAAGAACACATGTAGCTAAAACTATAAACGATTTATTAACATTAACTGTAGGTCAAATATATATAAAACAACAGATGAATGTACAACATGCACAAACAACTTCTCTCTTCCAGCTCTCCAGTCAGTCTGAGGTCGTCTGACTCTAACATTCACTTTTATACTAATGAGCCACATAGTGGTCAGTCAGTGAATTACAGTACAACCATGATATCGCTACAATACAATGGCTACATTTAGCTGCCCATGGGCGAGATTTTCTTCTGTGACCACGTAGGATGCACAGAAGAGATAGCACCCATTCTATTGGTGATATCTGGCTATGTATGCTGCACTGTAGCTAACTAGAGGAGTTACCCTCTTCCCCAAACCTACCCATGTTCCTGAGTACCATCACCTCCAGCAAGATCTTCAGACTTTCCACAATAAAGACATATCCGGCACTTCTAGACATTGGGCTACAATTTTAGACCCCGCCACAGCCAGGAACAGAAAACAATAACACCGCCAGCCCCACATGTTGTTCCCCTGACTCCATTCTGCCCCTGGGCAATTTTCCAGGAGGCGGGATGCGGGAGTCACACTTATGTGCCAACACATGGTAGATAGCTGATTATGCTTGCGAAGAGCCACTTAAGTTCAATTGAAGAACGCTGACTGGGATTTTGAAGGATCTCCTCCCTTCCTTACCTGTCAGGTTATCCTGATGGCCTTTCTAGCTGGAAGGCTTGTCATTGATCCTTGGGCTTTGAAACCCCACCAGATGTCCTTTCATCGGACGGCAAACCCGCCCTCTGACTATTAATTAGTTGTTCTGGGGAAAATCATATTTAGTGACCATTTCCCACACAGTGCAGGCATATAACCCTCCCACCTGAGTCTGACAGCAGGGTTCAGAATCTGCAGAGAAAATCCTGGTCCTCATCTCTGCTTCTCTCTCCACAGATACTGCCTGAGTTGCTGAGCAATCCGCGTGTTTTCTGATTTTATTTCAGATTTCCAACATTTGCAGTATTGTATTTTTGTTTTAGCGCTTTCGCGAGATGAACATAAACCAAAAATATTGTACATGAAATGGGTGAAGAGTAGGTCTTAGTGTTCCTAGTCCTTTTCAGAAGGATGATTCAGTGATACAGTACTTCAACTTGGAAGCAGATTGTGGGGAATTGCACATTCCAGGGTGGGATAAGGCAGAAAATCGCAGACTGAATACTTGCAATTTCCCAAGATGCTCACCCTGGTACACCCTTGGGACACAAAATAAGGAAATCACCTCTACATTTCCTTTACAACCACATTCAAATGTATATTAAGAATAAAAACAAATTACTATAATAAGAATAATCTTTATTAGTGTCACAAGTATGCTTACATTAACACTGCAATTAAGTTGTTGTGAAAATCTCCTAGTCGCCACACTCCGGCGCCTGTTCAGGTACACTGAGGGAAAATTCAGAATGCCCAATTCAACCTAACAAGCAGGTCTTTCGGGATTTGTGGAGGAAACCGGAGCACCTGGAGCAAACCCACGCAGACACAGGGAGAATATGCAGACTACACAGACAGTGCCCCAAGCTGGGAATTGAACCGGGTCCCTGGAGCTGTGAAGCAACAGTGCTAACCACTGTGCTACCTTGCCACCCATTTCCTTCTTTATTGCAATATTGTAGAACCATATAGCCTTTAGCACTGTGATTTTTGTCACATGATTATAATGAACAAATCAAATTCCCACAATAACCATGGTAGCATGGTGGTTAGCATCAATGCTTCACAGCTCCAGGGTCCCAGGTTTGATTCCCGGCTGGGTCACTGTCTGTGTGGAGTCTGCACGTCCTCCCCGTGTGTGCGTGGGTTTCCTCCGGGTGCTCCGGTTTCCTCCCACAGTCCAAAGATGTGCGGGTTAGGTGGATTGGCCAGGCTAAATTTCCCTTAGTGTCCTAAAAAAAATAAGGTTAATGGGGGTTGTTGGGTTACTGGTATAGGGTGGATAGGTGGGCTTGAGTAGGGTGATCATTACTCAGCACAACATCGAGGGCCGAAGGGCCTGTTCTGTGCTGTACTGTTCTAATTCTAATAACAAATTTGTTTTAGTCTCTGCTAATTTTCTGCCTTTGTTTATAAGGCTATTTTGAGAGCAAGAAGAATAATGTTATGATGGATAAAACAAAAATTTTAGATAATCTTAAGAAGCTAAAGGAATACAAAGCACCAAGTCTCAACAGGATGCAACCTAAAATCCTAAGGGACATAAGGGAAGAAATTGCCAGGGTCCAGGAAATTATATTTCAGGGATTTATTGAGTGTGGATGTCTGCCAGAAGACCAGATAATGGTCAATGTGGTGAGGAGATACAGAGCTAGATGGCTAGACTAGTTTCCATTTGAACAATTATGGATGTCATTACAGCATATAAAGGGAAAATAGTTTGAAGTAGGGATTTAGTTGCAAATTGTACTTGTTAAAACTCATAGACTTCTTTGCAGAGATAACAGGTCAGATAGATGGAGGAAATGCAATGGTTGTAGTATACATTGACTTTAAGAACTCTTTTGACAAAACACCTTATAGGAGATTACTATAGAAGATTAATGGGTATATAATTAAAGAAAGGACAGAAAACTGGATTTAAAATTGGTTAGGAACGAGTAAGGAGAAGAAAAGGGTAGTGTCCTGAAATGGGTGGAAAGTGGGTCCTAGTGTTCCTCAGTGTTCAGTTCTGGCATTAATTCTGTCCTCTGTGTACATCAATGGTTTGGAAATAGGGCTTGATAGAGTGGTGTCGAAATTTGCAGATATTACCAAAATGGGAGGGATGATTAATGCTATTCAGATTAAGTGAAGTTGTAGATAGATATTGCCAAGATTAGGGAATGGGCTGAAAATTGTTTGCTGGAATTCAATATCAGTAAGTCAGAGGCAATTCATTTTGGTTAAAAAAAAACATAAGTGTAAGTAGGTTCAGTGCTGTGGAAGAGCAGATTGATTTGGGATACAGCAGGTTCACAGGCCATTAAATTCAGCACCTTAACTCAATAAGGCTGTTAAAAAGAAGCTAATGGAATCATCAGTAGAGCATATAAAAGCCAAGGGGTCACTTGCAGCCCATGCAAAGCCTCAATAAAGCTAGAGGATCGTGTGCAGTATTGGGTTTCACAATAAAGGGAACATACAACTCAGATTCACTTGGATGGTGACTGGGAGGAAGAAATAAAAATACAAAGAAAGATGGGCATTTATTTAATGGAATAATGGAGATTAATGGGTAGTATGCTTAAAACTGTGAAAGGCTGGGACAGTGTAGATCAAACCGGACTGTTTCCAACAGCAGAGTAAAGTAAAACAGACATAAAATTAAACCTAGAGATTTAGAACACAGAGCAATGGAAACTTGGTTACGCAAAGAGGGAACGGTTCTGGAATGCACTCCCAGGGTTACCGGTTGAACCAGAAACTATGGCAAAATTCAAGATTGGATTGAACAAGGTAGATGGAGGAAAAGGGGATGAACAGGTTTGGCAACAGACTGGGTAAATGTGATTAGACCATTTGCTCCTGGGGAGGATAAACAACATGGATTGGTTTGGTCAAATGACCTGTTTTCATTTTGTAACTTATCTATTTTTCTGTAGTGCACGTTCAATATAATGCAAGAAATAGACAGAGAGTAGCCACCTCTGAGAAATTTGGAGAAAAGGGAGGAACGCAAAGCTTGCAGGGTAAAATGGACAAAGTTTGCAGCACAAGCAGGCTGCACCAAGCCAATATGTATTCTGTCTGCTAAGAGAGCAGACAGCACCGAAACGAAGATTCCGCATACTAATGAGGCAATCTCCGGGACAATTAGCGTAGTAATGGAACGATCCCAGGGACAAAGGACACAAATGAGGAAGTGATTGCAACATTGTATGGGAAGCCAGACATCCCGGCACCAGCGGGGTTCGAAGACAAAGCACCTGAAGGCCCGCCCAGTAGCCGAGGGACAGCCTCAGTATTGGGGGGATTCAAACAAATCGATTGGGAAGAGACCCAATCGATCCCCAGTAGATAGGGGGTCCGCCCAAAAGGGCACGAAGCCCTGGGACCTATAAAAGATAGGTCCCAAACTCAGTTCGTTCTTCTTGACCAGCCCTCCTCTCTTGGCCAGCCCTCTCGACCAGCCTTTACCGAAGAAGACCTTGGCCGAGAGAGAGGAGAGGTTCGGACAGCAGCCACCAGCAAGTAAGTGTCTCACAACGATCGCTACCAGAGATAGACACTCCTGACCCCTTTTAACCCGTACCAACCTGAAGTCTGCGGACCCAGTGCAGAGCAAGAGGCCTTGTCCCCTGATCCGGCAGTTCCTTATTCAGATAAGTATTAGTCTATTTAGTGGTAGGAATAGTTTAGTCATCTTAGCGTGTGCATGAGTAGTTTATAATTGTATTATAATAAACTCATTTGTTTGAACTTACTAATTGGTGTATGGTTTTATTGCTTTGAACTTGACCTTGAACTTGTGGCGGTATCTTAACGATACCTGGCGACTCCAGAGCTAAGTAACGAAACAGAGCCAAATTGAGTGTTAAGCACACTCACCCAGAATGAGCAACAAGAGACAGAGTATTTACAGTGCAGAAGGAGGCCATTTGGCCCATCGAGTCTGCACCGGCCCTTGGAAAGAGCCCTCTACCCAAGAGCACACCTCCATCCTATCCCCGTAACCCAGTAATCCCACCTAACCTTTTTGGGCACTAAGGGCAATTTAGCATGGCCAATCCACCTAACCTGCACAACTTTGGACTGTGGGAAGAAACCGGAGCACCCGGAGGAAACCCACGCAGACACGGGGAGAACGTGCAGACTCTGCACAGTCACTGGTACTCTTCCCGAAGATTCAGAAATAAGTGTTGTGAATACGCATTTACTGAACGACAGTTCTAAATCAGAACTTCCTTACAGTGTTAAAGTGCAGGATTTTTAGATTCAGCCACCATTGCTCCTATTCCCCTTTTCTCCAAATTTCTCACCAGCTCCATTCTTCAAAGCATTGATTCAATGCACAATCCCTGATACTTCACCTTCATATAAAAGCTTTGAAAGCTAGGTTTGCATTACCCCATCAAATCATTTGACAATCGACAGTACAGAGGAGGAAATTTAAGCGAAAGGCCTCCTGTTGCATCCCCTCCTGCATGTGCAGTTTCCTCCTCCCACTCAAAGAGGCTCAACAGTTTCTATTCAGCATGCTACAACATGTCAGCAAAGTTGGAGGTAAAATCCAGTGAATCTTCTTGTCCTCCACTGTTGGCATCGGCCTGTATCATGGGCCTGACAGGGATGGAAGTAAAGCCAGGATGGCAGCAGAAGGCACATCAATGCACATTTTAGAAGAATAGGGCTTAGAAGTGAGCACCCCTCCTCTGGCTCAGACTTTAATCAAAGGCCTAAAGTAAAAATACCATTTAAAGACATCCAAGGCTTTTTTGCTCCTCTCTTGTGGTGCTCAGATGTGCAATCTGCCCCAATCCTCCACTGGTAAAACATGGAAAATCCAGGCCAAGTGTCTGGAAGCCATTTCCGTATGGAGGATATAATCCTGGCTCCACCTGATGTCCACACAATATTTGTCACATTCACTGAATAGCAAGCAGGAACAGCAACTGTGACCATTCATACTGTTCGTAACATCGCCATGATGGAGGTCAACTAACTCATCACACAGCACAGGTAAAATATGAGATTTTCCTGCATAGGCCTGAAGGAGGAAAAGTAATCGAAAAAAATGTAAAGAAATTATTTCAACAACTTGATTGCTTCAGTTCAATTGTTAGTTGCTAATTTCAGCTTGTTTCGTTTGGGAATGAAATGATTTGTTTGAATATTTGCTCTTTACTGATTCATAGTGAATAATTGCCCCTTAGTGTTCAGGGATGTACAGGTTAGGTAGGGTTATGGGGAAGGGGGGGGGGGGGGGGTGGAGTGGGCCTAGGTAGGGCACTCTTTCAGACTTGGCACATACTCAATAGCAAATAGGATCAACAACTACAACTTGTGTTTATATATGTATTGATTTATGGTGATTGTCCCTTTAAAGGCAGCACAGCATAGTAAGGGTCACCTGGCTTAGGGGACCAATTGGACAGAGAGTGGGTAATAACCCCAGGGGGTGGAGTCCCCTCTTAGGCATGGAGACATGAGGGGCAGCACAGTGGTGCAGTGGTTAGCACTGATGCCTCACAGTGCTGAGATCCCAGGTTCGATCCTGGTTCCGGGTCACTGTCCGTGTGGAGTTTGCACATTCTCCCTGTGTTTGCATGGGTTCCGCCCCCACAGCCTAAAGATGTGCAGGCTAGGTGGATTGGCCACGCTAAATTGCCCCTTAATTGGAAAAAATGAATTGGGTACTCTAAATTTATTTTTTTAAATGGAGACATGTAGGGACCAAGGAGCAGCCATTCGGCTGCTGTAGTCTGCTGTACAATTCTTCTTTTAATAAATCCTATTGTGTTTCTAATGAAGTCTGTGAAAGTGCATCATTATATCTGGTGATGAGGATAAAATTATCATGACGGATACTTGTGAGTATCCTGTTTTAATTGAAGTCTGAAATAAAAGTATTCACCAGATTACCTCTTCAAAAGAATAGAACCATTTGAGATATTGCCAGGCCGTGAGCAGCAGGTGCGGAGGAAACCTGAATTGGCCCGTGGAGTCAAACGTCGGGAAACATTAAAAGTAGCGAAGTAAACCAGGCGAAGCAAGAGCTGTAGCTTTACGTTTTTAAAAATAGAACTTAAGTTTAAAAAAGAGTTGCTGCAATGTCTTTTAAAAGAAAAGCAGTCCTTTAAGTAAAAGTGAAACTTCAATGAGCTGCAGCAGGGTGTCCCGAAGGATGGGAAAATCAACGAGCTGAAACTGACAAGCTCCCGATGTGCAGGATCAGAGCAAAACAGGGATTCTGTGGCAGCAATCACTGCGCTCAATGACGGACTGGCCAGGGTGTCAGCTTGCCCGATGGCAAGTGGGCCCCTGATGAAGTGGGCCCCCATATCAAATAAAAATGCAATAAAGAAACAAACACAGACAACTGTTTCAGTAATAAAAAGGAATAAGAGAAAAAAGAGAACAGGACACAAATAAGCAGTGCATGAAAAGGAACGAAGCAGGGAAGGGAGTGGAATGATGTGGAATAGGGGGGCCCGGGTCGGGCATAATTAAGGAAATTCCATGTTTTCAGCAAGAGTGTGTGAATTTAAAGATAAAGTTACAATTCGTGATTTGAGATGGTCGGCAACTTCAAAGGGTATCAAGCAGTAGTCTTGGTTCAGCCGGTACATCGGTCCGGGGCCCGGAGAGCCAAGAAGGGGCCCGTGAATCTCTGAAGGGCCCTTAAAAATTATAATTAATTAGATAAATAAATCTCCAACTTCTTTCCTGAGATTTGTATTCTAACTTAATAAAATATAATTGTTTTTAAAAAGAGCAATACCAAATAAAAATGCAATAAAGAAACAAACAAATAATCACTCAGTGTATGAAGGAACGAAGCAGTGTTAAACAGATGTGAAAAGGAGTGGAGGGGGGGGCTGTTTCACCTGGGTCGGACATAGTTGGAAATCCACGTTTTCAGCAAGTGTGTGTGAATTTAAAGATAAAGTTACAGTTCGTGATTTGAGATGGTCGGCAACTTGAAAGGATATCAAGCAGTACATAGGGTCGTGAGGTCACCGAAAAGGAGAAGCAGTACCTTTGACCGTGAATCATGAGGTCAAAGATATTGAAGTGATAAGCCATGATCGGTAAACTCAAAGGGTTGCGACTTGTAACACTACACTGGTATCAAACTGGACATGTTAACTTTGGTCGTGGGACCATTCTTAATGTCTTACTATAGTCGGACCAAACTTCTAAGTTTCAACAGTTGTCTCAGTTGCTTGCTGGTGTGAACACTGGACAGTGGATTGTCTCCTCTTCTGAAGCTGCAAAGGCCACAGTAGTATTGACTAATGAACATAGCCTATTGAAGTGTAAGTAAGTAATTTTATATTTTTTATCAAGTAGGGGTTTATCTGGCGTTCCTTCAAGTTATTCTTGCAATCATCAATATTCATTTTTCCCAATGTGGGCTATTTTTAATTAAGTTTTTATTTCAGGAATATTACCCCTACCAGCATGGAAAAGAAACAGCATAAATCTGGGTCAATAAAACGCAAAGAACAAAAAGAAGCAGAAAGGAAGGAATCAGCCAAGCAATGCAGGCCTATTACAGAGTTTATAATACCACAAGCACAATCCACATCAATATCCAGTTCTGCAACAAATAATCAATAAGCAAGAAACAATGCTCATGGTGATGATGCAATGACATGCGAGTTACAAGAACAGAGAAGAGCTACTTTGAATGTAGAGACAAATACAAGTGCATCCATTACTAATTAACCCAGGCCCAATATTTCTTCTGGCTTCCTTGTTCCGGTATCTGTACTGCCTGTAGTTGCAACATCTGAACACATAGCTTCAACTAGTGACAGGGAATCAGATATTTCTTCAAGCGTAATGACTTGGTTTCTGAACCACATCCTGTAAATGAACCTACGCAAGAAAATGAAAGATTGATTACTGGAATCTTCCAATATCCATCACGAGCAAAGCTGAAACAGTTTTTTGCTGAACATCCACTTCAGCCACTTGATGATCTGCCATTTGATGCTCGTTTGTATGAGAGGAAAATTATGAATGACTCAGTCCCAAGAAAATGGCTAACATATAACAAAGAAAATAGATGCTTATATTGTTCATACTGCTTAGCCTTTGAGTTTCCCAACACTTGTAATCCATCACACTTTGTACGTGGCTTTAGTGACTACAGGCATATTAGCCAGATCTTGACTTTACATGAATCGACAACAACACATGTCAGAAATGCTCAGCAATATATCAGTGTGGTTAATGATGGCACCTTAGATAAATTTTTTGCAGCATCACTAATTAAAAGGAAAGAAGAAGTATTGAAGCAGAGAAGTATTGTCATGAGGATTATAGACATCATAAAGATGTTAGGCAAGCAAGCACTTCCTTTTCGAGGTCACAGAAATGAATCGACCTACACTCTAGATAATGAGGTTCTGAATCATGGCAATTTTTTAGCTACAGTGCAGTTGATGGCAAAGTATGACCCCATTATGGCAGCTCACGTTTCTGCAGTGCAAAACAAGTCTAAACAAAGAATCAAACGATTAGAGCAACAAGGAAAGGCTCAAAGTAAAGGCAGTGGTGGACGTGTTACATACCTGAGTAAAACAACTCTAAACATGTTAATCAAAATTATGAAGAATATGATACAAGAAAGAATTAGTCATGAAGTTTCTCAAGCAAAATATTATTCTATTCAGGTTGATTCAACACGAGATAATTCATCCATCGATCAGTTTAGCATTATTATTCGGTATGTGCTTAAAGGTATTATCTGTGAGCGACTACTTTCAGTTGTGCCAAGTAATGATGGTACAGGACAGGAACTTTTTGATCTATTGATTGAAACATTACAGCATCTTAAAATTGACCCTCCAAAATGTTTATCTGATAGCACAGATGGTGCTGCAAGCTACCATGGCCAGTATAATGGTTTACAAAGTAAAATTGCTGATGTGGCTGATCAACATGTTCATATATGGTGCTATGCCCATGTCTTGAATTTGATGATAACTGAAACAACAAAATGTTGTGTGCCTGCAGTTTCTTTTTTCAATTTGCTCCAGAATATAGCAACTTTTGTGAAGAGAATGGCTGTATGGATAGAAGTTGTTGGAAAACATCTAGGACAAGAAAAAATGAAACGATTAAAGCTAATTGGTGAGACCAGATGGTCAGGAAAATCCAATGCAGCAACAACTATATTTGGATTTTGATGATGCCGCTGCCAGTACTTTCGTAAATCTATTGACATGCTTATCAATGATACAAGATTCAGAAAAGTTTGATGCAAAAACAAAACATGATGCAAATGTTTTACTTCAAAGTCTTCTAAAGTTTGAAACCATATTGACAGCATTTACTTACTTGTATATATTTGAAACTACAACCCCGTTATCAAGTTATCTACAGACAAGTGGTTTAGATATGTTTACTGCATGGAGTTTGGTAGATTCAGCTACAACAAAGTTGAAGGAACAGACAAGAACATTTGATAACGTTCACAGCAAGGCTTTGGAATTTGTAAATAAATGTAATGACAGGATTTCACAGATGAATATAGATGAAAATTAAACATTGGCAATTGATGCGTTGGAAACAGCATTGCCAGTTAAGAGGCAGAAAAGAATGGCAGATGAGCTTATTGATGATGAAAGAAATTCCTCAGATTCTCTAGCTGATTTTCGAGTAAATGTGTTTAACCTAATAATGGACCGCATTGTCCAGTCACTAGAATCACGCCTTGTACAACACAAACAGTTGTATAAAGATTTGTCCTGGTTGGACCCAGCAAAGTTTAAAACTATTGCAGAGAAGGGCCTTGAAGATGAAGCATTGGAAGGTATTATTAAGCTGTTTCCACAAATCAGCAAAGATCAAGTAATATTGGAATTGTTTTCTTTTGCTTCAAACTTTGATGTATTAAAGCTATTGCTTAATGATGGTGAGAATATGGATTCCAGTTGCAACAATTGTAAAATTTGCAGCACTTGCCCATCGTGTGTACTAAAAATTCTGGCATCCAACAGACTTCATGACAAGGCATATAATAACCTATATGAACTTTATAAAGTCATCTGCACTCAGTTACTCAAGTCCAATGTGAGAGGACATTTTCAAAGCTAAAGATCATAAAAACAAGGTTAAGAAATGCGCTGTCTGAGGAGAATTTGGAATCATACATGTTGCTATCCATTGAAAAGGAATTGTTAGATGAATTGGATGCAGAAGCAATTATTGGCAGATTTGCACAATCATTTAGCGAACACAAACGATTGCTCTTAATATAGTGGACTGCATGCTATGCTCTATTGTGCTTTTGATTATCTGTTAATGTGTAAATTGTGCAGTAAACTATTTAAAAATATCATCCAATTACTTAAAATTTTAAAAAATAAATAAAGAATTCAATTATAACATTCTGTATTTACATTTGGTATCTACTGCCAGTAATATGTACAGTACATGTACACTGTAATTACTTAGAAATACACATTTTTTCCACAAAAATTTTAATTGTACCCTTTTTTCCATATGTATTTTTTGAAAATTTTATTTATTCGTTATGAAAATTAAATCATAGCATTGTAGTTGTGGGTGGGCCCCCTTTGTCTCCTGGCAACCAATATTTTTAGACCCAGTCCGCTACTGACTGCGCTGATGGGCTTCAAGCAAGCAGAAAAGTTAACCCCAACCTTAACCTTAAAAAGAAGTGAGCAACTTTTGATAAATACCTGGAGAGCACTGGGTCTCTAAGTGAAATTGACAAAATTCAGCACATCAAAGTGGAAGGAGCGAAGGTGGGAAACGGACTGTCCAAACAGCCAAAGGAAAGGGAGGTTCTGAAGATCCGGAGAGGGGGAGGATGGGTGAGGGGGGGGGGGGGGGTGCTTTCCTTTGTCAATGTAAGTGCTTTATGGTAAGGCCCCGTACTACCGGTACGGGGGTAGTTCCCTGCCTGCTGGCTCCGCCCAATAGGCAGAGTATAAATCTGTGTGCTCCATTTTGCCAGCTGCTGTAGGAGGCCACACATCTTAGTGTAATAAAGCCTTGATTGCATCCAACTCTCATCTTTGTGTAATTGATTGTTCATCACACAGTCATGATGGAATCCATTTTAAATCTTTTCTGAATGAGCTTTTTAAATCAATTATTAATTCAACTTATTAATGAACCCTCTTTTACCTAAAAGAAAAGGTTCTTTCACTTTAAAATGAGGGGGATGGCAATCTTGATTAATAAGCATTCAAGGTGTTGAATATAGAAGCGGACCCGGGAGGTGGATATGTTATGGTTAGTGGGAAGATGGAGGGGATGGCCGAGGTATTGATAAATCTATATGCCCCAAACTGGGATGATGTTGAGTTTGTTAGACCGGTGCTGGGAGAGATCCTAGACCTAGATTCACATCGACTGATTATGGGGGGAGATTTCAATACAGTCCTGGATCTAAGGCTGGACCGGTCAAGTTCTAGGTCTGGGAAGGTATCATCTATGGCAAAGGAGCTTTGGGGGTTTATGGAGCACATGGGAGGGGGTTGATCTGTGGAGATTTAGGAGGCCAAGGAGTAAGGAGTTTTGATTTTACTCCCATGTGCATAAGGTGTATTCCCGGATAGACTTCTTTATGATGGACAAAACGGTACTGGCTGAGGTGGTAGATGTTGAATATTCAGCAATTGTGATATCAGACCACGCCTCGCAATGGGCAGACTTTCAGGTTAGCAAAGGAAAGGCCCAGTGCCCAAAATGGAGGTTGGATGAAGGGCTGTTCGCGGAGGAGAAGGCGTGTGAGCAGGTGAGGCCAGCCATTCGGGGATATATAAAGAACAATGACACGTGTGAGGTTTCAGCCGAGCGGTTTGGGAGGCACTGAATGCGGTTATTAGCGGGAAACTCATCTCAATTCGGGGCAATAAGGAGAAGACGGAGAGGGCGGAGTTGGATAGGGTAGGCGAACTTTTACAGGTGGACAGGAAGTACGGAGTCTCCGGATGACAGGCTTTTGAAGGAACGTCAGAGACTGCAGCTGGAATTTGGGTTCCTGTCCACAGGAATGACGGAGGGACAGCTGACGAGGGTAAAGGGGGCGGTGTATGAGTATGGCGAAAAGCCAGCAGGATGCTGGCGCACCAGCTGAGGAAACAGGAGGCGGCGAGAGAGATTGGGAAAGTGAGGGATACAGGGTGGATCCGGCAGGGGTGAATGATGTGTTTCGGGAGTTTTATAATAAATTGTGAAAATCAGAACCCCCAGCCAGGTAGGGGGGTACAAAATGATTTCTGGGGGGGGGGGGGGGGGGGGCTGGTGTTTCCGAGGGTAGATGAGGAGTTGGTGGAGGATTTGGGAGCCCCAATTGGGTTTGGGTTTGCGGAGGTTCTAGATGGGCTGGGGGGCGATACAATCGGGTAAAGCCCCAGGACCAGATGGATACCCGGTTGAGTTTTATAAAACGTTTTCCGGGCTGTTGGGGCCGCTTCTGGTAAAGGTTTTTAATGAGTCAAAGGAGCTGGGAGTGCTCCGCCCAACGTTATCGCAGGCATCGATATCCCTTATTTTGAAGAGAGATAAGGATCCGGAGAGCTGTGGTGCGTATCGGCCAATCTCCCTGCTAAATGTGGATGCGAAATTGCTGGCAAAGATCTTGGCCACACATATAGAGGATTGTGTTCAGGGGGTAATAGGGGAAGACCAGTCGGGATTTGTGGAGGGACGGCACCTGACGTCCAACATTAGGCGACTCCTAAATGTAATAATGATGCCTGCGGAGGAGCACGAGGTTGAGGTGGTGTTGGCCATGGTTGAAGAAAAGGCCTTTGAGTAGAAGTATCTGTGGGATGTCCTGGGAAGGTTTGGGTTTGGGCAGGGATTCGTGGATTGGGTCCGGTTGCTCCATCAGGCACCGGTATTTTAGTCTGTGTCGGGGGATGAGACAGGAGTGTCCACTCTCCCATTACTGTTTGCCCTGGCCATAGAGCCTTTGGCAATTGTGCTGAGGGCATCGAACATTTCGTTGGGGATAGTGAGAGGGGAAGTTGGAACATCGGGTCTCGCTCAATGCGGACGATTTGCTCCTTTATATAACAGACCCATTTGGGTGAATTGCAGGAATTATGGGGTACTGGATGACTTCTCAGGTTACAAACTGAATATGGGCAAGAGTGAGGTCTTTGCGATCCAGGCAAGGAGGTAGGAGAGGAGACTGAGGGAGATGCCGTTCAAAGTGATGGGAGGGAGTTTTAGGTACCTGGGGATTCAAGTGGCAAGGGACTGGGGTCAGCTTCATAAACTAACTTTGATCAGGGTGATTGAGAAAATGAAAGGGGACTTCCGTAGGTGGGACATGCTCCCGCTGTCATTGGCGGGGTGGGTACAGACTGTGAAAATGACAGTCCTCTCGAGATTCCTCTTCGTCTTTCAGTGTCTTCCAATCTTCATCCCCAAGGCATTTTTAGGAAGATGAATGCGGCGATCTCGGGATTTTATATGGGCCAGGAAAGCCCCAAGGGTGAAGAGGTCCTTCTTGAGCGGGGGTTGATGGGAGGGGGGGCTTGGCCGTTTTGAACTTTATTAATTACGACTGGGTAGCCAATATATCGATGGTTAGGAAATGGATAGTGGGGGTGGGGTCGGTGTGGGACATCTTGCAAGTGCACAAGTCTGAAGGCTCTGTTAACAGCACCTCTGCCGTTCTCGCCGGCTCGGTGCTCCACAAGCCCAGTGGTAGTGGCTGTCCGGAGAGTGTGGCGGCAATGGAGGCAACACATGAGGTTGGTGTGGTCACCGATCTGTACCAATCACCGGTTCACTCGGGGGTGGGGGGGCTGGATCGGGGCTTTAGGAGGTGGCAGATTGAGAGATTTGGGGATCTCTTCATTGAGGAGGGCTTCCCAAGTTTGGAGGAGCTAAAGGAGGAGTTTGAGTTGCCGGGGGGAATGGGTTTGGGTACTTGCAAGTGCGGGATTTTGTCCAGAGGCAGGTCCCGGGCATCCCTCATCTCCCACTAAGCGGACTGCAGGACAAGGTGATGTCAAAAACAGGGGTTTTGGAGGGGAGGCTCTCAGAAATATATAAGGAACTGATGGAGTGGGACAGGGTCCCAATTGGGAAGGTGAAGAGGAAGTGGGAGGAAGAGCTGGGAGTCTGGTTATGGGTGAAGGCCCTGAGGAGAGTCAATGTATCCTTGTCGTATGCTAGGCTCAGCCTGATCCAGTTCAAGGTGGTCCAAAGGGCTCATGTGACTGCGGCCCAGACGAGTAGGTTTTTTGAGGAGGTGGAGGACAGGTGTGGGAGGTGCGGGGGAGGTCCCACGAATCATGTACATATATTTTGGGTGTGCCCGAGGCTGAGGGGAGTCTGGCAGGGATTTTCAGATGGCAAGCCAGAGGTCCTGGAAGGGAGGGTGACTCCAAGTCCAGAGGTGGCAATATTTGGAGTGTCGGAAGATCCGGGAGCCCGGGAGGGCGGGGGGGGGGGGGGGGGGGGGGGGGGGGGGGGGGGGGGGGGGGGGGGGGGGGGGTGGGGGGGGGGGGGGTGCTGACGTTTTGGCCTTTGCATCCCTGGTGGCCCAGAGATGGATTTTGCTGAGATGGAGGGACTCGGAGCCTCCAAACTCGGGGGCTTGGGTCAGTGACATGGCAGAGTTTCTTAGGCTAGAGAAGATTAACTTCGCCTCAAGGGGTTCACTACAGGGGTTCACCCGGAGGCGGCAGCCGTTCATCGACTTCTTCAAGGAAAATTGACCGTCAGTCAGCAGGGGGAGGGATGGAAGTAAAGAATAAGGGCAGGGAATCTAATGTATGGGTAATTAGGATTTAGGACTGGGGAATTTGGGTATGTTATTGTGGGATTTGTGCGCATGATGGATCTCTTTGTTGTTTAAAATGTGAAAATGTTAAAATTATAGATGCCTCAATAAAATATTTTCTAAAAAAAAATTTGTGTTGTAAACTACAGAGAGATTAATGAAGGAAAATGGATAGTTTATGTTCAGCATAGTCACTTCAATGCCATTTGTGACTTCCCTCCCGATTAAATGCCCTCTCCACTTCTAAACACACCACTAGAGAGAGCGGAAGAATCAAGTGGCTTTAGAACATACAAGAAATATGTTCTTCAGCTGGCCAGACATTTAAAAACTGAAAAGCACAGTCCCAGAAAATTATTAAAGAGAAGAAATGTAGCAGTAGAGAAAAAAATAACTCGCATTGGAATATGTGATTTTTGAGAGCTTTAAATCTCAAACACTGTTTGTTTTCCCAGCTAATCAAATTCTGTGGATATTACACAGTGCAGGAAATAAATCATCAGGTTCCATAGGCACTTCATTATCGCTAAACTAAATGGTTTAACCAGATTTAACATGTCTATTGTCATAATGCATTCCTTTCCCTACCGGAGCTCATTTCCACATATTGGAGTGGTATGCTATGCCCAGTACAATATCTGACACACTCACAGGAGACAGGTGCACCATTTTTGCATGAGTTCGCAAAGATTAAAAATTTGTAGCATGGATCACTGAAGGTTGAGAAAAAGAAGTCAAACATAGATGTACCTGCTATAGGTGGATACAAGTTAATGATCCACTATAATAGTTAGTCATTCATCAAATGCTGAGTATGATAGTCAGGGGAAAATGAGAGCTGTGTACTTGATTGCAGAAGGGTTGCATGAATATGTGTCAGCTGTGTACTCTCCAGCAGCGATTATATTTAAAAACGATTGGTTGAACTTGCTCAACAGCTAACATTATTTTGATAAACAACTGCAGGCGCGATTTAATGAGCACGTTTAGTGGGGTGTTCTTTAGCACCTGCAGTGCTGAGAACGACCCCGCTATCAAACAGGACGCTGGGGTTTTTTGGGCCTCAATGAAGCTACACTTGCCTCATTTCAGTGCAGGAAGAGACAGGAGCACCATTTTTATATGCCGCCCCAATCTCCACAATCTCTGGACCACCCCACCCCCACATACCTGTTATGGGGGTCCTTGGAAAAAGGCTCTGGAGTGCCCTGCACTGGGATCCAGCAGACCTCCATCTGCTGTATTGCCTGAGGTTTCCTGCCTCCACCTGATGTGTATCATCAGCAGTGTGGTGCTCACCAGGTTGTGCCACAGAAGCCTATCCACTAACATTTCCCACCGAGGTGTGTGTACCTGTGCTGGTGGAGGGTGGAGATGACAGCTGTGCCGTGACTATAACGGTTGCATCCTCAGAGCTCTCCTCTGAGGTGTTCTTCTCGGAGTCAGGAGAGTGCCGCCCGGGATGGGCCGGCGCCGTTGGCTGGAGGACCTGCGGGAAAATGGACATGTGGTCAGTGGGAGGAATGGGTCAGTTAGTAAGGCAATCACTACTCATGTTTGGCAGGTCCTCCGGGTGGAGTCTGGTGGTTCCCAAACTCTGTGGCGTCCGCCAGCATCCACGTGGCTGACCGATCTGTCCTCAGCCACCCCAGTCACCTCCAGGGCCCGCTGTTCAACGGAGTTGAGGATTCTTGGGCGGGATTCTCCGCTCACCAGCAGGGCGGGCTGTAGCGGCACTCAGGAATGGCGTGAACCACTCCGGCGTCAGGCCGCCCCTTCGTGGGCTAGGTCGTCGCCGGAGTGTTTGACGCCACGCCAACCTGCGCCGAAGGGTCTACGCTGGCCAGCGGGTGTTGGCGCATGCGCCGAACCGCTGGCGTGATCCCAGCACATGTGCAGGCGGTTTCTTCTCCGTGCTGGTCGTCGCGGAGGTTCACAACGGCCGGCGTGGAGGGAAAGAGTGCCCCCACGGCACAGGCCCGCCCGCGGATCGGGAGCCCCGATCGCGGGCCAGGCCACATTGGGGGACACCCGGGCCAGATCCCCCTGTGCCTCTTCGAGGACTCTGCAGGACGCCCGCAGAGCCAGGTCCCGCCGGTAAGAACCTTTTGTAATTTACGCTGGTGGGACTGGCTGAAAACGGGCTGCCGGATGGCCTATCGCGAGTTGGAGAATCGCCGGGGGTGCCGCTGCCAGCTGCCACCGACCGGCGCAGCGCGATTCCTGCCCCCGCCAAAACCCAGGCGCTGGAGAATTTGGCAGCTGGAGTTGGGGCGGCGGGGTGGGATTCACGCCGCCTCCTGGCGATTCTCCGACCCGGTGGGTGTCAGAGAATCCCACCCCTTATGTCTAGCACCCCTCCTCCAGTCTGGGCCCTCTCCCAATAATTATGGGAGAGCTTTTCCTGAGGAGATACAGAGAGGGCATCGCACTCCACATGCATGGTTCACAGTGGTGGGAGAGGGGGCATGAAGGAGGGGTTAGGTGGAGTTGAAGGGGAGGGGGATGGAAGGAGGGCTGGGGGTCGCATGGGGATTTGGGGGGTGGTTGCTCCCTTGGGGGAGGGCGGTGGTGGGGAGCATTGATGTCTACTCACTCATGCTGCCCGGTGTAGGTCTGGCACTGGAGGCCAGTCCCGTTGGTCACACTCCCCAGGCTGACAGCTGCCGTGACCTCATCCCAGGCAGCACTAGCTGCCTTGTGGCTGACACTTTGGGACCCTCAGGGGAACAGGAAATCCCACCTGGCCTCCACGGCGTCCAGCAGCCAGCACCCCCGAATCCTTGGCACCATTATTGCAAGCTGGCTGAGGTTGGCTGAGGGGGGGGTGTGCTGGCAGGCGCAGTCCTGGCGAATCAGCTGACGAGCCTTCATTTATGACAAGAAGCACGTGAGGCCTCATGAAGTGGACCAATTAACGTTGAATTGCGTTGTCAGCCTCACTTGGCAGAGCACCGGGAAGCTTGCGGTAATTCCCGCTCGCTACCACAGTTGGAAATTTTTCCAGAGGATTGCAACAAAGACATTTTGGGGAGAATTGTGACTTGTCTCCAGTGTTGTGGAGATGTTACTGGTAAGTAAATGTAAGTGAATCAAGAATAATGCCAAGGTATTTCTGTGTTTTGTCCTGAGTGAGCAGCTGGCCACAGAACCGGCATTAGGTTCTTCCTTGGGGATTATTATATATGAACTAATTTATTTAGGCCTTATAGGGAAAGACAATTGAACTATTTTTGAACACTTGCATTGTGCATCATAATTGGAATAAGGCATCTTCTTATTTGATGCAGCCCAAAGGTGTTTGCAGTCTCTGTAGCTTCTTTTGCAAGGTTATCATTGATTGATTATTGAGGAAGCTGATCCGTCACATCGTCGTGGGCAGCTGAAGATTTAGAAGATTCTGGAAATTCAGGATTTGATTTTTGTCTCAGAGTGGTTTCATTGCTGCCAATAGCAGGGGCAGACCACTAGGCTATGCTATTTTAGAATTTGTTTTGTCATTCTGGTGAGCGGAGAACTGCAAATCATCTCTGCCTTTTGTCCCACCGTCCACAATGAGTCACACACAATCTTCATTTGGTCTGCTCTTCTTTACAAATGTCTCCATAAGCTTGCTGCTATTTAATTACTGTTTTGTGCTTTATCCATGCTAAATGTAGGCAATATTTTTCATCAAGTAACCTTTCTAAGCCATCATTATTTTCATCAAACCAGTCCTGATAATTTTGTTATCAGTGTTTCAATCTCCATCTAAATTCACCACACACTCCCTCCTCTGAGTTCACTGTCCACCAATAATCCCTTAATAACTCCCTCCATTTAAACTGTCACATATTCAAGGCCTTCCCTTTGACCTCAGTATCTCACATGTCCTCGCTACTCCCATCATACCAATCCCAGATAAGGCTATCTCTGATCACTTCCTTGGATCGTTCTCCATCCACATTCTTCCTAACCCCCTCAATCCTATTTCTTTTTATGTCCCCTTCTTCAAAAGAGAAGCCAGCTGGAACTGCTGCTGGTGTTGCTCCCGTGCTGGCAGTGGTGTGGCCTCTGCCCTTGCCTTTCATCAGAGGTCGAATATGCAAATACATAAGCTGCTCACATGTTGTGATGAAGGCTTGCAATAGGGAAGTGCGCCCAAAAGTGAGCAAAGTGCAAGACAGGAAGAGTGCCTTCCAAGAAGTTAGCAATCACCTGTCATGCAGTGAAAGCACATCCTAAGAATAGAAGTGCTTTGAGCATCTCCCTTTCACCTGGCCATGGCTAGAGTTCTTCAGTTTCACTAATCAAAGCCTTCCCAGCCTGTCAATTTCACTAACAAACCTCTTCCCACTGTGCACTCACCTCAATGACCCTGACAAGTTGCTGACTGCTCAGGGAGTTGGTCACTGGCTGTTGAAGCCAGAATCCTCGGTTAAAACACAGTATTGAATTACCTATTGAATTACCTATTTTTTATTTTTCCAATTCAGGGGCAATTTAGCGTGGCCAATCCACCTACCCTGCACATCTTTGGGTTGTGGGGGTGAGACCAACGCAGACATGGGGAAAATGCGCAAACATTGACACGGACAGTCACCCGTGGCCAGGATCGAACCCGAGTCCTCAGCGTCGTGAGGCAGCAGTGCTAACTACAGTGCCACCATGCCGCCCTTTTACATGAGTTTCCAAGGGGGTTACCACTCACCTTCCAACCCATTGGGGTGAAACCAGGAAGTGGTTGGGATGTTATTGGAATCTCAACCTCACATCACGTTTAGGGGATTGCCTCATCGGCACTTAAACCCATCTCCCTTTACCTGTAAGGATTTCCCCCATTATATCTGCAGCTATGGGCACTACAGCCATACAGTCTGCAATGTTTAGATTTACGTTAAAGCTCTGAAAAAGTAAAATGCAAGATAAATATGTGCCATCCTGCATCCATCAACTTTACTATTGAAACCGCAGCCTATTTGAAGTGAAGGCATAACCATTGATGTCATGTGTGCCACATGGTATGATGCCACATGGTATGATGAAGCTTTTGCTTAGGAGTACACTGGAGAAAAATACAACTTAAGATAAACTACTTCACATGAGAATAGTTCGTTTGTTTGACAGACTGTCACCTAACAGAGTTAATTTGGATTCCAGGAAAGCGTACAATGGAGAAAGTGATTTATTTTTAGTTCGGCATGAAAGGTTTTAAGGATGAGTCTATGTGACAGTGTAAGTAATATGAGATGGGCAGTACATTTTCATTCCTACGCAATTACAGATCTAAAAGTCTTCAATAAAGCTCGCAGACAGGTTCTGAACTGAACTGTGTTTCAAGATATATTTGTGGCAAGTTTCTGTTTACTTTAAATGTGGAGAAAGAGTGAATACTTCATTTTGAGAAGACAAATAGGATTTTGAAAAAGTCCAGGCATCAGTAAGATGTGGGAGTTCAATTCCAGCTTTGCCAACATTTTAGATGACTAATTTATTATTAATTAAATTAATAATTTATTGTATTAATGTTCAAGATTCACTATGATTTCTCCAAGGAGAGAGAACTTATGTTTTTCTCCCTCTCCATTCTTTCTCTGAAAATTCAGCCTATTAAAATAATAATTCTTTTAAAAATCAATAAATTGTCAAAATAGTGAGTGTTGGCAATTCGGCCATTAATATCACTCTAATGTTAATATCGTAAATCA
This sequence comes from Scyliorhinus canicula, assembly GCF_902713615.1. Taxonomy (NCBI): domain Eukaryota; kingdom Metazoa; phylum Chordata; class Chondrichthyes; order Carcharhiniformes; family Scyliorhinidae; genus Scyliorhinus; species Scyliorhinus canicula. The sequence goes on along the minus strand of NC_052153.1, from coordinate 80,486,930 downwards.
TACAGAATTTACCTTGTATCGTACAAACTAATATTATGGAGCTCTCCTTTGCAGACATCTGTTTAAGGTGGAAAATAGATTATATCCCTGGGATTTGGTTTTACCCCAATAACAGCTATATAAAATGCTTCTCGCAGGTGTGTATCTTTTATTTTGCTGATGTCACATAAACCAATAATTATTTTTACAATCCCAGTTGGTGTTACTATTGGACAGGAAGGTCCCCAGAATGGAGCCCTGGCTCAAAGGATGGTGGACGGATTTCTTTCGTCAGCCGATGCTGAAATCGCAAAATGCGATCGGGCAAACGGTTCCGATGCTGAAATCATGGTGGGCGCCAATTTCAGGCCAAATCGCAATTCTCCATCAGCTCGACAGTGGTGTCAATGCATTCCAGATCGCACATACAGTAGACACCGTTTGCATATCATTAGCGGCCCGACCCAGTATTCTCCGGGGCCTCTGCGTTTCAACACTTCCGTTTGGCCGAGTTTCCGATGGCGACTTTCACTTGTGCTTTTAAAAATTGTGAAACCGGGTCATGGTTGCTGAGGAAGAGAGAGGGGATACGGAAAGTGTCCAACATTGCCATAGTTTGCTGACTGTTGTGCCGATGGCCGGGTGCTTATGCCGGTGCTGGGGGGAGTAGCGGGGAATGGCCAGGAGATGAGCTGTGGTGTTAGGGTGGACGAGCCTGGAGCACCATTGACGCAGCCTGTAAGGCAGCCAAGCAGCTGCGTACGCCGCTGACTGCCCATGGTGAACTTAGTGCCATGGGTTGTATGGGTGCCCCAACCCACTGGGTGCACTCTGGCTCCAGCTGACCCATCAGCGGGATGGGTGCGCTCCAGCGCAACCAGTGCCACCTTGTTAGCTGGGATGAGTGTGCGTGAGGATTGTAATGTATATATGCGGCTGCAGCTTGTCAGCCTTCCAAGTGTCAATCATGGACCCAGCGAATCCTGCACCATTTTTCATTGAAATCGATTGTGTTCCACCGGTGCTAGCCCCTCCACAGTTGCTGAATCGGTCTAGTTCAACGCCAGTTTTGCAGAAAGTTAATGTGAAGGTCAATGAATCCTGCCCTGGCATCACCACTTAGTCTCAGGAACGGGCAGCACGGTAGCATTGTGGATAGCACAATTGCTTCACAGCTCCAGGGTCCTAGGTTCGATTCCGGCTTGGGTCACTGTGCGGAGTCTGCACATCCTCCCCGTGTGTGCGTGGGTTTCCTCCGGGTGCTCCGGTTTCCTCCCACAGTCCAAAGATGTGCAGGTTAGGTGGATTGGCCATGCTAAATTGCCCTTAGTGTCCAAAATTGCCCTTAGTGTAGGGTGGGGTTACTGGGTTATGGGGATAGGGTGGAGGTGTTGACCTTGGGTAGGGTGCTCTTTCCAAGAGGCGGTGCAGACACGATGGGCTGAATGGCCTCCTGCACTGTAAATTCTATGGTAAACAGAGAATCCATCCCGATAACTTTACTTTTTCTTTAGAAAATGTGGAGGAACAGTCACAGGATTGCTCATCAGTTTTTAACAATAAAAACTTTTATTAAACATGAAAATCTTTATTATAACACAATACTCCTTTGCTCCCCCTTATCTTCACAAATACACACAGATTTTAAGGATAACACCTCACTCTGAAAGCAATTGGCAGATGCCACTCAATCGATCTTCCATGGATATCTCCTCAAATTTCCCCCAGATGATTGTCACATGAATGTCTCCAAACTCCACTCTCAACTTCTTTCAAACACGGCATTTCCAAACTCCACTCTCAACTTCTTTCAAACACGGGGCGCGATTCTCCGCACCCCACGCAGGGGGGGAGAATCGCGGGGGTGCCGGGCGAATCACGCCACGCTGCCCTGGAACCCCCCCCGCGATGCTCCCACACCCCCCCCAAAATGGCGTGTCGCGTTTTTCGACAGGCCACTCGGAGAATCGCCGCTCGCCGTTTCTCACGGCGACCGGCGATTCTCCGGCCCGAATGAGACAAGCGGCATGCCGGACCCGACCGGTTCACGCCGGCGCCAACCACACCTGGTCGCTGCCGGAGTGAACAGCGCGCGACCGGTGTTTGTGGGGCCTGTGGGGGGGCGGAGGGAGGATCGAGCACCATGGGCGTGCTCAGGAGATGTCTGGTCCGCGATCGGTGCCCACCGATCGTCGGGCCGACGTCGCTAAAAGACGCTCTCTTTTCCCTCCGCCGCCCCACAAGATCAAGCCGCCATGTCTTGTGGGGCAGCGGAGGGGAAGACGGCAACCGTGCATGCGCGGGTTGGCGCCAGCCAACCTGCGCATGGGCGGCTGACGTCACTTAGGCGCCGCCGGCCGCGTCATTCCCGGCGCGCCGCTTTGACGCAGCAAAAAGGAAGGACGGTAGAAAGATGGAAAATCGACTGTGAATATCTAAGGAAATAAGGGAGAATATCAAACTGAAGGAAAAAGCATACAAAGTGGCAAAGATTAGTGGGATACTAGAGGATTGGGAAATCTTTAGGGGGCAACAGAAAGCTACTAAAAAAGCTATAAAGAAGAGTAAGATAGAGTATGAGAGTAAACTTGCTCAGAATATAAAAACAGATAGTAAAAGTTTCTACAAATATATAATACAAAAAAGAATGGCTCAGGTAAATATTGGTCCTTTACTGGATGAGAAGGGAGACTTAATAATGGGAGATGAGGAAATTGCTGAGGAACTAAACAGGTTTTTGGGTCGGTCTTCACAGTGGAAGACACAAATAGCATGCCAGTGACTGATAGAAATGAGGCTATGACAGGTGAGGACCTTGAGAGGATTGTTATCACTAAGGAGGAAGTGATGGGCAAATTAATGGGGCTAAAGGTAGACAAGTCTGGCCCTGATGGAATGCATCTTAGGGTACTAAAAGAGATGGCTAGGGAAATTGCAAATGCACTTGTAATAATTTAACAAAATTCACAAGACTCTGGGATGGTTCTGGCGGATTGGAAATTAGGAGGTAGGCAGAAAGCGGATAATTATAGGCCAGTTAGCTTAACTTCAGTAACAGGGAAGATGCTGGAATCTATCATCAAGGAAGAAATAGTGAGGCATCTGGATGTAAATTGTCCCATTGGACAGACGTAGCATGGGTTCATAAAGGGTAAGTCGTGCCTGACTAATTTAATGGAATTTTTTGAGTATATTTGATATGAAATTTTATTTGAAACATGGCTACAAATCTTAGAAGACTAGTACAATTTGGAGAGACCAGAGCAATTGACCGTATCTCGCAATTTGCATCCAGGGGTTTAGTTCATTTTGTAAGTGGGGCTTATTTTGGTCAAAAGCAACTTTGAACAAACCTGAAACATTGCACAAAACATGAGTGTAATTCAGTGACTTCAGGCACAACACACTCACTTAAAATTCCCTTATACTGGTCTGCTTCATTTCATGCGAATGTATGACTTACGAACAGGAGGAGGCCACTCAGCCCCTCGAGCCTGCTCCAACATTCAATTAGATCATGGTTGATCTGATTGTAACCTGAATGCCATTGTCCTGCCTACCCCTGATAACCTTTCACCCTCTTGTTTATCAAAGATCTATCTAAATCTACTTTAAATAGATTCAAAGACTCTGCTTCCACGGCCTTTTGAGGAAGAGAGTTCCAAAGGCTCGTAACCCTCACTGGGCGAGATCCAGTTCTCAATATTTAAATGAGTCTCATGGATCATTTAAAAACCCAGACGCTGGATTCACCCAGTGCCTGGGACTCACTGGCCGTGTCTGGGAGACATTACCAGGGCGCACTTTAGCATTGGTCCACACAAATGTGGACCAGGTGTAATCTTGTGGTCTCGCAGGCCATTGGAGACCACCAGGTGGTCAGGGACAGGACAGGGTGGTACCCTGGCAACCCCCCTGCTGCCTGACCCCTGGCAGTGCCAACCTGGCACCTTAACACTGCCAGGATGTCAGGGAGGCCTTTCCCATGGGAGGGGGTGAGGGGTGTTCCCAGGGGCCTCGGGACATTTGGAGAATGGGGGGGCAGGGCGGACGGCCAGAAAGTTGGGGGGGGGATGATATGGGCTGCCGGCCAAAATGGTGCCCCAATTTGAGAGCAGCTGTCCCTGCTGGCGAGATCAGCTCTCCGGCAGGAACTCTAAGTGTGGCCTCAATAAGGAGAAACTCCCCAAGACTAAAACAACTGGCAAAGTGCCGCTGAATACTAAGGTGAATCTCGGCGATGCAGCCACCAAAAATCACCTTGTCAAACGTGCCCGAAAGTGGGCTTAGGGCGCAATCTTCCAAAAATGGAACAAAGTACCCGAGCGAACGCGTTTAGTCGTATGTTTCCCGACACTCAGTGCTGAAAAACACATAGCTATTCAGCGCGATTCGCTTTGAATAAGGGACCTGAACAGGGAACGCGCAGTCGAGGCTGCACATTGCCCCATTTTTTACAATGGTAGCTCCGTTCGCCGGAACTCCCCATTGTAGCGAGATATCGGGATGCCATTTTTAAATAGCCCTGAGAGCCAAGGCCCCAAAAGAATCTTCAGCCCCCCAACACCAACGCCGGGCAACCCTACCCGATCACACACATAAAATGAGCAGCTTGGCACTGCCAACCTGACAGTGCCCATGCCAGCTAGCAGTGCCAGGCTGGCACCCAGGTGGCACTACCAGGGTACCCAGGCGGTGCCAGCAGTGCCAGGGCACCGCCCTGCCCAATGGGCATGCAGCCGGGGATCTTCAATCTCCTTGGAGATCCCCACGAGTGCCATCCCATTAGGTCCTCATTTGTACACAATGCTCACCCGAAGTTTCCAAGGCAAAGGAATTGAATTCCAAAGCCTTAGGTACCTCGGGAATCTGCATATTAGAGTGAAGCTTACTGCCTCGCTCTAATATGCAGATTTGCCAAAAAGTGATCCCGTCCATTGTGGGCAAGATTTACCTTGCAACATCTCGCGGGATTGCGTTGAATCTCACGAGGTGTTGCGAGCCAGGTAGATCCCTGGAGCTGGGTCTCTCGACTTTGAACATCCACGCTGTGCCACAGTGAGATGCTTATTTATATATAATATATAAATTATTGTATTTCATGGAGTACTGGTTTCCATCCATGATTTCCCACATACCAGATGTACAGTTTGAACTGGGCACTCTTGGAATGTTGACATTTTTCTGCAGGAAGTAGGGGATGGGGAGGGATTTATAATGTTATTGAGCAATTTAACCACAGCCACTCTAGCACATCATCAAAGGTCACCTGCACCAGTGCTAACGGATGGCAAGTGGCAGATGTGAGGAAGTAAGAATTCTATCAATTATACTGATTTGGTTGGTCATTTGTTTTCATAATAACTTTGATCAATAATAAAGGAAAATAGAGCATATAAGTGTACATAAATTATTTTATCCTGAAATGGGGGGGGGGGGGGTGTTGGAATGCTATTGAAACAAAACTTTAGTTCAGTTATTGTGTTGTAATGCTGTGAACTAGCAGTAGGAGGAGCCTTTGCTCCATAACATTCTGCTGCAGCCACCCTGGAATGTGGATCAGCATGGACATATATCCAGGGGTGGAATGATCCCACCCTCATTTATCCTCCTCGTTACTCACTAGGTAATTATGCTATTAGTTCTTTATTTACTCCTAAGATTCCCAGTGCTGCTTTGCCCCCCAGGATCAGGTTGAATCTCATGAAATTGTGAAATGTTTTTCCTGCCTCACTCAACACACTTCCTGCCACACACTGCCACAGCAGCCCATTATCAGATCAAGTTTATCTTTTATCATGTTCCTGAATGAGGTTAGCTTACTATCACTGCAACCCAACATAGCACCAATGCTTCCCCCCAGTTCATCCTACTTTGTCACTGTTCTTGACAGCACTGGACAGAGCCACCACTTCAAACTTGGTTTTAATAAAAAATGCTCTGATGCTTACTTTTATGACCGGATCAACTTTTTGGAAATATTAATAAGACAGGCAGACAAGAATTCTGTTTTCATTTGTGATCTGGTGTCAAAAATAGAATAGTCCCAGGATATCGCTGGAGTACTGCAAGGGCGGGGGGGGGGGGGGGGGGGGGGGTGTGCTTGGCCCAAGTAACTTCAGCTGCTTCATCAATGACCTTCCTACCATAGTAAGTTCATCAATGATTGCACAATGTTCAGTAACGTTCACAGCTCAACAGATACTGAAACAGCCCTTCTCTATTTAAGACGGAGATGAGGAGAAATTATTTCTCTCAAGGGACGTTAGACTGTAAAATTCCTTCTCTAGAGCAGCGGAGAAAGGTCATTGAATATTTTTAAGGCTGATCGATTATATTTTTCTTGAGTGACAAATAAGCCGAAAGGTATAAGGGGTGGACAAATACATTGAGGCCACAATCGGATCAGCCATGATCTTATCAAATGGTAGAATGGGCATGAGGGGCTGAATTGCCTACTTCTGGTGTTAATTTGTACGCATCAGTCTGTAACAAGACCTGAACAATATTCAAGCTTGGACTGCTAATTGGAAAGTAACAATCGTATCACAAAAGTGCCAATGGCCATCTCCAACATGAGAGAATCTAGCCATCACTCCTTGACATTCAATGGGATTACCATCGCTGAATCCCCCACTATCCACATCCTGGGACCCCCATTGACCAGGAACTGAACTGTACCAGCTATATAATTACAGTGGCTACAAGAAAAGGTCTGTGCCTAGGAATCCTGCTGTGAGTAACTCATCTCCTGCCTCCCCAAAGCCTGTCCACCACCTATAACAGTAAGAAGTCTTACAACATTAGCTAGTGTTTGAAACAAACCTGTTGGACTTTAACCTGGTGTTGTAAGACTTCTTACTGTGCTCACCCCAATCCAACGGCGGCAGCTCCACATCATCACCACCTATAAGGCATAAGTCAGGAATGTGATGGAATGCTCTCCACTTGCCTGGATGAGTGCAGCTCCAACAACAATCAAGAAGCTCAACACCATCCAGGAAAAAGCAGCCTGCATGCTTGGCACCCCATCCCACCACATTAAACATTCACTTTCTCTACCAATGACACACAGTGGCAGCAGTTTGTGCTGCTTACAAGAAGTACTGCAGCATCTCAGCAAGGCCCTTCGACACCTAGAAAGACAAAGGCAGCAGATATATGGGAACACCACCCCAGCTGGAAGCTCCCCTCCAAGTCTCTCACCATCTTGACTTGGAAATATATTGCTATTCCTTCATTGTTGCTGGGTCTAAATCCTGGAACTCCCTTCCTTACAGCACAGTGGGTGTACCTACACCTCATGGACTGCAGTGGTTCAAGAAGGTAGCTCATCACCACTTTCTTAAGGGCAATTAGGGTTGGGCAATAAATGCTGGCCTAGCCAGCCACATCCACACCTCAGTATCAAATAAATTTAAAAATAAATCTGATGTCCAGGAAGCTTTACTGCTTGTCCGCATAAGTCCTAAAATGGTTCACATCTTAATTAACTGACTATTTAGTAGAGCTTGTTTGATCATCAAAGAATAAAACACCTTACTGACGCTCTTCAGCTCACAATGAAGCTTTACTACCGAGCTCTGTGGAGCTTTAACTCCACATCCAATATCATGTATGATGTTTCTTAATAAGTTATGTCAAAAACAACAGGAATTTCAAGTTCTTTATTTTCTTCTTTGTTAAATGATTGGATCAATTTATACAGCTGTTGTAAATACAAAGTTCCTCAGGTTGTTGTTATCTTTTCATCACTGGAATGCAAATATCTTTTTTTTTTTAAATAATTTTTATTGGAATTTTTTGAAAAATATATATCAACAAAACAATAATAACAATAACAATAATAATAATAAACACCCCCCGGCACCCGTAACAACGCATATAACAAACCCCCCCACCCCCCCCAACACCAGTAAACAACAAAATAAATTAACAATAAGCAAATTAACTTAAACACTATCCCCCAACCACCCCCCCCCCTCCACCCCCCCCCCCCCCCCCCCCCCCCCGCTTTCACCCCCCCTTCCCCCCCGGGTTGCTGCTGCTGCTGACCTAGTACCTTATCGTTGAGCCAGAAAGTCGAGGAAAGGCTGCCACCTCCTAAAGAACCCTTGTTCCGACCCCCTCAGGGTGAACTTGACCCTCTCCAACTTAATGAATCCCGCCATGTCATTAATCCAGATCTCCACACTCGGAGGTCTCGCATCTTTCCACTGCAGCAAGATCCTCCGCCGGGCTACTAGGGACGCAAAGGCCAAGACATCGGCCTCTTTTGCCTCCTGCACTCACGGCTCCACCCCAACCCCAAATATCGCGAGTCCCCAGCCTGGCTTGACCCTGGATCCCACCACCCTTGACATCGTCACCGCCACCCCCTTCCAGAACTCCTCCAGTGCCGGGCATGCCCAGGGTTCGCTGGACTCCCCGAACACATGACGCACCTGTCTTCGCCCCCAAAGAACCTACTCATCCTAGATCCGGACATGTGGGCCCGGTCCAGCACCTTGAACTGGATGAGACTAAGCCTCGCACATGAAGAGGAGGAGTTCACCCTCTCCAGGGCGTCCGCCTATGTCCCCTCCTCAATCTGCTCCCCCAGCTCCACCTCCCACTTAGCCTTCAGCTCCTCTACCGACGACTCCCCCACCTCCTGCATTACCTAGTAGATGTCAGACACCTTCCCATCCCCGACCCACACCCCCGAAAGCACCCTATGCCTTACCCCCCGCGGGGGCAGCAAAGGGAACCCCTCCACCTGTTGCCTAGTAAACGCCTTGACCTGAAGGTACCTGAACATATTCCCCGGGGGGAGCTCAAACTTCTCCTCCAGTTCACCAAGGCTCACGAACCTCCCGTCAATAAACAGGTCTCCCAACTTCCTAATGCCCCCCCTGTGCCACCCCAGGAACCCGCCATCCATGTTCCCTGGGACAAACCGGTGGTTCCCCCACAGCGGGGCCTCCACCAAGCCCCCCACTTCCCCCCTGTGTCGCTTCCACTGCCCCCAAATTTTGAGGGTGGCCGCCACCACCGGGCTCGTGGTGTACCTCGTTGGAGGGAGCGGCAACGGAGCCGTTACCAGTGCCATCAGGCTCGTGCCTCCGCAGGACGCCATCTCCATCCTTTTCCATGCTGCCCCCTCCCCCTCCATTACCCACTTGCGTACCATCAAGACATTAGCCGCCCAATAGTACCCAGAGAGGTTGGGCAGAGCCAGCCCCCCTCTATCCCTGCCCCGCTCCAAAAAGACCCACCTTACCCTCGGAGTCCCGTGTGCCCAAACAAATCCCAGAATGCTGCTGTTCACCCTCCTAAAAAAGGCCCTCGGAACGAAAATGGGGAGGCACGGAAACAAAAACAAAAACCTCGGGAGCACCGTCATTTTAACGGACTGTACTCTACCCGCCAACGGCAACGGCAGCATGTCCCACCTTTTAAATTCCTCCTCCATCTGCTCCACCAACCTAGTAAAATTGAATTTGTGCAGAGTCCCCCAGCTCCTAGCCACCTGAACCCCCAGGTACCTAAAACTCTTCACTGCCCTCTTTAGCGGGAGTCTACCAATCCCCTCCTCCTGATCTCCCGGGTGTACGACAAACAGCTCACTCTTGCCCAGGTTCAATTTATATCCCGAGAAACTCCCGAACTCAGCAAGAATCTCCATCACCTCCGGCATTCCCCCCACCGGGTCTGCTACATACAACAGCAAGTCGTCCGCATACAGCGACACCCGGTGCTCCTCCCCACCTCGCACCAAACCCCTCCACCTCCTCAACTCCCTGAGAGCCATGGCAAGAGGCTCTATTGCCAGCGCAAAAAGCAAGGGGGACAGGGGGCACCCCTGCCTTGTCCCACGGTGGAGCCTGAAGTACTCGGACCTCCTCCCATTTGTCGCTACACTCACCATCGGGGCCTCATACAGCAACCTCACCCATTTAATAAACCCCACCCCAAACCCGAACCTCTCCAACACCTCCCACAAGTACCCCCACTCAACCCTGTCAAAGGCCTTCTCCGCATCCAATGCCACCACAATCTCCGCCTCTCCTTCTGCTGCCGGCATCATTATCACATTTAGCAGCCTTTGCACGTTAGTGTTCAGCTGCCTCCCCTTCACAAAACCCGTCTGATCCTCATGTATCACCCCCGGCACACAATCCTCTTTTCTAGTGGCCAAGATCTTCGCCAGCAACTTGGCGTCTACATTCAGCAGTGAAATCGGCCTGTATGAACCGCACTGCAGGGGGTCCTTATCACGCTTCAGGATCAGCAGAACACCCCCCTCCCATGCCTCGTTGAAGGTCCTGACCAACAGGGGGCCCAGCAGGTCCGCATATTTCTTATAAAATTCAACTGGGAACCCATCCGGTCCCGGCGCCTTCCCCGACTGCATGTGGCCAATCCCACTGACAAGCTCCTCCAACTCGGCGCCCCCAGTCCCTCCACCTGCTCCTCCTGCACCCTTGGAAATCGGAGCCTGTCCAAAAAACCCTCCATTCCCTCTCCCACCGCCGGCGGCTCCGACCGGTATAGTTCCCTATAGAAGTCCCTAAAGACCTCATTGACCTCTGCCCCCTGCCGCACCACATTCCCACCCCTATCCTTCACTCCACCAATCTCCCTAGCCGCGTCCCGCTTACGAAGCTGGTGCGCACAGCATCCTGCTCGCCTTCTCTCCATACTCATAGACCGTTCCCTGCGCCTTCCTCCACTGTGTCTCCGCCTTTCTGGTGATCAATAAATCAAACATGGCCTGCAAGCTACGCCACTCCCCCAGCAATCCCTCCTCCGGGGCCTCCGCGTACCTCCTATCCACACTCAACAGCTCCTCTACCAGTCTCTCCCTCTCCCTCCTCTCCCCCCTCTCCCTATGGGTTCGAATGGAGATCAGCTCCCCCCTAATCACTGCCTTCAGAGCCTCCCACACCATCCCCACCAGGACCTCCCCAATATCCTTGACCTTGAGGTACCTCTCGATACATCCCCGAACCCTCCGACACACCTCCTCATCAGCCAACAACCACACGTCCAGACGCCAAAGCGGGCGCTGGTCCCGCACCTCCCCCATCTCCAGATCCACCCAATGTGGAGCATGGTCCGAAATCGCGATAGCCGAATACTCGGCCTCCTCCACCCTCAGGACCAGTCCCCTGCTCAAAACAAAGAAATCAATGTTGGAATAAACCCTGTGCACATGGGAGAAAAAAAAGAGTACTCCCGAGCCCTCGGCCTCCCGAACCTCCAGGGATCCACTCCTCCTATCTGATCCATAAACCCCCTCAACACCTTGGCCGCCGCTGGCCTCCTGCCTGTCCTTGAACTAGAACGATCCAGTAGGGGATCCAGCACCGTATTGAAGTCCCCCCCATGATCAAGCCCCCCACCTCCAGGCCAGGAATGCGGCCCAACATACGCCTCATGAAACCAGCATCATCCCAATTTGGGGCGTACACATTAACCAACACCACCTTCTCCCCCTGCAGCTTACCGCTCACCATCATATATCTGCCGCCACTATCAGCCACAACATCAGATGCCTCAAACACCACCCTCTTCCCCACCAGGATCGCCACCCCCCGGTTCTTCGAGTCGAGCCCTGAGTGGAAAACCTGCCCCACCCACCCCTTCCTCAGACGGACCTGGTCCGCTACCTTCAGGTGGGTCTCCTGGAGCATGGCCATGTCCGCCTTCAGCCCCTTCAGATGCGAAAACACCCGGGCCCGCTTAACCGGCCCATTCAACCCCCTCACGTTCCACGTAATCAGCCGGATCAGGGGGCACCCCGCCCCCCCCCCCCTCCCCCGTCGACTAGCCATAACCCATCGACTGCTCGCCCCTGGCCATCACCCATTCGGCCCGTTTCCCACGGCGATAGAACCTCACACCAACCCCCCCGAACTCCTCCCTAATCCAACAGCAACCCGGTGCCCCCCCCCCCCCCCCCCCCAAGGCTAGGACCCCTCCTAGCCGCGACTCTCCCTCCACTGTACTCCCATGAGCCAGCTGACTTCTGCTGACCCCGGCAGCTCCCGCTCTAACTCCGACCCCTCCCGATATGAGGTCCCCCCTCCTCCCCTGCATCAGCTCCTGGGCACCGCTTCAGCACGGGAAACCCGGTCTAATAACCACGCCCCTCGCCACCAGCTCCACCCCCTCGTCCCGCAGCGTGGGAAACCAGAGAAAAGCCCGCGCTTTCACACTGCCCCACCCCACCAACGCAGCTCCCAAACCACAGTCCCAACCCAACCACCAACTCCGTACAAACAAAGACACATATCAATCACAAACCCCAGTACCCCCCTTAGAACACAGAACCATAACCCACATCGTCCGAAAGTGAGAGAAAAAACAAAAACAAACAGAATAACCCGCTACAGCATAAACAATGATACATGAATAGAAAATCTCCCACAGCCCCCAATCTCTAGTTCGAGTCCAGCTTTTCAGCCTGCACAAAGGCCCACGCTTCCTCCGGGGACTCAAAGTAGTGATGCAGGTCCTTGTAGGTGACCCACAGGCGCGCAGGCGGCAACATGGCGAACTTCACCTGCTTTCCATGGAGCACCGCCTTCGTCCGGTTAAACCCGGCTCTCCACTTGGCCACCTCCGCACTCCAGTCCTGGTAGATACGCACTACCGAATTCTCCCACTTACTACTCCTCACCTTCTTGGCCCATCGGAGAACACACTCCCGGTCACTGAACCGATGGAACCGCACCAGCACCGCCCGCAGGGGTTCATTCGCCTTAGGCCGCCTGGCCAGCACTCTGTGGGCCCCTTCAGCTCCAGGGGCAGATGGAAGGATCCTGCCCCCACCAGCGAGTTCAACATCACGGCCACATAGGCCGGCAGGTCCGACCTCTCCAGCCCCTCCTCGAGGCCCAGGATCCGCAGGTTCTTCCTCCGTGACCGAAGCTCCATCTCCTCGAACCGATCTTGCCACTTTTTATGAAGTGCCTCGTGTATCTCCACCTTCCCCACGAGGGCCGAAACCTCCTCCTCGCGCTCAGAGGCCTGCTGCTGCAACTCGAGTATCGCTGCACCCTGGGTTGTCTGGGTCTCCAGCAGCTTACTCGTGGTCACCTTCAGGGATTCCAACAACTCCCCTTTCAGCTCCGTGAAATAGCACAGAAGGGCCGCCTGCTGCTCCTCAGCCCACTGCCTCCACTCCTCAGGGGCTCCACCGGCCGCCATTTTGTCCACTTTCCCCCGCTTTTCCAGGGGAGCTGCTGCTGTTTTTCTCCTTGCCCCACTTCGAGTCCGCACCATAAATCCCGGGGGGTTTTGCTCCAGACCCCTTTATCCACCGGGAATCGTCGAATCAGCGCCGTTTGAATCAGGGCCCTTAAAAGAGCCCACAAGTCCTTTTAAAGCAGGAGCTGCCGAACGTGCGGCTTAGCTCCGCATTGCCGCCACCGGAAGTCCCAATGCAAATATCTTTTTAAAACTTATCGGTCTCTACAGAGATCGTAACATAACATATAGAAAAAGGATGGAACTGAAAGTGACTTCACAGAACTGACACTTGGTATGCTTAACCAATGCAAAGCAGCAGTCAACAAGATGAAAAGTATGCTTGAATTGCATAACCAAAACAGAGAACAAAAGTCAGAAGAAGTCTTTATTAAGCAGTCTAATGTTCTGGTCAGACTGCATCTTAAATTCTTGTTCTAATCACCAAGATACGAGGGAGAATATCTAACACTGGAGGTCATTGCAACAAAGAGCCATGAGGCTGATCCTTAGTGTAAAATACTGAGTTAGGGGGAAAGATGGGAAAATCTTGAGCTTACATCTCGGAAAAGAGGCATTTGAGAGAGGATCTTATAAAGATATATTATAGTCAAAGGAATGGAAAAGGTGAATCCAGAACATTGGCCCAGATATTCCAAAGTTGGGCCAACTCGGGAGGCATTTAAAAATGGCAATTTGAACCCAACTCGGGATTCCTGCCACCATTCCTGTTTCTGGCAACTTCATTAGCTGATAGTCAGCCCACATTCAGCACTTCCAAACTTACCAGCTCCATTGAGGGTGTCGGCAGTTTAAATCTGCCCCTATCGGCCTACCCCAGTTTCAAATCACCAACTAAAAAAGAAGCCATTCATCATTCCCATTAAATACACTTTTCCTCTTACCTCTCTTAAAGCTGTCAATCAATTGCAACATTTCCAGTATCAATGTAAGACGTTTTTCTCCACTTCAAACTCTTAATCATATGTAAATAAAAACACAAACCACATCAAAGAAAAGTAACTTTCTCCCCGTGTCTGCATGGGTACCAATGCCACAACCTAAAGATGTGCAGGGTAGGTGGATTGGCCACGCTAAATTGCCCCTTAATTGGAACAAAAATGATTGTGTGCTCCAAATTTATAAAAAAGAAAAGTAACTTAATGCAAAGTATTAGAGCTTTCAATCAAACAAAGATTTCACTCCCATGTGAGCTATACAGACATTAGCTGTTCAGCTAAATAGATTAGTCATTGTTGGAGCTCAGCCAAGCACTCATAATGATGCCACCTGGCAGCTGTATGATCAGTACCAATAAGATCAGGAACTATATGGAAGGAAATAAAGGAGAGGTGGCAGTATTGATTAAGGACAACCTTACATGCTGGAAGAAGAGGATGTCCCAGAGGGGTGAAGGACAGATCTATTTTGTTAAAGCTAAGAAACAACAGAGGTGCCATTAGTATATTGGTTGTATTCTACATACCACTAACTAGAGGGAAAGATACAGAAGAGCAAACTTGTCGGAAAATTACAAAGGATTACAAAAATAATGAAGTAATGATGAGAGACTTTAATTATCCTAATATAGACAGACTGGGATATCAATAGTATAAAGAGCAGAGAGTGGGGAGGTTTTCTGAAGTGTATTCAGGAGACTTTTCATGCCAGTACGGTCTCAGCCCATTGAGGGAAGAGGCATTGCTAGATCTAGTTCTGGGGAATGAGGGGGATTCAAGTGACAGTTGTGGAACTTTTAGAGGGCATTGATTGTCTTAAGGCTGCATTTTACATTCCTCCACTGGCAATTTTGAAAGTGGTGGTCTTCATGCTGCCTACCCACTCGCCCCAACTAATCTAAAATTTTACTGGGGGCAGGGGAGGTCTGGGTGACCCATCTACCATGGGCCTACTGAGGCACTTAAGTGGCTAAATAATAGTCACTCAACAATACCCTCAGGATTGCCAATGGCTAGCTGGTAGATTCTCTTTATGTAGAGGAGCAACAACAATGGACTGTGTCTTGGGATAGGATTAAAGAACCAATTGAAGGGAGATCAGTTTCAAACACGCTCTCTGAAGAGATTCAGCACCAAATCATATAGAACCGTTTACCAATTCATATTTTACATTATGTTCATTCCGAATGAAAGCTCTGGAATTGGAGTGCCCTTACATGCAGGAATAAAAGCATATCTGAAGTCAGTCTGTCTGCTCCTGGGGCCCTTTTGCTACTGATTTCAGCAACTGCCCAGCAGTCAACAGAATCTATCTTTCTGAAAATCTACATGTTCTACCTGTGCTAAAATGTGATGTTTGCATAAAGTAAAATTCCCTCTCCACACATCTGCTTTGCCTTTGAACCCAATGAAGATGAGCCACTTGTAGAGCGGCTGAAATTCCTTGATGAACGGCTGGGGCAGAACTGAGAGTTGGATTGGAAGCAGTCACATAGTTGCAAATCGGGCAGACTTCTCCAGCCCCCCCCCCAACTTGCCCCTGTATTTACTTAAAATATGGCTTTGTGATTAGGACATTGGGTTGGGAATTGTAGAGAACAATGTGGGCATCCTTAGATAAGAGAGGATATGCTGCAGTCATTTTAAAACCTAGTGTCCCAATTTAAGACTATGGAATTGCCATGTGAACAGATATTACAAGGTCACAGTCTGTCTCTGAGAAGCCAGTTTTCAGACAGACAAACTACACATGTTACAATTCATGGTCTATGCTACAATGTGTAACAAGATACCATTGTGATGGCCCCACCAAGGCTGCTGATAGCAAAAGGAATTTAATGGCTACACCCAGATACCGGACCACTGATATCATTAATTGCAAGACAACATACTTGCCTTTGTAATGATTGGATAGTTCAATTAAGTATGTGGACCTTTAATGTGATTGGTTAAGTATTCATATATACTATGGATGATGTAATCGATAGTCATGATTTGGCATAGATAACTAGTAACTAATGCTAATGTCTGTCTGTAATTGAATCGCAAAGTATAACTGCCTATACCATTCTTGAATCAGGGCTTTTTGGTTTCCTAATTATAATGCTGATAGCCTCGCTATGGCTTGTTAATAAAGACTAGTTTTTAACTCCAAATGTCTTTGTCTGGTCTCTCATGAGAGTGAGAGTGAAGTACACTGTAGTCAAATAGCTGTAGTATTTTTCCCTCAACAATTTAGTGCCATGACTCCGGTTCACATGGCATGGTGGTGGAGACATGACTATGATGTGGTGAGTATTATCTTTTCTTGATTATACTCCTGACCAGGAACTGTCACTGTCTGACAGCTGATTCTTTTTTTAAAAAAGGGTGAATCCAGACCTAGAGTAGACCAGACGAAGGGAGAGTAGGTGGACCCCCCTGAAACTGAGGGGGCCATGTACCCTGTGATTGGGTGGTACAGAGTTGGGGTGAAAAAGAAGCTGTCACAGTGCTGTGTGCCCTGTGATTGGGTGGGCCCAGGCTGGGGTGAAACTGAAGCTGGCACAGTGCCGTGTGCCCTGTGATTGGGTGGGCCCAGGTTGGGGAGAAACTGAAGCTGGCACAGTGCTGTGTACCCTGTGATTGGGTGGGCCCAGGTTGGGGAGAAACTGAAGCTGGCACAGTGCTGTGTACCCTGTGATTGGGTGAGCCCAGTTTGGGGAGAAACTGAAGCTGGCACAGTGCTGTGTACCCTGTGATTGGGTGGTACAGAGTTGGGGTGAAAAAGAAGCTGTCACAGTGCCGTGTGCCCTGTGATTGGGTGGGCCCAGGTTGGGGAGAAACTGAAGCTGGCACAGTGCTGTGTACCCTGTGATTGGGTGGTACAGAGTTGGGGTGAAAAAGAAGCTGGCACAGTGCCGTGTGCCCTGTGATTGGGTGGGCCCAGGCTGGGGTGAAACTGAAGCTGGCACAGTGCTGTGTGCCCTGTGATTGGGTGGGCCCAGGCTGGGGTGAAACTGAAGCTGGCACAGTGCTGTGTACCCTGTGATTGGGTGGGCCCAGGCTGGGGTGAAACTGAAGCTGGCACAGTGCCGTGTGCCCTGTGATTGGGTGGGCCCAGGCTGGGGTGAAACTGAAGCTGGCACAGTGCCGTGTGCCCTGTGATTGGGTGGTACAGAGTTGGGGTGAAAAAGAAGCTGGCACAGTGCCGTGTGCCCTGTGATTGGGTGGGCCCAGGCTGGGGTGAAACTGAAGCTGGCACAGTGCCGTGAGCCCTGTGATTGGGTGGCCCCAGGCTGGGGTGAAACTGAAACTGGCACAGTGCTGTGTACCCTGTGATTGGGTGGGCCCAGGCTGGGGTGAAACTGAAGCTGGCACAGTGCTGTGTACCCTGTGATTGGGTGGGCCCAGGCTGGGGTGAAACTGAAACTGGCACAGTGCTTAGTTTTGTGACCGAATGGGGAGTGGAAAGTACATGTCCCTTTTCCTTGCCCAAAAGCATCCTAATCGATCAAATATGAAAACAGTGAATTCCAACACTAACCCTACTGTGCAAAAAAATAGGGCTGCAAAGCTCAAATACGTCCTTTCAGGAGTAAATGGGGACGAGTTCTCTCCTATCTGCAGCGCAGGTCACGACAGCTGACTGCTTCCTCCCAGAATCATCACTCATTATAACTTAGAGGGAGAGACAGCCGACCTCCACCCCTGGTACAGAGAGCCCCTTTTCAAATGGTGTGGAAAGAACTGCGCAAACATAGCCAGACAAGGAATGTCGAAACAGTGCCTTTTGCTATTGCAGAGAGAAAAATGTCATAATGAAATTGATCAAATAAAGAATTAGTTGAGTTGTAGATGAAGTACAAACTTGTATTGTTCTGAGTCAAGGTCAGATTATAAAGCTTGCAATTCGGCGGTGATCCAATTTAAATTCTTCAAAACAAGTTAAAAATTAAATGTTAAGATTTCTTTCAAATTTGGCTAAGTAACTAAATTGAAATTGGTTTAAAGGAAAGCATAAAGGATAGAGGGAAATACATTGGAGCACAAAAGTTAACTATTTCAATAGGCAATTGATTCGTTTTTAAATTGCCCAGAAACTTGTGTGTCTAAATTACTCAATATCAAGTTTAATTGTTGATTTGTGGGAATTCAATGGTGCCAGTTAAAAGCAGAAATTTTAAGGACACATTAAAGGAATTTTGAACAAATGTGAGAATTGTATTGTGCTATCACATCACCCCACTTATGGAACAAAGGTTTAGTAGGTCATAGCAAGTTTGGGTGAAAATGTCTTTGAGACCTGAATTTAACAAAGAGTAATTGATGCCTGTGAAATCAGATGATGAAGATTAGCTTAAATGAAAAGAAAAGATAAATGAATTAAATAAATAATTTATATCTTAAAATTAAGAAAATGGAGGACCTTGTTTATTATTTTAACCAAGAGAGAGGAAGCTTGAAGTATTCTGTCCTTTTAAGAATCTGTAGCTGCGAAAGAAATCTGAGGATGAACTGTTTGAGAATTATGAGCTGTGTGTATATCTATGTGGACGGTCTCATGGGAAAAATATTTGGAGTGTGTTATACCAGGGATGAGGAGGCGGCACAAGAACAGATGGAAAGGCTTGCCAAAGGGACCGTGGCTGCATGTAGCAGCATAGTCTGCTGGTGATGGTGGCAACGTTTGGCTTTTAGTAAACTTTATTTGTTCAGTTTCTATAGAGTGACATAACAATTATTGCGAGATTGAGAGGGAAAGGGTCTTTAAATTGGTGACTGGAACTGACTTCTGGTTCATGGCCTAACCCATCTCCGACCACCCTATTGTGAATCCTGCTGTCAGGCATATAAATGGGAATATAACAATACAGTTTAGTCTTTTTCCTCCTGACCTATATTTCCAGATAGCAGTGAGCGAATCATGTATCTTCACTCAGCACACTGTGCCCATAGTTGAACAATTAACCTATAATTACTGTTCACCATTTACAGCAGAATATTTGGGAAACCCATTACAATTCCCGATTCTTGTCAAATATGTGCAGGCCAAAATAAGTCTTTTGTACTTATTTGCATGTGAATTAATAGAACGAGACTGAAAGGGACAGAAAGAATCAAACATTTACATAATAGGCGGACTTCTGGTGGCGTGTGCGGACTTCCGGTGGTGTGTGCGAGCAGGGAGGCCGCATCAATAAGAGTTCCCGCCGGTGGCCACGATTTGCGGCGCTTTCGGGGATTTCCCCGATACATCGATCACCCCCCGACTATTGTCGGCCGTTGGGGCCGTCACGGGCAGCTAGCGGGGCCGGTTTAAGGACCGGTGATGCTCGATCAATTGCACAAAGACGAGAGTTGAATACAACTGAGGCTTTATTACTCTAAGATGTGTGGCCTCCTACAGCAGCTGGCTGCTGTATGGGGAGCACACATATTTATACTCCGCCTACTGGGCGGAGCCAGCAGACAGGGGCAACCCCCGTACCTGTAGTACAGGGCCTTACCACACATCTCCTAATGTATACAACAGTGGTGATTACTACATTCACCCCCTGTTAAAATTGACTCCGGCGGGGGTGGCGGAGAACTATATACAGAACAAGTTTAATAAACAGAGGCAAAAAAAAATTTTGAAGTCCAGTACAAGGTGCTTTAACAGTCCCGAACCAATTACAGGTTTAGCCGGTCCGGGGCCTTGATGTGACGTTGGGAGCGATGCAGTGGTGGCGGTGATTTTGGTGGTGGTCTGATCCTCGGTGACTCCAGGTGCTGAAATCCTCTTCATCCTCGGGCGTGGGCAGGGGAAGGACGGATAGTCCTGGGGGGGGTGGTGCTGCTGGGTGTGCGGGGGGAGGGGAGGGTGGTGCCGGGCCGGAGGGGTGTGTTTGTGTGGAACCTGCTGGTGCCAGGTCGCTGAGGAAGACAGTATTCTGGCAGCTGTCGGGGTACGCCACGTAGGCATACTGGGAGTTAGCATGGAGTAACTGCACCCTTTCACGGGTCAGCCTTGTGGAGTCGTACGTGCTTACGGAGGAGAACGGGTCCTGGAGCTGCAACCTAAGTCGGGAGCGACACCCCGGATGTGGACTTTTTGGGGAAGGCAAAGAGACGTTCATGGGGTGTGTCGTTAGTCGCAGTGCAGAGGAGCGACCGAATGGAGTGCAGTGCATCGGGGAGGACCTCCTGCCAGTGGGAGATTTATGGACCGTAGGGCCAGCTGGACGGCCCTCCAGACCGTCCCATTCTCCCTGTCCACCTGCCCGTTTCCCTGGGGTTATAGCTGGTCGTCCTGCTGGAGGCAATAACCCTGCTGAGCAGGAATTGACGCAGCTCATCACTCATGAATGAGGATCCCCTGTCACTGTGGATGTAGGCAGGGAAGCCAAACAGAGCGAAGATTGTGTTGAGGGCTTTGGTGACGGTGGCAGACGTCATGTCGGGGCACGGGATGGCGAAGGGGAATTTGGAGTACTCATCGACCACACTGAGGAAATACGTGTTACGGTCGGTGGAGGGGAGGGGCCCTTTGAAGTCCACGCTGAGGCGTTCAAAGGGGCGGGAGGCCTTAACCAGGCGCGCGCTGTCTGGCCGGTAGAAGTACGGTTTGCACGCCGCACAGACCTGGCAGTCCCTGGTGATTTCCTGACTTCCTCGTTGGAGTAGGGCAGATTGCGGGCCTTGATGAAGTGGTACAACCGGGTGACAAAGGTTGTCGTGCAGGGTCCGGAGTCGGTTTACTTGTGCGCTGGCACATGTACCTCGGGATAGGGCATCTGGGGGCTCGTTGAGCTTACCGGGGCGATACAAAATCTCGTAGTTGTAGGTGGAGAACTTGATCCTCCACCTCAAGATTTTATCGTTCTTGATCTTGCCCCGTTGTGTGTTGTTGAACATAAAGGCTACCGACCGTTGGTCAGTAAGGAGAGTGAATCTTGCAGGCCAGGTAATGCCTCCAATGCTGCACAGCTTTAACGATGGCTTGGGCCTCTTTTTCAACGGAGGAGTGCCGAATTTTGGAGGCATGAAGGGTGCGGGAAAAGAATGCCACGGGTCTGCCAGCCTGATTGAGCATGCCAGCTAGAGCGACGTCTGCTGCGTCGCTCTCCACTTGAAAGGGCACCGTCTCGTCGACAGCATGCATCGCGGCCTTGGAGATGTCGGCTCTAATATGGTTGAAGGCCTGTTGAGCCTCGGCCGTCAGGGGGAAAAGGGTGGACTGGATGAGTGGGCGGGCCTTGTCCGCATAGTTTGGGACCCACTGGGCGTAGTATGAAAAGAACCCCAGGCAGCCCTTGAGGGCCTTGCGGTAGTGGGAAAGGGGGAGCTCCATGTGGGGGCGCATGCGGTCGGGATCGGTCCCCAGAACTCCGTTCTGGACCACATAGCCGAGGATGACTAAGCGGTTTGTGCTAAATAAGCACTTCTCCTTGCTATAGGTGAGGTTTAGGAGAGAGGCGGTGTGGAGAAATTTGGCACGGTTGGCATCGTTGTCCTGCTGATCGTGGCCGCAGATGGTAACATTATCTAGGTACGGGAAAGTGGCCTGCAGCCCTTACCGATCGAACATTCGGTCCATCTCCCTTTGGAAGACCGAGACCCCATTGGTGACGCCGAAGGGAACCCTGAGAAAGTGATAGAGGCGGCCATCTGCCTCAAAGGCAGTGTATGGGCGGTCCGCCTTACGGATGGGGAGCTGGTGGTAGGCGGATTTCAGGTCCACAGTTGAGAAGACCTAGGACTGTGCAATCTGATTGACCATATCAGATATGCGAGGGAGGGGATATGCGTCGAGCTACGTGTACCGATTGATGGTCTGGCTGTAGTCCACGACCATTCTCTGTTTCTCCCCAGTTTTCACCACTACCACTTGGGCTCTCCAGGGGCTGTTGCTGGCCTCGATAATGCCTTCCCGAAGCAGTCGCTGGACTTCAGACCTGATGAAGGTCCTGTCCTGGGCGCTGTACTGTCTGCTCCTGGTGGCGACGGGTTTGCAATCCGGAGTTAAGTTTGCAAATAGGAAAGGTGGGTCGACCTTAAGGGTCGCGAGGCTGCACACAGTAAGGGGTGGTAGGGGCCCGCCGAATTTCAGTGTTAGGCTCTGGAGGTTACACTGGAAGTCCAGGCCAAGTAGCAGGGCAGCGCAGAGGTTGGGGAGGACGTAGAGGCGGAAGCCGCTGAATTCAACGCCCTGGACAGTGAGAGTGGCTATACAGTACCCCCGGATCGCCACGGAGTGGGACCCGGAGGCCAGGGAGATTCTCTGATTGACGGGGTGTACCACGAGGGAGCAGCACCTTACCATATCTGGGTGAATGAAGCTTTCTGTGCTTCCAGAGTCCAGCAGACAAGAGGTTACGTGCCCATCGATCTTCACGCTTATCGAGGCGGTGGCTAGATTATGCGGGCGAGACTGGTCAATCGTGACCGAGGCGAGTCGTGGCTGGTCGCCGCTGGTGTCGAACGGTGGGGTGCCCGGGGGGCAAGGGGCCTGGAACGATGGTGGCACCCATGTGCCGTGGGGGAGACAAGATGGCAGCGCCTGATGATCTTGGGGTGGACAAGATGGCGGTTGCCACGGGCCGTACATTTCGGGGGTTGACAAAGATGCTGGCGCCCATGGGCCTTCACCTCGTTGATCGCCCGAAGGCAGATCCTGATAGGTTGGAGAGCAGCCTCTCCACCCTGTGCCCTGGCGTGGCGGGGGGACCTGTTGGAATTCTTGACTCTTGAGAAGGTTAAGTTTGAACTGAGGGGAAGGATGGAGGGGTTTGACAATTCATGGGCATTATTTATTATGCACTTTCAAGAACTGGATAACATCGAACATTAGTTTGGGGGGGATGGATGGGAGGGTCGGGGGGAAGGGGGCTGTGTGTATTCAGGGTGACTATGGGTAACCCCTGATTCCTTTTTGTCAGTTGTTTATGAAAACATGCGGGCTAATGTTTGGGGGTTGGTGGGAGGATGGGATCGTTGTTATTGTTATGGGGATCGACATATTCGTTGCTGATTATTGTTTATTGTTGGTGGGTGTAAATTTGGGAGAAAATGTGAAAAAGGAGAATAAAATATATTTTTTAAAACTTACATAATAGGCAACAAGATCTTTGCAGATGAAGGACCTTTAGCCCAACTACATTCATCCACCCAGAAAGATCCTAAAGTCCCCCCACTGAAGTGTTCAATTATATCTTGAACTCTTGAATGATTAAGGCATGGAAGGAGGTTCTTTGGTCCGATTGTGTCCATGCTGGTTCTCTGGAAGAACAATCTGGATGGTCCCACTCCCCTGCCCTTTCCTCATAGTTCTGCATATTTCGGAAAGCACTGATTGTGTCTGCCTCCATCACAATCTCAGAGTACATTTCAGATCCTAACCAGTCACTACATAAATAAATGTTTCCTCATGTTGCTGTCATTTCTTTTGCTAATCACTTTAACTTGCTGTCCTTTGGTTCTCAACATTTCTGCTATTGGGAGACGTTTCTCCCTATCTGCTTTGTCCAGACCCCTTATAATTTTGAACACAACTTCCGGTGACGATGATGTGCTGAGCGGGTGCTCTTCTAAACCAGAACCAAAAAGACACATTTGGTCGAATTTAGCCCAAATTCCAAAGACAAAACTACCTCAACAGCAAGAAGAGAAAACCAAGAAAGGATGCCAGCAAACGGGAGCTCGTGGGGCCAAAGAGACGGCCGAGGTGGTGGAAAGAACCACGAGTAGCAGACGGACGAAATGCCAGACCCACTGTTTACAGGACCCACTGACTGACCGATCGAACCCCAGAAAGCGGAAAAAGACAGGCATGGCTGGAGAGCTGGGAACATTCATGGAGCAGATGGGGGCGGTGGACCCACAACGGTTCCTACACCCTGGTGAGAAGGAATTCGCGTTCTTTTCGCTGGTCCACAAAGCATACTCAAGAATAGAGTTCTTTGCAGTGGGGAAAGCAGTGCTTCCAGGAATAGTAAGGGCGGAATATTCCGTGCAAGTTATCTCCGGCCACCCTCCACATTGCGCAGATGTGAGGTTGGAAACGGGCCGTGCCCAGCGTCCCACGTGGAGGCTGAACACGGACCTATTGGCCAATACGGTCTTCTGCCAATAAATATCACAAGCCATAGGCGAGTACATTACCGGAATGGCGAAGTCTCACCTTCGACGTTCTGGGAGGCACTCAAGGTGATTAGAGGAGAGATTATAACCTATGAGGCACGAAGAGATAGGGAAGAGAGGGTGACCAGACAGCAGCTGGTCGACTCCATTCTGGAGGTCGACAACAAGTACTTCGAGGCTCGACCGTAGAGTTTCTGGCGGAGAGGAAAAAGCTGCAGATGGACTTTAACCTGCTATCCACCAGGAAAGCAGTGCACCAACTCCGCCAAACAAGGGTGACCTTCTACGAACACAGGGAAAAGGCTGCCAGCCTACTTGCTCACCAGCTGAGAAAGCAGGCAGCCACGATAAAGATAGCCCAGATGAAGCATAGGAGAGGCAGATTGGTAATCAAGCAAAAAGAGGTCAACCAAGCATTTGAGACCTTCACCGAGAGCTGTTCATCTCCGAACCCTCCAACGGGAACGCGGAGTTGAAACGGTTCCTCGATGGACTGGACATGACAGTCGTAGGGGACAATAAATGGAGAGGGTGGAGCTGGAAGCATCAATAAGACTGGGAGTGATCATGAAGAGCATCAGCTCCAGGCAGGCGGGGAAGGTACTGGGACCTGACGGGTTCCCGGTGGACTTCTATACAAAATTTGCTCTGGCCCTACGGGACTTGTTCGCAGACTCACTAGTGAGGGGCACCCTGCCTCCTATGATAACACAGGTCACGATATCGTTGATGTATAAAAAAGACAAGGACGCGACGGAATGCGGATCATACAGACCCACGATGCTTAATGTAGACACAAAGATACTTGAAATAGTCCTGGCGAAGAGACTGGAGAACTGCTTGCCGGAGGTGGGTGCAGAGGACCAGGCGGGCTTTGTCAGGAGTAGGCAGCTAACTGCGAACATCAGGCGGCTGCTGAATGTATTAATGACCCCATCCGGGTTGAGAACATCAGAGGTGATCGTCTCCCTAGACGCAGAAAACGCCTTCAACAGAGTTGAATGGAAGTATCTCATTGAGGAACTGAAGCGGTTGGGCTGGGGGCAGGATTCACCTCATGGGTAAACACCTGTACAGTGCTCCCATGGCGAGCACTCGGACCAACACCACCAGCTCTGAATTTTTCCAGCTGCACAGAGGCACAAGGCAGGGATGCCCGCTATCCCCGCTCCTGTTCCCGCCAGCAATTGAACCCCTGGTAATCGCCCTGCGAGATGCGAAAAGCTGGAAGTGCATCCAAAGAGGGGGCAGAGAGCACAGAGTGTCGCTCGATGCAGATGACCTGCTCCTCTATGTCTCGGACCTACAGAACGGCTTGAAAGCAATCATGCAACTGCTGGGAGATATCAGAGCCTTCTCGGGCTGCAAACCCAATCTGGGCAAGAGCGAGGCATACCCGGTGAACCCGAACAGGGGAGGGACAGAGCTGGAGGGACTACCATTCAAACTAGCCCAAACCAAATTCCGCTCCCGTGCGATCCAGATAGCCCATGACTGGACACAGATCCACAAGTGGATTCTGACCAGTCTGGCGGAGGAAGTATAAAAGGGCCTATGGAGATGGGATGCACTCCTGCTCTTCCTGGCGGGGAGGGTGGAGATGATCAAAATGAACGTACTGCCGAGGTTCCTCTTCCTGCTTAGATCCATACCGATCTTCATCCCCAAGGCCTACGTCCACAAAGTAGACAAAATTATTATGCCATTTGTTGGGAGGGGGGGGGGGGGGGGGGGGTGTAAGAACCAGAGGATCCCTAAGTCAACACTGCAAAGGATTGGCACGGGATGTGTGGGGGGTGGGGGGGGGGGTACCTACAGTATTACCATTGGGCAGCTACAGCCGAGAGGGAGAGGATATGAGAACCAAAAATGGAATGGGTGAGGTGTGGGGAGTCCTCCTGCAAGGGAGCGACCCTCCGAGCCCTCGCCACGACAATGCTCCCATCCCCCCAACAAAATACACATCCTGCCGAATGGTGATAGCCACATGGAAAACATGGAATCAAATGATGCTTTAGCTGAAATATCCCCCATGGCCCCCATCTGTGGCAACCACAAATTCCCGCTAGCTATGCTTGATGCCACTTTTTTAAAAAATGGAGACAGGACGTGGGGACACACATGATTAGGGACTTTTACATAGAGGACAGACTCACAACCTTGGATGAGCTGACGGAGGCTTTGGACCTGCCGACAGGACATAAACTCGGGCACCTCCAAATTAAAAACTTTCTGCCCCAGGAGACGGCAAAGTACACCAGGGCCCAGAGAGACACACTACTAGAGGAACTAATAAACACAGGCAGTAAGGAGGGGGAACTGTGGGAACAGATGGTTGCTGGACAGGGCAAGACTACCACTGGACGAAGCCAGACTAAATGGGAGGACGAATTGGGGACGGAAGTGGGTTGGGGACTCTGGAGTGAAGCACTGAGCAGGGCCAATTCCACCTCCTGCGCGAGGCCAAGCCTCATAAAGTTCAAGGTGGTGCACAGAGCTCACCTAACCAGAACCTGAATGAGTAGGTTCTTCTCGGAGGTGGAGGACAAATGTGAATGGTGCCACGGAGGCCCGGTAAACCACACCCCCATGTTCTGGGCATGCCCCAGATATGTCGGGTTCTGCGCAGCCTTCTTTGAGGTGATGTCCAAGGTTGTGGTGGTGAGGGTGGAGCCGTTCCCGAGAGTGGCAGCCTTCCGGGTATTGGACCAGCCAGAACTACAGATGGGAAAGAGGGCTGACACCCTTGTTTTTGCTTCCTTAATCGCACGCTGGAGAATCCTGCTTGGCTGGCAATCAGCAGTACCACCCACAGCTGCAGACTGACTGGCAGATCTGTCAGAATTCCTCCATGTGGAGAAGATCAAGTGCACCATCCGAGGGTCGGGCGATGACTTCCACAAAGCGTGGGGCTCTTTAATCAGCCTCTTCCAGGACCTGTTCGAGATCAACAGTGACTAGTAAGGGGAAGCATTGGAAAGAGGGGAAAGAAGACAAGGGAAGACACACATAAGGAAAGGGGCAGGAGGGAGAGAAGAGAATCACAGAACGAAGCATGGGGAAAAGAAGAAAAGGGGAGGGTCCATGCAGTGTTTCCCTCCCCCCCCCCCCCCCCCCCCCCCCCCCAACCATCCTCACCACTCCACAACA
The DNA here is from genome assembly GCF_902713615.1 of Scyliorhinus canicula. NCBI lineage: Eukaryota > Metazoa > Chordata > Chondrichthyes > Carcharhiniformes > Scyliorhinidae > Scyliorhinus > Scyliorhinus canicula. The sequence continues at coordinate 80,459,502 of NC_052153.1, read as the reverse complement.
ATAAAAACTAAAAATCCCAACAGAAAGAAGTGGAACACAGTATGTGAAGCCCAGGACAGATGGCAACACTGAGGGAAACTAAGCTACCAGCGAAGGGGGGGGGGGGGGGGGGGGGGGGGAGCCAGAAGGGGGGAACATCATGTAAAAATCATTGTAAATACCAAATACATTTGAGCTGTTACTCTGTAAAAACTGGAAAATACCAATAAAAATATATTTTTTAAATAATTTTGAACATGTCTGTCAAATCTCCTCTCAATCTTCTCTGAGGAAAACAACCTCAGCTTCACCAATCAATCCACATTACTGAAATTCCTCATCCCTGGAACAATCTCATTTTTTTCACTTGCTCGCTGGAACCTTATTATCTTTTTTAAAGTGGGGTGCCCAGAATTGACACAATATGCAGTTGAACATGAACCAGAGTTTTATGAAGATTCATCATAACTTCCTTACATATACACTCTATGCCTATAGTTAGTATACTCTGGTTTCTCTCTGCCTATAGTTAGTATACTCTGGTTTCTCTATGTCTATAGTTAGTATACTCTGGTTTCTCTATGCCTATAGTTAGTATACCCTGGTTTCTCTATGCCTATAGTTAGTATACTCTGGTTTCTCTATGTCTATAGTTAGTATACTCTGGTTTCTCTATGCCTATTGTTAATATACTGTGGTTTCTCCATGTCTGTAGTTAGTATACTCTGGTTTCTCTATGCCTATAGTTAGTATACTCTGGTTTCTCTATGCCTATAGTTAGTATACTCTGGTTTATCTATGCCTATAGTTAGTATACTCTGGTTTCTCTATGCCTATAGTTAGTATACTCTGGTTTCTCTATGCCTATAGTTGTATACTCTGGTTTCTCTATGCCTATAGTTAGTATACTCTGGTTTCTCTATGCCTATAGTTAGTATACTCTGGTTTCTCTATGCCTATAGTTAGTATACTCTGGTTTCTCTATGCCTATAGTTAGTTTACTCTGGTTTCTCTATGCTTATAGTTAGTATACTCTGGTTTCTCTATGCCTATAGTTATAAAGCCTCAACCGGGACCTGGCATTCATGTTGCATTACATTCACCCCCCACCATCTGGCCTGGGCTTGTGAAATCCTACCAACTGTCCTGGCTTGAGATAATTCACACCTCTTTAACCTGGGGTTACTCCTATCTCTGCATCTGTAAAGACTTGATTACCTGCAAATGCTCGCATTCAAAGCATTGTCTTGCATCTTTGACTTTGTCAATGTATATGTTTCTAGAACATACCTCTTCATTCACCTGAGGAAGGAGCAGTGTTCCAAAAGCTAGTGTTTGAAACAAACCTGTTGGACTTTAACCTGGTGTTGTAAGACTTCTTACTGTGCTCACCCCAGTCCAACGCCGGCATCTCCACATTATAGTTAAAAAGCACAGGACCCTGTATGCTTTTTTAACTACTTTCTCGATGTGTTCTGACACGTTCAATGATTTGTGCGCATATACCCCACGGCCCCTATGTTCCTGCACACCTTTTAGAATTTTGCCCTTTATTTTATATTCCTCGCCATATTCTTCCGACTAAAATGTGCCACTTCACAGTTCTCCACCTTATATTTCATCTACTGCAAGGCTACACATTCAACCTGCCTGTCTAGGACTTCTTGAAGTTTATCATTACCCTTCTCACAATTTACAAAACATCTAGGTTTTATGTCGTGGTAAATTTTGAAATTGTGCACTGCACACTCAAGCCTAGGTCATCAATATAGTTCAAGAAAAGCAGTGATCCCAATACTAATCTCTGGGGAACCCAACAATAGACCTTCCCCTAATCTAAAAATATCCATTCCCCATGACTTTGTTTCCTGTTACTCAGCCAACTTCACGTCTGAGCTGTTCTGAGGCGTTCTCCTTGAAATAAAACAGATATCTAGCATGTACCGCCCATGTCTATATGTCATTGCAGATGGTTGGGGGCTATAGTCCTTATCAATTAGTGTTTGGTAGAAATCCTAAAATTCCCTTCATTTTGGATGACCAGCCACCAGCTTGGGAAAGGACTACAATTAGCTCAGGTTTTGCTGAACATTTAAACGCGTTACATAGCAGTAGAAAAGCTTTTTCGGAAGCAGAAGTCTCTGAAAGAATTTGCAGAGCTTTAAGACATAATGTACGGCCATCAGATGCCGTTTTTCAAGAAGGAGAAATGGTATACTATAAGAGAAACAATTCTAATGAATGGAAAGGCCCAGAGAAGATCATAGGCATAGATGGCAAAACATTTATTTTGCAACATGGTAATCAAACTGTTAGGGTGCATTCATCAACGATAATGGGTATCGATTACAAATTTTCAAATTTAGACTGAGCAGACAAGACGAGGAACCAGAGTCATCTGGTACGCATGTGTTACAGAACTATGAGGACCAGTTAACTGATATAGACAGGGTTTCTGTAGAGGAACACAACACTTCTGATAAATTAGATCAGCCATTTTTCCGAAAGGGCAACTGCCAAAGGTTGGTACAAAGTGACATACTTGCCTGAAGGGTCTAGTCAATGGAAGGATGCAACTGTTATTAGTAGAGCAGGGAAGGCCACTGGAAAGTATAAACATTGGTTGAATGTACAGCATTCATGGGAGGAAGTTAAGACAATGGATTGGGAAAACGAAGTTCAAAAATGGAGGGCACAGAAACGCAGTGCCAGTTCAGATAGTACATCGGATAGTGAACAGGTTCGCAGGAAAAGGTCGAGAGGACTATTGAAAGGGCATCCCGCTATAGAAGAAAAAGATCAAACAGTAGCAGTACACAACGAGATACCAGACAGGAAAGGGGACGTAGTGTATCAAGATCTCGTAACAGGAGTAAGACTACAAATACTAATAGAAGTAGAAGCCCACATGCACGTGAGATTTTGGTGGCTTCAAATAAATTAGATGAAAAAGTTATCAAAGATGCTAAACAGCACAAATTGCATAGTTGGAGTGAATTTGGGGTATACACGGAAGTACCGGATAGGGGACAAAAAGCTCTATCCCACAGATGGATTTGTACAGAAAAGGTTCTTCCAGATGGAACTTATAAGGCAAAGGCTAGGCCTGTGGCAAGGGGATTTGAAAAAAACTTAGACGATCAGGACTTAAGGGTAGATTCACCTACAGCAGGAAAGGCTATTTTAAAGATCTTCTTGGCTTTATTAGCCACAAAGGCATGGGAATGCAAATCTATAGATATAAAAGCTGCCTTTTGCAGGGGCATCAGCTCCAGAGAGACATTTTTCTCCATCCTCCTAAAGAAGCAGCTAACACAGAAGGGGTATTGTGGAAGTTGAACAAATGTGTATATGGATTAAATGATGCATCTAGAGTGTGGTACTTTTCGGTGAGGTCAGTCTTGTTAAAGTTAGGCTGTTGCCAGTTGAAAGCAGATCCTGCAATGTTTTACTGGCACTATAAACGAAATCTTGCTGGCATCTTCATGATGCATGTCGATGATTTTTTGTGGGGTGGGACTAGTGATTTTGAAGCTATTGTAATCTCTGGTTTGAGGAAAGAATTCAGGGTTGGAAGTCAGGCTTCCGGTGCATTTAAATATATTGGTTTGGAAATCGGACAGACTCAGTTAGGGGCAACTTTACGTCAGCAATCTTACTTGGAAAGCATCAGTCCAATAGCAATTAGTCGTGGCCTGGTTTCACAAAAAGACGCAATGGTTTCGAAGATAGAAAAAGAGCAACTGCAAAGTTTAATTGGGCAACTGAACTGGTTAGGAAGACAGACTAGACTGGACGTGAGTTTTGATGTTTTAGAGTTGAGTACAAAGATGAATGATCCCAAAGTGGAAGACATAATAAGAGCAAATAAAGTGTTGGCCAAACTAAAAATGCAGGAGTGTGTTTTGAAGTTCCCTGTTTTAGGTGATCCTAGGCATTTGAAACTCATAGTTTATAGTGATGCGTCCTATGCAAATTTATGTGATGGAGTTTCAAGCGCAGGAGGTTTTATAATTTTTCTTTTGGGGAACAATGGTAAATGTTGCCCTCTTGTGTAGGAAACAAAGAAAATAAGGAGAGTGGTCAAAAGCACTTTGGCTGCTGAGACATTAAGCTTAGTGGAAGCAGTGGATATGGCCTTTTATATAAGTCAGATATTGACAGAAATTTTGGGATTAGAGGATTTAAGTAATATACCTATTGACTGTCACATTGACAATAAATCTCTGTGGGAAAATGTGCACTCTACAAAAAGTGTCAATGAAAAGAGGTTACGGATAGACATCGCAAGTTTAAAGCAGATGTTGGACAGAGGGGAAATAACAAAAATTAAATGGGTTGACAGTAGCTATCAACTGTCAGACTGTTTCATGAAAAGAGGGGCTAGTTCACAGAAACTTTTAGATATCGTGAATGAAGGGCGCCTGTTTCTGTGAATGTTTTTTTTTCTTCTACTTAAAATAAAAAGGTGGGAATCAGGTGTGTGTTTTAGTTTCTTGAAATTTTAGTTTCTTGAAATTTTGATTTTACCTAATTGTTTTTTTTCTCCAAGGAAGGGGAGACTGTTAAGTAATGGGTTAAGAGACATTGCAATTAGTTGTCTCATTTATGTTAAGTGTTCAATGATTGTCTCATTTATGTTAAGTGTTCAATGATTGACACTGATATGTAAAGGGGCTTCAGGTGGACTCTGGGGCTTGTGATGATCTGTAGAGTTCTGTGCAGAGTGAGTTTGAACCATTAAAGGTGTGTTGGTGGAAAAGGAGCTGAACTCTTGCCTCTTCATACCACAGCATCTAGTACATTTTACACTCAGTGCAGGAAATGCGACTGAGTGCGGCCTCAGTGGGTCGCTTCCCACCAAGGCCCATACAAAACCCACCCAGTTCTACAAGTGCCAGGAACGACCCCGCTAAACCCGCCCAGAATAGACACTCGCTTTCTTAAAAATTAAATTGCGCCCCTTTTTGTGTCTCTCCATAGATGCTGCCTTTTCAGTATTTTCTGTTTTATTGCCGATATCCAGCATCTGTAGTATTTTGCTTTCATTTCAATATTTCTCTGATCTCTTTTGTCATTCGCAGTGAGTGTAGAGATATAGATGGTGTTGCACAGGTGGTGGAAGCAAATGCATTAGAAAAATTTAAAAGGAAACAGCTAATTTGAGATGAGGAACTACAGGAATATGGACAATGAATGGGGATGTGGAAATAATCACAACTGTTTTTTCAAAGAGACTGTACAATGATGGGCTGAATGGCCTCCTTCTGAACTGTAAATTTCTACAATTCTTAGAACCTGTCGCAAAAGTATTGAGCATTTATGTTGAATATATCTATTTTATTATGATGAAGTCAAGAATCGATAGCTCAGTGAGACAAGAGGTGTAACTACAACGGGAGCACAGAGAGATTTTTACCAGTTAAGCAAGTGAAGGACAATATTTTAAGAGTAATGTTCAGGTAAGTATGTAAATATTTTCTCCTGATGCCTGTACCAAAATGTTAATGCCGGTGCTAACCTTGGTTTGTCCTGACCCATGTTAATAATTACCTTAGCAGAATAAAGGTTAAATTGAACCAGTACAAATGGACTGCATCATACAAAATTTATACGTTGTTCCATCAGAAACCAATTTAAGGTCACCTCAATAAACCTCCCTTTTGAAATGCTACATCCTGATATATCCATATCTCAAACACGACTGTCACAAAAACAAAATACATAAAAAGTTTTTTTAATACAGCAAAGTTCTAAAAGTTTATCTTTTCCTAAACTGCATTTGTTTGCAGTAGGCCTATTGGCCTGAAATGTAAAACGTCAAACAAAATAAACGATTGTATTACCTAATTTTATGAAATATACAACATGTTTTCAATTCGCGTTCATTTCAGTGTGAAAAGGACACAACGTCTTTGGTATATCTATACAGCCACGAAGTTCTTAGAGAACACCTTCCGCCATAGGCACCTGTGGGATGATGGACAGGTAGAAGTCCACCTCGAGCACACTGACTGAAAGGAAGCGGCTGCCCCAATCTTTCCTCTCTCAGGTCACTTACAAGGATTGAAAGAACTCCAGGCACCCCATGAATGGGCTGCACCCCTAAAACTCAAGAAGGAAATGTGAGTAAAGCTGCAGGCCCGAGACTTTGCAGCTGTGCTCAAGACCTCCAATATCGGAAACCTTGGCCCAGGGCAGGAGAACAGAAATCAGATGGCCTCGAGTGTTTTCAAATTATTCTGAAAGGATTCGTTGTATAAAAAAAAAGGAAAGTCTTCTGATAACTCTCTGAACCACCGCCCCTTTCCCATAGAACCTCCAGTCCTGGAGGATCCTGGGGCAGATATTTGCACCAAAACTCTGTGTTTCCCCCCTTCGGGGGCACCCAATAATCATATGTGTAGGAAAGGTTGTTGCAGGAAACTCCGAGCGTTTCAGAATGCAGGGGTGGGGGGCCTCAGCTGGGGATTTGGGGGTCGCATCAGGGGCTCACGAGATCAGGATGTCATTTTTAAATGGTGTCCCAATCTCTCACTGCACTGACGAGTTTCGGCGAGCGTAACATCTCAGTGCTGCAGAAAACAGGGCCAAGTGTGGCCTCGCTAGGGAGTGCCCCACTGAGACCCCCGGTCTACCCGGATGTGTGCTCGATAGCAGGGTGTTTCTCAGCGCTCCGTGCTCCAGGAAACACCTGGCTAACCACGCACTGCGGGACTCTGTCCCCGTTTGGGTAGATCACGCCCTACATTTTCAAAGAGATTTACAAAAAATTAAAATGAAGACAGACTGCCAAGCGATGGTAGAAGCTCTCACTAAAGAGCGCGAGGTGTTTCAAAAGTAACTGGCAGAAGTTCAATTGCAGAAATGAGAGCTTGAAGCCTAGCACAGAGAAATTATTCTCTGCCAAAGAAAACCTGATTAGTGTAGAGAATCAGTTTTAAAGTACACATGATTAGTTTGTTAAGGAAAAACATGAACTGATGGGAACACTGGCATGTCGCTCACAGGAAGTAGAACACTTGAAAAAGGCCTTCAAACGCTTATGTGATGAACTTGTATGAACAAATTCAACAAAAATAGGCCTTCATTTAAAACTTTATGAACTTCAAGCATCAGTTGTCTCGAGTAAACATTGTGTGAAATACCTGTGTTGAGAAACTTGAATACTTAACTCAGAGTTTGGAAACTCCAAATCCCAGGGGACCTTGTGACTTCTGTGCAGAACTGACCGCACATGTGCAGGTTACATCTTTTTCCATTTTTGTGTTTCCCACACATGCGCCAGTTAAAGATAGTCTCACATGCACAGTTCATTGATTCCATGCATGTGCTGACAGGGAAAGGGCCACGTGTGCAGTTCATCCATTTTTATGTTCTTCAACCAGGAACTGGCCCTGAACATTTGTGCAGAAGGAAAAGAAGAAGAAAAGTGAAACACCACAAAATTGCAGGTCAGGTGACCTGAAGAGGAGCGTCATTGCAGAGAAGGTGTTCCAGGGAGCAGGACACAAGGAGGGTGACAGGGAGAAATTCTCAAAGAATAAGATCCAAGACCAGAGAATAGGATAGAAACAGGTTCTGGATGAAAGTCCCAGGTGAGGAACAAAGACACAGATCAGAAACAGATTCTTAAGTAAAGTTGAAAAAAAGGGAGCAGAGCCTTAGGCTCTGAATTAAATGGAGAAAGTAGTGGGGAGCAGAAATGAAATAAAATGGGTTCAATAGAAGGCTGAAGATCCGAGGGGCAGCTGAAGGTTGGTGACTCCGTGTTGCGGGCAGTAAGGGCAAAGGTACCTTTTTGAAGCAGGGGTGCCCGGCCAAAGATCTGCAAGTGTACTTTAAAGGTGAGGCTTGAGTGTACATAGATTCAGGAGAAAAGAATCTCAGAAGGTGAGATTGAAACCCTTGGGGATGAATCATGGTTGAACCTGTCCGAATGAGAGCGACATGTGAGAGAGAATCCACAGCCAACTTTTGAACATGGAGATTGGAAACCTTTGTGAGAAAGGTACGGCGTGATTCTCCGCACCCGCGGAAAATTGCGAAGTCGGCCGTGAAAACGGCCGAATTTACCGACGGCCCAACACGGCCCCGTTTCCGAGGTATTCACGCCCGGGAAATGGGCTAGGAACGAGGCCGCAACAATTACGTTCCAGATGACGTCGGAACGCGGCGACGCCACGAACATGGCCACGTGACACCGCCCGACATCGTAAAAAGGCGTGGGCGAGCACAGGAACGGGACGGGAAACATGTCGGAGCCACGGAGGGCAGCGCGGAGGTTTGCAGAGGCTGACATAGAAACGCTCCTCGATGAGGTGGAGCAGAGGAGGGGCATCATCTGCCCGAGAAGAGGGCATCGCCACCCTGGAAGCATGGTGCGCCAGACCTGCCGAGAGGTGGCTGCTGCCGTGAGTGCTGTGCGGCAGACCCCTTGCTCTGGGGAGCAGTGCCGTAAAAAGCTGCACAACCTCACCAGGGCTGCCAGGGTAAGTGCCAAGAGGGTGCCCCCAGGTCACAACCATCCCTCCCCCCCCCCCCCCTTTACTTAATCATGTACCACCCCCCCCTGGCATGGGGGGTGGAGGGGGATTGGGGCAGAGTGAGTGGAGGGTGGTTCACTAAGTAGTCACAGACCCAGCGCTCTGGCCCCCCTGGAGAGATGCAATGGTCTTGTTACAACTTGACCCCCAACCTGTGCCAGTATCTGAACGGCCTGCTGATACCTGTCGTATTGTAATGATCTACCTATGCCCCCTCCCCCAACAGGGCAAGACCGCTCACAACACTCGTGAGCGGAACAAGACTGGAGGGGGTTCGCCCATTCTGCACCCCCTCACCATGTTTGAGCAGAGGGCACTGGACCTTGTTGGGGGATCTGCCACCCGGGAGGTCGCACAATGCGAGGTTGGCGGAGCTGCAACAAGTGAGACAACCCTGCATGACAAACACCCCCCCCCCCTCCCCCTCCCCCATCCTCTGTCCCTTCACACCCTGCCCACTGGCACACCACCCCCATCCTCTGTCCCTTCACACTCTGCCCACTGGCACACCTCCCCCATCCTCTGTCCCTTCACACCCTGTCCACTGGGACACCTCCCCCATCCTCTGCCCCTTCATACTCTGCCCACTGGGACACCTCCCCCATCCTCTGTCCCTTCACACCCTGCCCACTGGGACCGTCCAGCGCCCGGCCGAGCGTCTCTAAATAACCCGTTTCATTCTCTTCCCCAGGACGTGATGCCGAACGACCAGGGCCGTCTGCTTCCAGGCAGACACAGGCATCTGCCCCCACAGCACCCAGGGCCGCACGACAGAGGGTGCCCGATCAGCAGGGAGTCCCATCCTCCCCAACCGAATCTGTGGAGCAGGACACTCAGAGGGCGGCGAGAGAGAAATGGCCCGTGAACGCCCTGCGGCCTCTCAGTGGGCTGATGACATAGAGGAGGCGTGCACCCAAGACCACCTCGAGCTTGCGGCACAGCTATCCCCCACACCATCCACCATCCCAGAGACACTCACTCCGGTTGGGCTATTTAGTGATGAGACTCCTGGGTCACAGTCTGGGTCGCACATCACAGCTGAGCAGGTACGGCAGGTGGAGGTCGGAGCAGCCGAGGGCCCGGACTGGCGGAGGGCAGGCCAGGCCCAGCATGCAGCTGGCTCCCAGACGTTTTCCGAGTTCCTGGACTTTCTCAACCCACCCGCATAGCCGATGCATCAAGAAACCCAGGGACACAATGACGGGATAAGAACATAAGAACATAAGAACTAGGAGCAGGAGTAGGCCATCTGGCCCCTCGAGCCTGCTCCGCCATTCAATTAGATCATGGCTGATCTTTTGCGGACTCAGCTCCACTTTCCGGCCCGAACACCATAACCCTTAATCCCTTTATTCTTCAAAAAACTATCTATCTTTACCTTAAAAACATGCAATGAAGGAGCCTCAACTGCTTCACTGGGCAAGGAATTCCATAGATTCACAACCCTTTGGGTGAAGAAGTTCCTCCTAAACTCAGTCCTAAATCTACTTCCCCTTATTTTGAGGCTATGCCCCCTAGTTCTGCTGTCACCCGCCAGTGGAAACAACCTGCCCGCATCTATCCTATCTATTCCCTTCATAATTTTAAATGTTTCTATAAGATCCCCCCTCATCCTTCTAAATTCCAATGAGTACAGTCCCAGTCTACTCAACCTCTCCTCATAATCCAACCCCTTCAGCTCTGGGATTAACCTAGTGAATCTCCTCTGCACACCCTCCAGCGCCAGTACGTCCTTTCTCAAGTAAGGAGACCAAAACTGAACACAATACTCCAGGTGTGGCCACACTAACACCTTATACAATTGCAACATAACCTCCCTAGTCTTAAACTCCATCCCTCTAGCAATGAAGGACAAAATTCCATTTGCCTTCTTAATCACCTGTTGCACTTGTAAACCAACTTTCTGTGACTCATGCACTAGCACACCCAAGTCTCTCTGAACAGCGGCATGCTTTAATATTTTATCGTTTAAATAATAATCCCGTTTGCTGTTATTCCTACCAAAATGGATAACCTCACATTTGTCAACATTGTATTCCATCTGCCAGACCCGAGCCCATTCACTTAACCTATCCAAATCCCTCTGCAGACTTCCAGTATCCTCTGCACTTTTCGCTTTACCACTCATCTTAGTGTCATCTGCAAACTTGGACACATTGCCCTTGGTCCCCAACTCCAAATCATCAATGTAAATTGTGAACAATTGTGGGCCCAACACGGATCCCTGAGGGACACCACTAGCTACTGATTGCCAACCAGAGAAACACCCATTTATCCCAACTCTTTGCTTTCTATTAATTAACCAATCCTCTATCCATGCTACTACTTTACCCTTAATGCCATGCATCTTTATCTTATGCAGCAACCTTTTGTGTGGCACCTTGTCAAAGGCTTTCTGGAAATCCAGATATACCACATCCATCGGCTCCCCGTTATCTACTGCACTGGTAATGTCCTCAAAACATTCCACTAAATTAGTTAGGCATGACCTGCCTTTTACGAACCCATGCTGCGTCTGCCCAATGGGACAATTTCTATCCAGATGCCTCGCAATTTCTTCCTTGATGATAGATTCCAGCATCTTCCCTATTACCGAAGTTAAACTCACTGGCCTATAATTTCCTGCTTTCTGCCTACCTCCTTTTTTAAACAGTGGCGTCACGTTTGCTAATTTCCAATCCACCGGGACCACCCCAGTCTAGTGAATTTCGGTAAATTATCACTAGTGCATCTGCAATTTCCCTAGCCATCTCTTTTAGCACTCTGGGATGCATTCCATCAGGGCCAGGAGACTTGTCTACCTTTAGCCCCATTAGCTTGCCCATCACTCCCTCCTTAGTGATAACAATCCTCTCAAGGTCCTCACCTGTCATAGCCTCATTTCTATCAGTCGCTGGCATGTTATTTGTGTCTTCCACTGTGAAGACCGACCCAAAAAACCTGTTCAGTTCCTCAGCCATTTCCTCATTTCCCATTATTAAAACTCCCTTCTCATCCTCTAAAGGACCAATATTTACCTTAGCCACTCTTTTTTGTTTTATATATTTGTAGAAACTTTTACTGTCTGTTTTTATATTCTGAGCAAGTTTACTCTCATACTCTATCTTACTCTTCTTTATAGCTTTTTTAGTTGCTTTCTGTTGACCCCTAAAGATTTCCCAGTCCTCTAATCTCCCAGCAATCTTTGCCACTTTATATGCTTTTTCCTTCAATTTGATACTCTCCCTTATTTCCTTAGATATCCACTGTCGATTTTCCCTCTTTCTTCTGTCCTTCCTTTTTGTTGGTATAAACCTTTGCTGAGCACTGTGAAAAATCGCTTGGAAGGTTCTCCACTGTTCCTCAACTGTTCCACCATAAAGTCTTAGCTCCCAGTCTACCTTAGCTAGTTCTTCTCTCATCCCCTTGTAATCTCCTTTGTTTAAACACAAAACACTAGTATTTGATTTTACTTTCTCACCCTCCATCTGTATTTTAAATTCCACCATATTGTGATCGCTCCTTCCGAGAGGATCCCTAACTATGAGATCATTAATCAATCCTGTCTCATTACACAGGACCAGATCTAGGACCGCTTGTTCCCTCGTAGGTTCCATTACATACTGTTCTAGGAAACTATCATGGATACATTCTATAAACTCCTCAATGTTGCCTTGACCGACCTGGTTAAACCAATCGACATGTAGATTAAAATCCCCCATGATAACTGCTGTACCATTTCTACATGCATCAGTTATTTCTTTGTTTATTGCCTGCCCCACCATAACGTTACTATTTGGTGGCCGATAGACTACTCCTATCAGTGACTTTTTCGCCTTACTATTCCTGATTTCCACCCAAATGGATTCAACCTTATCCTCCATAGCACCGATGTCATCCCTTACTATTGCCCGGATGTCATCCTTAAATAACAGAGCAACACCACCTCCCTTACCATCCACTCTGTCCTTCCGAATAGTTTGATACCCTCGGATATTTAACTCCCAGTCGTGACCATCCTTTAACCATGTTTCAGTAATGGCCACTAAATCATAGTCATTTACGATGATTTGTGCCACCAACTCATTTACTTTATTCCGAATACTACGAGCATTCAGGTAAAGTACACTTATGTTGGTTTTTGTACCTCTGTTTTGAATCTTAACATCTCCAGTTTTATTCCTTTTGTTATTACTGGGCCTATTCACTGTGCTCCCCTCAGTCACTGTACCTTGTACTGTCGCCCTTATGGATTTCTGACTATGTCTTCTCTGCCTTGCACTTTTCCCCTTACTTCCTTTTGTTTCTGTCCCTGTTTTACTACCTTCCAACTTCCAGCATTGGTTCCCATCCCCCTGCCACATTAGTTTAAACCCTCCCCAACAGCTCTAGAAAACACCCCCCCTAGGACATCGGTTCCAGTCCTGCCCAAGTGCAGACCGTCCGGTTTGTACTGGTCCCACCTCCCCCAGAACCGGTCCCAATGCCCCAGGAATTTGAATCCCTCCCTCTTGCACCATCTCTCAAGCCACGCATTCATCCTATCTATCCTGACATTCCTACTCTGACTAGCTCGTGGCACTGGTAGCAATCCTGAGATTACTACCTTTGAGGTCCTACTTTTTAGTTTAGCTCCTAACTCCCTGAATTCCGCTTTTAGGACCTCATCCCGTTTTTTACCTATATCGTTGGTGCCTATGTGCACCACGACAGCTGGCTGTTCACCCTCCCCCCCCCCCAGAATGTCCTGCAGCCGCTCCGAGACATCCTTGACCCTTGCACCAGGGAGGCAACATACCATCCTGGAGTCTCGATTGCGTCCACAGAACCGCCTGTCTATTCCCCTTACGATCGAGTCCCCTATCACTATAGCCCTGTCATTTTTCTTCCTGCCCTGCTGCGCAGCAGAGCCAGCCACGGTGCCATGAACCTTGCTGCTGCTGCCTTCCCCTGGTGAGCCATCTCCCTCAACAGTATCCAAAGCGGTATATCTGTTTTGCAGGGAGATGACCGCAGGGGACACCTGCACTGCCTTCCTACTCTTGCTCTTTCTTTTGGTCACCCATTTTCTATCTCCCTCAGTAACCTTCACCTGCGGTGTGACCAACTCGCTAAACGTGCTATCCACGACCTCCTCAGCATCGCGGATGCTCCAAAGTGAGTCCATCCGCAGCTGCAGAGCCGTCAAGCGGTCTAACAAGAGCTGCAACTGAACACACTTCTTGCACGTGAAGGAGCCAGGGACAGTGGACGTGTCCCTGAGCTCCCACATCGCACACGAGGAGCATGACACGGGTCTGGGATCTCCTGCCATGTCTTAAACCCTTGGTAAACTTAAACAACTAGAATTTCAAAATAAAAAGAAATGAAAAGAAAAAGAGAGACTACTTACCAGTCACTTACCAGGGTTAAAAAGCACCTCCTCACACTCTGCACCGAATTACCTCACTGCACCAAATTACCAAGTTTAAATCTCCCACTCTGTATGTCTCACTCCGGATGTGTCTCCTGGAAAAGTGCTCGCTTGGGATGAGGGCTGTCTTCCAGCATCTGCAGACGCAGTTAGAGGAGTCGAACCGCGTCCAGGAGCAGGGAGTGGTGCCGCTCATTGCCTCCACCGCAGATGCCACCCGTGCGGTGTCGGCCTGGGTTGCTGCCATGGGTCAGGTTATGCAAGGCATTGGGCTTAATGTGCACGCGTCATCCTCTGCCCTGGACAGGGTTGCCCTCTCACAGGCAGCAATGCGCCAGAGCCAACACGACATTGCCGGCGCGCTGCGGGCCTTGGCCGAGTCTCAGCAGGTCATGGCCGAGTCTCAGCAGGCCATGGCACAGTCACAGCAGTCAGTCGCGGAGAGCATCAACTGCCTGACACACGTGCTGGATGGCATCGTGCACTCACAGGTTGAGATTGCACAGTCCCTGGCGGGAATGTCCAACTCCCTGGACTCCGTCTCTGCAAACCTTCGGATCCTGGTGGATACCATTGCAGGCCTCCAGGACTGGCAGCGCCAGGTGTCGGTGGCGCGACGGGGCACCTCCCCGCTCGCACCTCTGTCCCACAGTGAGGCCCGGGGGCCACCGGGCTCCCCGAGGGAGGAGGAGGTTTCGGGGCCCGTCCCATTAACTCCATCACGGGACGTCCCGGAATTCTCGGCCTCCCCCCGTCCCATCCCTGGTGTATCGGGTGGGCAGCAGGCAGAGCAGGGTGGCACAACGTCACCCGAGACGCCCACAGAGCAGCCTGGCCCATCAAGGCCGGGTCGCCCCAGGAAACGCTTGCCGAAGGAGAAACTAGTTGAAGGGGGCGATTCGCAGCAGTCCTCCTCCACTCCTGCTGTATCATCTGGGGAATCACTGAGACGTAGTGGTAGGGCCCGTAAGGCAACAAAGAGAGACACTGAGTAAGTTGGCACGGGTGAAGGGCACAGTTTAGTTGTAGGGGCTAGGGCATCTGTAAATTATTGTTAACATTAAACGCACTGTTCCACCTTACTTGTAATACCGTGTGATTGTTCCACAGCCACAGGGATCGTGATGGTGACCGAGTGTCGCTGGGGTTGACGAGCGGTGAAACTTCGGTGCCGGGTGTGCAGTCCCTTCCCCTCCCCCCACCCCCTCCCACAGCTATCCCACGTGGGCACGTGATGGAGTGTCCGTGACGAACTCAGCGGCCACCAAGGTGGATGGTTCAGCTATTGCCATGGGTCAGACTCTCTCTAACGATTCTGAGCTCACAGCTCTTCGCAGAGCGGCCTGTCATCATTCCACATGGCACTGATCACACCCGCTGACACAGCCATCAATGTTGTGCCATACCATTGTGCCGCAGTTGTAAGGGTGATGTCGAAGTGGAGCAGTGTACATGGAGAGGGGGTGGGGGTGGGGGGTGGGGGGGGGGGGGGGGGGGGTGGCAATTGTGTGTTGACCCTCTGCACGACTGGCGATGCAGGTGGTGGTTTGGTGTTCAGCGGGGATGTCGCATGCGACGCGTGAACCGTGCTGCCACCAAGGCGTCGCGTGCCCGCCGTCCTCGCCGGGTCCGTCGTGCCGCCTCCTGGGCATCACCAGCACCTGGGTTGTGTCTGCGTGCTGCGCCCGCCACTCCGCCAGCCTCCTCTTCCTCCCTCTCCTCCTCCTCCTCCTCCTCTGTGCTGGCACCACTGCCACTGGCTTCTCCCTCCGCCTCCTGCAGCAGGGCATCTCCCCTCTGCATCGCGATGTTGTGCAGCGCACAGCAGACCACAACAATGCGAGCGACCTTGTCGGGCTGGTACTGCAGGGCCCCTCCGGAGCGGTCCAGGCACCTGAATCTCATCTTCAGGAGCCCAAGGCAGCGCTCCACCACACCCCTGGTTGCTGCATGGGCCTCGTTGTATCGTGTTTCTGCATTGGTCTGAGGCCTCCGTATAGGCGTCATCAGCCAAGAACTCAGCGGATAACCCCTGTCGCCCAGCAACCAGCCCCTCAGCCGGGGGGGACGTCCCTCAAACATCGCAGGGATGTACGACTGTGCCAGTATGTAGGAGTCATGCACACTCCCTGGGAACAGATATGTGTCACCGTCCCCCTACTCAGCCGGAGTCTCCTCCTGCAGGTGATGTCCGTCATTGTTAGGAAAGAGATCCGGGCACGGTACACCCTCGGCCTTGGTCGTCGCCTCTGGCGCCGTGGCTGCACCCTCACTCTCTCCTCCTCCCCCTCCTCCTCCTCCTCCCCCCATGCTGCTCGACGACTGGCAAGTCCTCGGCCCTTCCCTCTGCTGCTGCAGCTGGCCCTGCATCCACTGCGGGTTGTGGCTGTGTATGCTGCTGCATCGCCAAATGCAGTGCAGCGGCCCCAACCACTGCGCAGAACATAGCCGTTCTGTTCACATACATTGTGCTAACCTACAGAAGGGTGGTGGGGGGCAGAGAAACGGGACATGTTAGACGGAGGTTAGTCGACACCTCGGCAGCCGCCTGCCACGGGATACCTGTGTGTCCCGGTGGCCTGGTCGCGCTGCTGACACGCGGGCAGCCTAACCCCTGGTCACTTTCTGCATCCAACAGGCAGTTAACTACGTCCTCCTCACCGGTGCGTCAGTGGCCTGTGGCCGTAAGCCACAGGGGAACCAGCGGCCGTGTCCTCGTGACCGGCACGCCATGGCATGGTGGCAGACATTTTGTAACCTGGGTTGGACGAGTCATTCGCTCACTCTCTCCCTACACCCCCACTCCCACTCCCCCCCCCCCCCTCTGTCTCCCACTTCCCCCCTCAGTGTCCCACTTCCCCCCCTCCGTCTCCCACACTCCCCCTCCGTCTCCCACACCCCCCTCAAGCAGGTGTGTTGGCCGGGGTGAAAACATTGCGTGATGACGTTGGGACTTCGGCCCATCTGGGCCGGAGAATAGCGGGGGGCCAAAAAGTCGGGCTTCTGATCATGTCGGGGGGTCTGTCGAGGCCTTTGCCGGGAATGCCGACGTGTAGTTTGTGCGGGGTTCGGAGAATAGCGGGAAGGTGTCGGACCGGCGTCGCCATGTCAATCGGCGCAGCCCGCTATTCTCCGAACCGGCGTGAGAGCGGAGAATCGCGCCCGTAGAGTTTCAGTAGACCGGTTTGCTCAAGGTGTGACAAGCGTCTGGGTGGGTTATTGTTGCTTGATGGGCACAACAACTTTTTATTATAAACACTATAAAAATCCCAATGCTTATCACTGCAACGACAAGAAAGGTTTTATCACACACTCCACCAAAACACTTAAATTTATCCTACCTTGCTTCACAATTGCTACAAGTTCCTAAACATGGAGGGTTTACAACAGAAAGTACTTTTCTTGGAACTTTGTGAACTTGTGGAGACTTCACCGCCGAGTCGCACTGGCCAATCATGAAATGGGGATGAGACTCTGTCGTGAAGCTAGAGGCTTGAGGTTCCTTCTCGATTGTTCGTACTGCAGGTTATCAATGATATATCCAGTTGTGCGATTATTTTTCTATCTTTCTTGAGACTGCGTGTCTGACCACCCACTTGCACTCCTTCCGCAGCTGATGACCACCCCACCTTTGTTCCAACAGATCCCAGCAAATACTAATGCTTTATGGCCTGCTGTACTCACACCTGTTATCTTCTTTTTTTCATAGAATCTACAGTGCAGAAGGAGGCCATTCGGCCCATCGAGTCTGCACTGGCTCTTGGAAAGAGCACCCTACCCAAGCCCACACCTCCACCCTATACCTGTAAACCAGTAACCCCACCCAACACTAAGGGAAATTTTGGACACTAAGTGCAATTTATCATGGCCAATCCACTTAACCTGCACATCTTTGGACTGTGGGAGGAAACCGGAGCACCCAGAGGAAACCCACGCACACACGGGGAGAACATGCAGACTCTGCACAGACAGTGACCCAATCCGGGAATCGAACCTGGGACCCTGGAGCTGTGAAGAGATTGTGCTAACCACTATGCTACCGTGCTGCCCACTGCCCATCCAGTGTGAAAGGTGCTTGTTTACAGCCATTTGTTTCATGTCACATCTCCAGTGCCTCAGGCTGATATTTGATTGTCTTTGAGATCGAAGGCCCCCTACTCTCTCACTTCCTGTTGCAGCCTGCGCTATCCCAGCTCAGTTTAATTGTCTCTGTGATTGTGGAGTGTCTCTTGTAACTTGGCTACATTTCCCACCATGCTTCAGTGTTCTCTTAACTTGGCCATATTTCCCATTAGGCCACAGTGTGGAGTCAACATGCTTGGCAAAGCCAAAGATCTAAAAGTGTACTTTGAAGGTGAAGCTTGCGTGTACATCAAAATTTTGGAGAAAAGAATCCCACAACATGAGATTGAAACACTAGGGGATGAATCATGGTTGAAGCCGTCCAACTGAGAGCGACATGTGGGAGAGAATCCTCAGCTGACTTTCAAATGTGGAGGTTGGAAACTCTTGTGAGAAAGATAGATTTTCAGTGAGACTGATTTTCTTAAGGTGTGACAGGAGTCTGGGTGGGTTGTTGAGAAATCCATAGAATCTGCTTTGGTTGCATCTGTCATTTACTTAGGAGTGTGGTGTATCTGCCCACAATTCACCAGTTGATTCACATGTGCTGCATACGTACCCTTAATATTAGAGTGTAATATAGTGTTACAGATGCCTAGTCAGCTCTCAAAAGTTGGCTAAGAGGCTGAACCAGAGCCATAATTTTCTCATGGTTTAAGGTGGTGCAGAAAGATCAATTTATTCCAGGAGTGATAATATAAGAAATAGGGCTTGGTTATTTTATAAATATACTTCATTAAAAGAAAATATAACAATATTTAAACTTTTAAATTTCAACCCCAACAATAACAGATTATATAGTTTATTAACCTTAACACACTAGTTCCCATTAAACAACACTGTAATAGAACATACAGCTCCCATGCCACTTTCACAGGTAGACAAAGGCAATACTTGCAATTTTTCTTCTGTTAGGGACATTCATTCTGAACCCTTTTTCCAAAGCTTGCCTCAGTGGCAACTTCCATGATTTTCTCAGCCGATTTCCAAAGCCTTCTCCTGTACATGTTCAATACAGCATTCCTTCTCTCCCTCTCTCTCCAAGCTCTGTCCGGTCCCTCAAACAAAGGTTCTTGGCTGTGGTTACCAGGCTTGAAATCATTAGCATTATCTTAGTTGTTTGTTTTCCTACTCCCATTTACACAAAAGAACAGAGCCATGCTATTGATATACAACTAATCTCCCACTGACGGACAAAGAGGCCACCAGACTCTGTAATGGGCTAATAGCTGGTCAGACAGGAGTGTCCTGAAGAACAATGGATCTGGGGTATCCTGTGTATTCCCACTCATGTGTTTAAGTCTGACTGGGACAACTCGGTCAGGTGTGGCTGTAACCCTCTGACCCTGTGCCAGCAGTTTTTTTTCTTCCCTCAGTCTGTTTAACCCCTAAATTGCATGCTACATTGGGGTCTCATTTCTGGACCCAATTCCCTAATATCTCCCTCTCATGACAATAGATCTGGTAAATTGTTTTGTCGTTCTGAATTTTTATGGGTTTGCAAAGAGATAGCTGGGGTGATGGAATAATGAATATTTGAATCATTTTCGAGATCTTTCCAACCTTTTTGCCTGGTGTAATACATTTCATTTTTCTTGTTTAATGAATGTTTTATTTTGTGTGCCAAAGGTTCATCAGCAGACACCTATGAATTTGTTCAGTAAATTACCTCCTATGGTTACTAAAAAAAAAGGATCTATCAAGCCAGGTTTCACCGTGGGATTTGACTTGTCCTGTATTATCATCAGCTGGGATCATAACACCTGGGGCAGGAAAAGGAATTGCTGAAGAATCAGAATAGTTGCTTGAATGCAGAATCAATTACCAAAACTGATTAAATTGTTGAACTCCGATCCAACCTGTACAGCATAATGAACGAGACGAGTAATATGGAAGAGCAAATCCAGACTTGGAAAACAGATATAGTGAATTCTAAGAAACACACTGAGGATCGAATGAATGAGCCAACAAATCTAAACAGCAGTCAGTGAGCAGACAAGAAATATTCTGAACAGAAATGAATGCCCCTGTGAAGTTGTCAAATTTATATACATTCTGCAGGCCACGCTGAAACAAAGGCAACTCCATTTACCAGAGGGGCAGTTTAACAAGGCCAATCTATCTAACCTGCACATCTTTGGACTGTGGGAGGAAACCAGAGCACCCGGGAGAAACTCGTGCACATACGGAAAAATGTCCACATAGACAGTCATCCAAGGCCAGAACTGAACCCAGGTCCCTGGCACTGTGAGGCAATAATGTTAACCACTGCACCACCGTGATGCCCCAGTGACCCAGACCAAGGGTCAGTGTGGCATTGAGCAAGAGATGGATTAAGACCTAAGCCTAGAGACAGTTCCTAGCCTGCACCCTTTACTGTACTGTATAAATAGTTCTACTTGTTATTAAAGACTTATGGTTAACATACTGAAGACTATGAAGACTTCTTTAAGAGACACAGTTCTGCTACCAACAGCCTCCCAATAAGTCATGCAATCTATTTCACCCTCCTGCTCATTTTCTATATCCTTTAATCTATCAAACCTCTTTTTCAAATAAATATCTAATTCCCTTTCAAATGATTATAGGCTCTACTTCTGACAGAGAATTCCACATTCTAACCATCAGTGTAATGACATTTTTTCTCCTCTTTAATGCTTTTAGTGGTTATTTTAAATGAGTTCCCTCTTGTGGCCATTCCACTGATCAATGGAAGTAGCCTAGCACTACATACCGCATCATTGCCATTCATAAACCTTTCATTTCTGTCAATTGTCCCCCTCAACCTTCTGTTACAGTGGAAAAACACTCCTCCATGCTAATAATTTATTTTGGAGTCTCAAAGGACTTTACAATCAACAAAGTACTTTTTTTGAAGTGTAGTCACCGTTGTAGTGTAGGAAATATTAATGTGTTATCTTAATTTTGTTTTGAAAATCCAAACAACCACACCCAGTGCATTTACTTCAACAAACTTAGCTTTATTTGAAGTGGTGCCACTAAAAGTTGCACGACAAACCTGAAATAAATATTATCCCCAATTCCTTCTTCATTGGAATTGTGTTCATTGACAATGAACGGGACAAGAATGTTTGCCCATAATCAGAGACTAGGTAACCTGTGATCTGTCAGCATGTAATTGGCTACCTATTATAATTATTGGCCCCTATCTTCCTCGGAGTGATAACTCCGGCGGATTGACATTCTCTTTTTAAAAATATTTTATTCAGGCATTTTCATATAAACAAACTGAAGCAGAAGCAAAATTATACAATATTTTAAATAACCAACACCCACTCTTCTCCCCACCCCTTCTCCCATCCTGCCTTCCCCATTTTAACCCCCTTAAACACCCCCACCCTGTTTTGCTGACTCCTCAATCCTCCTTAAAGAAGTCAATGAACGGCTTCCATCTTCGAGCGAACCCATCAACTGACCCCTTAATAATAATAATCTATAATAATAATCAGGACGAACATGATCCTCTTCAGCCTCAGGAATTCCGCCAGGTCACTTATCCACTCCCCCACTTTCGGAGTCTCTGAGTCCCGCCATCCAAGTAGGATCCATCTCTGAGCTATCAGGGAGGCAAAGGCCAAGACATCAGTCTCTCTCGCTCCCTGGAGTCCAGGATCTTCCGACACACTAAATATCCCGACCTCTGGACTCAGGGCCACCTTCACCCCTAACACCTCGGACATTCCATCCGCGAACCCCTGCCAAAACCCCTTCAGCAAAACATGTGGACATGATTCGTGGGCCTCCCGGCACACCACCCACACCTATCCTCTACCCCGTCAAAAAACCTACTCACCTGCGCTATTGTCATATGTTCCCTGTGAATGTATTTAAACTGAATGAGGGCTTAGCCGCGCACATGACGAGGACACTTTCACCCTCCGCAGGGCCTCAATCCATGTCCCGGACTCCACCTCCCCACCCAGCTCCTCCTCCCACATCCGCTTTATATCCTCCCAATTCATCAGCTCGTTGTTGACCTTAGACACCTTCCCGAACCTGGAGATACCTAAAACCATTCCCCCTGGGCAGCTCATACTCTTCCTCCAGATATCCCAATTTCGCGAAACTGCCCCCGATAAATGGGTCACCGAATCGCTTAATCCCTGTCTGCTGCCACCCCCCCGAAACCTCGCATCCAGTCCCTCCACGGTACAAACCTATGATTATCACAGATCGGTGCCCAAACCGAGGCACTCTCCAGTTCCAAATGCTGCCTCCACTGCCTTCACACCCTCAAGGCCAACACCACCACTGGGCTCACGGAGTACCTGGCCGGGGAGAAAGGCAGAAGCACTGTTCACAATGCCTTTACGGATTTCCATTCTCTTTTTTTTATATGTTTTTTATTGAGTTTTCATATTTTATATCCAACAAATTACAAATTATTAGTGAAAAAAAAATAATAAAATAAAACACGCAAAAATTAACATGTATATTTACAGGGAAGCATCTTCATAATAACAACTGTGGCCGTCCCCTTTAGCCGACATACATATTTTACATTCCCCAATATGGCCGAGGCACATGTTTATAGGCATTTATTTACAGTTTGGTTTTGGGCCTTAGCTAGCCATCAAACCCCCATAACGATCCCGTAGCACCCCCCCCCCCCCCCCCCCCCCGGGCTACCTTCCCCCGATTCCCATCCATTTTCCCCTGATTCTTGGCCACCCGACTATTCTTCCTCTTGTTCGTTGGCCACAAACAGGTCCCGGAACAATTGCATGAATGGCTCCCACGTTCTGTGGAAGCCGTCGTCTGACCCTCGGATGGCAAATTTGATTTTCTCCATTTGGAGAGATTCCGAGAGGTCGGACAGCCAGTCTGCAGCTCTGGGCGGTGCTGCTGACCGCCAGCCAACAGGATTCTGCGGCGGACGATCAGGGAGGCAAAGGCAAGGGCGTCTGCCCTCCTCCTCAGGAATAGATCTGGCTGGTCTGAAACCCCGAAGACCGCCACTATTGGGCATGGCTCCACCCTCACCCCCACCACTTTGGACATAGCCTCGAAGAAGGCTGTCCAGTACTCCACAAGTCTGGGGCAAGACCAGAACATGTGGGCGTGGTTGGCCGGGCCTCTTTGGCACCGTTCACATCTGTCCTCCACCTCCGGGAAGAACCTACCCATACGGTTTCTTGTTAAGTGGGCTCTATGTACCACTTTTAGTTGCGTCAGGCTGAGCCTTCCGCACATGGATGTGGAGTTGACCCTATGCAGTGCATCGCTCCAGAGTCCCCACCCTATCGGATTTCCATTCTCGACGGACTTTCCCTTGCTGTAAATCCAAAGCCACTGTTTCACCCAACCTTCTTCACTCAGACTGGGTGAGACAAGAGAAGTGAAGCGGGCACCCAGCTGCATCGGTGTGCAGGAAGTGGAGTGCAGAGAGGTAAGAAACCCCCCATTTTTACACACTAGCTGCCACAAAGGAGATGTTTAAAGGCACAATTTAAAGATAAATGGTTCAGACAACAGGGAGGAGCGGTCAGTCCAGGGATCAGTTGGGAGGGGTGATGATCAGACCAGAGGTGGGCGGTCAGTCCGGGGAGGGGGGGGTGATCAGACCAGAGGTGGGCGGTCAGTCTGGGAGGGAGGTTATCAGACCAGAGGTGGGTGGTCAGTCTGGGAGGGAGGTGATCAGACCAGAGGTGGGTGGTCAGTCCGGGAGGGGGGGGTGATCAGACCAGAGGCGGCCGGTCAGTCTGGGAGGGAGGTGATCAGACCAGAGGTGGGTGGTCAGTCTGGGAGGGAGGTGATCAGACCAGAGGTGGGTGGTCAGTCCGGGAGGGGGGGGGGGGGGGGGGGGTGATCAGACCAGAGGTGGCCGGTCAGTCCGGGGAGGGGGTGATGATCAGACCAGAGGTGGGCGGTCAGTCCGGGGCGGGGGTTATCAGACCAGAGGTGGGTGGTCAGTTTGGGAGGGGGGTGATCAGACCACAGGTGGGCGGTCAGTCTGGGGAGGGGGGTTATCAGACCAGAGGTGGGTGGTCAGTCTGGGAGGGAGGTGATCAGACCAGAGGTGGGCAGTCAGTCCGGGGAGGGGGGTGATCAGACCAGAGGTGGGTGGTCAGTCCTGGAGGGGGGGGGTGATCAGACCAGAGGTGGCCGGTCAGTCTGGGGAGGGGGTGATGATCAGACCAGAGGTGGGCGGTCAGTCCGGGGCGGGGGGTTATCAGACCAGAGGTGGGTGGTCAGTTTGGGAGGGGGGTGATCAGACCACAGGTGGGCGGTCAGTCTGGGGAGGGGGGTTATCAGACCAGAGGTGGGTGGTCAGTCTGGGAGGGAGGTGATCAGACCAGAGGTGGGCAGTCAGTCCGGGGAGGGGGGTGATCAGACCAGAGGTGGGTGGTCAGTCTGGGGAGGGGGGGTGATCCGTTGGGAGGGGTGGTGATCAGACCAGAGGTGGGCGGTCAGTTCAGGGAGGTTAGCAACTTAAGATGCTTCTGTCAGGTGGTTCCCAGCACATTACAATTGTCCAGAGGAAGTTAGCAGCTCTGGGAAATTTCCGGTAAACCCTTATGTGGGAACCTCCAAGAGGGTTTCCCCAGAGCATCACTGGGGTACCTGCTAAATGCAATGCTGGGGAACCAGGAAGTTATGAATATTGTTCTGAACTCTTTTCTGAGCATTCTAAACTTTAAGTACTTGTTTGCTGACAAACTTCAGAATTTGGAGGCATATCACTACTCCACAAAACCTATACCATGGGCAAATTTACATAAGAAGAATGTGTAAATACTAAGTAGATCAAATATCTGCAGGAGACATTACATTTTGGCAATGGCAATAATCCAGCTACATTTTTGGATTCTGGTTTACTATTTAGTTAGATATGTTACTGGAAGTTACACATTTTTAAGTAATCTCCCACCTCAATTTTGCAACCTTTTCCTATGCTGTGCCTGCCAATCATAGCAGAGTAATAGTGGGGCCATGCAATTTCCCACAGCACCTATGCTAAATGGTGCAATAGTACTGAAGAATATGTGCTCCAGAACTAGACACGTCCCCTCGCCAACCTGTTCCTGTACAGCAAGAACACTGACATCTACCCAGCAATGTGAAAAGTTGCCCAGGAATGGCCTGTCCATAAAAAGCATAACAAACGCAAACTGGCCGATTAACACCCCATCAGTCTATTCTCAATCGTCAACAAAGTGATGGAAGGCACTGTTGACAGTGCTATCAAGCGGCACTTACAGAGTAATAATCTGCTCACTGATTCTGAATTTGGGTTCCACCAGGACTACTCGGCTCCTGACCTGTCTTGGTTCAAACATGGACAAAAGAGATGAACTCCAGAAGTGAGGTGAGAGTGACTGCCCTTGATATCAAGGCAGCATTTGACCAAGTGTAGCATCAAGAAGCCCTAGCTAAACTAAAGTCAATGGTAATCAGGCAGAACACTTGCCACTGGTTGGAGTCAAACTTAGCAGAAAGGAAGATGGCTGTCATTACTTGAGGTCAATCATCTCAGTCCTAGAACATCATTGCAAGAGTTCCTCAGGATAGTGTCCTAGGCCCAACCATCTTCAGCTGTTCCATCAATGATCTTCCCTCCATCATAATGTCAGAAGTGGGGTTGGTTGCACAATACTCAGCATCATCCATGACTCTTCGGACACTGAAGCAATCAATGTCTATATGCAGCAAGACCTGGGCTGGTAACTGTAAAGTAACATTTGTGCCACATAGGTGCCATGCAATGACCCTCTCCAACAAGATAAAATCTAGTCATCTCCCCATGACACTCAATATCATTACCATTGCTGAATTCCCCACTGTCAACATCCTCGGGGTTACCATTGACCATAAACTGAACTGGATTAGTCATACAAATACTGTGGCTACAAGAACATGTCAGAATTGGGAATTCTGTGGCAAGTAACTCACCTCCTGACTCCCCAAAGTCTGTCCACCATCTATAAGGTGAAAGTCAGGAGTGTGATGAAATATTATTCACTTTCCTGCATGAATGCAGCTCCAACAACACTCAAGAAGCTTGACACTATCCAGGACAAAGCCATCCACATGACTGGCACCTCATTCATCACCTTAAACGTTCACCACCAGCACACATTGGTACCAGTATATACTATCAACTGGATGCATTGCAGCAACTTACCAAGGCTCATTCAACAGCACCTTCCAAATCCGTGACCTCTAGCACCTAGAAGGCCAGAGCTGCAGATGCATGGGAGCACCACCACTTGAAATATCCCCTCCAAGTCACACACTATCCTGACTTAGAATTATATTGCTATTCATTCACTGTTGATGGGTTAAAACCCTGTAACACCCTACCTACACCACATGGATGGCAGCTGTTCAAGAAGGCAGCTCACCACCACCTTCTCAAGAGCAATTTCAAATGGGAAATAAGTGCTGTCCTAGCCAGTGATGCCCACAACCTATGAACAAATATATTTTTAAAAGCGTGGGGAGCAAAATCATGTAGTGTTTGCCATTACTCATCTCCATCCAGTTTTATTCAACCTTCTAGGCATAGATGACTATGTTCATCATCTGGGGTGTTTGTAAGGGTTCTGATGGGTACGTAGGTGACCGTTAAGGCAGATCTGCACCTAGAAGGCTCTGCTGCAAACAGGACAGATACTGCAGACAATTGAGTTTGGATGAGTTGCTGGCTCAGGAATTCCTCTCCTTCAATCTTGTCTCTGCCTCTGGTATGTGCTTGCTTTCTAAGAAGGCTGCATTATTCTTTATTTTGTTCTGCCAGGTGCAGAAATCCTGAGCAAGCTTCTCCCAGGACCCCACGTCAATATCAAATTTCCTAAGTGAAACCTTTCAAGTAGCACTTCTTTTGACTGCCATGAGAGTGCCCCGAATAGTACATTCTCCAAAGAGAATGCAATTTGGGAAAGGAGTGTCAGACATTCTGACTACATGAACAGCCTAACTCAGTTGAGACTGTCTGAATATGATGTGGATGCTTAGCTTGCCAGCTCAGGTGAACACCTCGGTGTCGAGTATTTGGTTCCACCATCTGATCTTCTGAAGCTTCTGAAGACAGCTCAAGCGAAAGTAGTCGAGTTTCTTGGCATGATGCTGGTGTTTTGTTACCTGTGTGGTAGGTAACATGTGCTGCTCAATCCTTGGTTAATGATGAGGTCTTCTGAATCTCGATGAAGAAAACTCAAACTTGCTCAGTAGGAACAAAAGGTTTATTGTGTAACTATAACAATAATTGCCTGAGTTCTTTACTTTAACTTTAATACTAGTGATAAGGTTAATAAGATCTAACTACAGTAACTATACGTAACTCCACTAGCCATCTGAACTAATCTGATACTGCCCTGGTCACAGTGCACCCAAGAGAGAGGGAGAGACACAATGTGGTTGCTTTTTATACCCCTGTTGGTCCGGCCCTCTAGTGATCATGTGGTGCTATTGATTACACATTAACTCCTTATGTACATTCACATACAGAGATCATTACAGCTGGTACACAATACAAGTCTTACATGCGTAGAGCAGAGTGGCAGGTCAATTACTGTATAGACTTTGAGTCTGGTGGGCAGACTTACTCCTCTTCATTCCCAGATTGATATTTGAAGTCTGTTGAAGGCTACACTTGGTTCAGCAATTCTTGCATGTGTCTCATTGTCAATATAGACAATTCGAGAAAGTGTGCTGCTGAGATAAGTTAACTTATCTACTGCTGATGGGTTCTGGCCATGGACGGAACCTTGTGCTCGAAATAGGGCTCTCCTGAAGCAGTTTGGGAAATTACTTTAGTTTCCTTTGAGCTGATTGTAAGGTTGAAGTCAGGAAATCACAAAGTGTGTTCTTGGAGACCTTGTTCTTTGCCTGGAATCATCTCAGATTTAACAACTTCCCATTCAAATGATATCTGATTTTGATGTCAGACTCACCATTGTGTTGATGGAGGGCATCGGAGAGCATAACGGAGAAAAATGTGCTGAATAGGATTGGCACAAGCACGCAGCCATTGGTGAATGAAAATGGGTCAGAAGATTCTGCATCATCCATGACAGCGTGCAGTCATGGAACTGTCAACCGTTGTGATGAATTTCTCAGATTTCAGGGCATCGTAGAATCTTTTCCAGATTTGTGGTCTGCATTTGACTGAAATTTGTTCGCTTTCTGATTCAACCAAGTTTCTTGTATCTCTCCGAGCTTTCATTGGACAATGATATGTGCCAGAGGTGCATGCGTATAGATGTCAGGTGAGAACAGGACAGGGCATAACTTGTTCTCCTTTGTTCCATGATCAATTACCAAGTGAACACTCACCATCAAAGTTTGTATATAAAGAATGCTGACTTCAGCAAGATGCCACATACCTACTGGTGCCGATGGAGGTTACATAATCCGGCGTGTTCAGAAGAGGAGGAGGAAAAGTGGGTAGGGAGGGAAGGAAGTCTGTATATCCTAGGCTTCTAACTGCATTCCTAAATGTAGTTGACCAGAAACTGGTTTAAATGTTAATATCACCATTGCCCGTAAATTCATACTCAAAGATGATGAATGAAGCACCAACGAAGGGGATAAATCTGAATACAACAGTGGTTGTTATATTAATGTGTGGCTGTAAGTGGTGGCACATGTGGTTTTGGGGTACACAATATGTTGGGACAATGGTACAGTCCTTGAACCTTCTTCAAGTTAAACATGCACAAACAGGAAAGAGAAATGCATGCAACGAAGCAAGAGACACAATGTTGCAGGGATAAAAGAGAGACTTACCTTGTTTACTCTGCATGTTTGGCAAGCAAACTTATTCTTGGCACATAACTGCCTTTCTGCACAACAAAAAACTCAGTGAATTCAGTACTACAAAATGGACCCTGAATAAAGTAGCTGAAACCTCAGGATACAACCAATTTGGGGTCAGTGCAGTGTAATGTGAAGGCAGCTTAATTCCTGTATTAATTGTCCATTCACATTTCAGATTTCTGAGTTCATATGAAATACATA
The DNA here is from genome assembly GCF_902713615.1 of Scyliorhinus canicula. Taxonomy (NCBI): domain Eukaryota; kingdom Metazoa; phylum Chordata; class Chondrichthyes; order Carcharhiniformes; family Scyliorhinidae; genus Scyliorhinus; species Scyliorhinus canicula. The sequence goes on along the minus strand of NC_052153.1, from coordinate 80,430,480 downwards.
ATATGGCCTATAGTTCCTCACAACTAACAAACCATTTTTCTAAATTTTGAGTTTGTTAGTCATTTCTTTCTAAATTCCCTTTTACAGGATGTGGGGTTGCTGACTACACCAGCATTTGTTGCCTATCCTTAATTGCCGTTGAGAAGTTGGGGGCGAGCTGCCTTCTTGAACCGCTGCAGTCCATGTGATGCAGGTGCACTCACGCCAACAGGGAGGGAGTTCCAGGATGTTGATCCAGTGACATTAAAGGAATGGCGATATATTACCAAGTCAGGATGGTGAGCTGCTTGGAGGGGAACTTCCAAGTGGTGGTGTTCCCATGTATCTGCTGCCCTTGTCCTTCTAGATGGTAGTGGTCGTGGGTTTGGAAGGTGCTGCCTAAGGAGCCTTGGTGAGTTCCTGCAGTGCATCTTGTATGTAGATCAATGATTTTCAAAGTGGGGGTCGTGACCCGTGGATGGGTCGCCTGATGGTGTAGAATGGGTCGCCAAAGGTGCCCCAAAAATGATCCCCAAAGATTGCCTGACCATTTTTTCAGTTTTCTCTCCAGGTAAATTCTCACTGCAGTACAGTGTATGACCACATGAGGCTGATGCCATGGACTTCCTTGCCTCTCTGGGCCACAGTGTGGTTGGGGTAGTTTGCAGCCAGTGACCTTTAAAAAATCCCTTTGGGTCGCATTTCCTGCTACTGTGTTCAGCGTCGGGATTTGTATTATTTCTTGAGTTCAGTGTGGTATTATTTTGTGAGTTCAGTTTGTCACTAACAAACCCTGTGCGACCTTTATCATTCTCTCAGTTAACCTGGACATACAGCCTCCTCCACCCCTATACGCCCCTAGGTCCACTCCTTCCACTTCTGAATTGTCTCTCTGCACAGGGGCTCTTGTCCTTCATGAGCGCTTTTTTTTTCACCTCCCCATCCCTTTCTGCCCCCTCTTCCCAAGTTCTTGCCCCCAAGCATCCATCTCTGCTGTGTGGCTACATGGACTCCATCAGCTGAATTGGTTCCTGTGCCACAAGGACTTTTGCTTCTAGCTTTATCGGGACTTCAATTGTTCGCCAAGGGTGGCATTACCTGACGACAAAACTGCACTCATGTATACAAGAGCCGGTAAAATGTTGCAGGTGTCTGGAATGGAATACGTCTGCATGTTTTGCATATTGGTCAGCTGAGTTATGAGCAGCATTGTTTTTTATTAGCATGTTTTCAGTCTGTTACATATTTACTTGGGAAATGGTACTGACGGGCGTCCAGTGACATTCTGTCTGACTGTGTTTTTAATTCAGCAGTTTGAGCTCCTGTTTCTGAAGTGGAAGTTTTAAGTTTAATTTCCAATCCAAGGTCATGTTAGGATTTGAACAAGCGAACATGACGTTGTTAAAACTGTGTAATACTGAGTCTGTTAATCTTTCCAGCGCTTGCAGGCAGTTGTCCAAATGCTAATAAGGGGTGTGAAGATATAAAATAATCAAATATTCCTGAGTTACACCCTTTAGAAAGGTGCCAGGATAGAACTGGCCTTTAAGGTGAAACAGCAGCGCAATTTACAATTTTTATATTGACTAATACAGAAGTGCAAACAATGAGTATGACGTTTTAAAAAGTAACTATGGAGAATCTGTTGTGAATGTGGCATGGGTCGCGAGAGTCGGCCATTCTATAAAAATCGGTCGCCAGAAAAAGAGTTTGAAAAACGCTGTTGTAGATGGTACACACTGGGCGGCAAGGTGGCGTAGTGGTTAGCACTGCTGCCCAAGGTGCTGAGGACCCGGGTTCGATCCCGCCCTGGGTCATTGTCCGTGTGGAGTTTGCACATTCTCCTCGTGTCTGCGTGGGTCTCACCCCACAACACAAAGATGTGCAGGTTAGGTAGATTGCCCATGCTAAATTGCCCCTAAATTGGAAATGAAAATTTGGTACTCTAAATTTTTTTTTAAGTAAATGGTACATACTGCTGCAACTATGAATTAGTGGTGGAGGGAGTAAATTATGTTAAAGGGGTCCTAATCAAGAGGGTAGCTTTTTCATGGATGGTGTTGAGCTTCTTGAATGTTATTGGAGCTGCATTCATCTAGTAAAGTAGGGAGTATTCCAGTACACTCCTGACTTGTGCTTTGTAGATGCTGGACAGGCTTTGGGGAGTCAGGAGATGAGTTACTCGCCGTAGTTTGCCTGGCCTCTGACCGACTTTTATAGCCGTAGTATTAATGTGGCTAGCCCAGTTCAGTTTCTGGTTAATGATACTCCTGGATGTTAATTGTGGGGGATTCAGTGGTAGTAATGCCATTGAATGTCAAGAGGCAATGGTTTGATTCTCTCTTTTTGGATATGGTCATTGCCTGGCACTTCTGTGACAAAAATTTTACTTTCCACTTGTTAACCTAAGCCTGCATATTGGCCAGGTCTTGCAGCATTTGCACAGGGACTGCTTCAGTGACTGAGGTGTCACGAATGGTGCTGAACATTGTGCAATCATCAGCGAACATCCCCACATCTGACCTTATGTTGGAAGGAAGGTCATTGATGAAGCAGCTGAAGACGGTTGGGCCTAGGACACTACCCTGAGGAACTCCTGCAGTGATGTCACAGGACTGAGATAACTGACCTCCAACAACCACAACTATCTTCCTTTGTGCCAGGCATGAGACCTACCAGTGGAGAGTTTCCCCCCTAATTCCCATTGACACCAATTTTGCGAGACTCCTTGATTCCACACTCGGTCAAATGCTGCCTTGATGTCAGGAGCAGTCACTCTCACCTCACCTCTGGAGTTCAACTCTTTTGTCTGTATCAAGGCTGTAATGAGTTCAGGAGCTGAGTGACCCTGATGGAACCCAAACTGAGTGTCAGTAAGCTGGGTATTGCTAAGTAAGTGACACTTGATAGCACTGTTGTTGACCCCCTTCCATCGCTTTACTCACGGTTGACAGTAGACCGATAGCATGGTAATTAGCTGGGTTGTATTTGTCCTGCTCTTATACCTGGGCAATTTCCCACATTGCTGGGTAGATGCCAGTGTTGTAGCTGTACTGGAACAGCTTGCTAGGGATGTGGCAGGTTCTGGAGCACAAGTCTGTGCCTTGTATTTTGCACAGATGTGCTGGGCTCTTCCATCATTGAGGATGGGGATATTCATGGACGTCCTCCAACAATGAGTTGTTTAGTTGTCCACCACCATTCACAACTGGATATGGGAGGACTGCAGAGCTTAGAGCTGATCCGTTGGTTGTGGGATCGCTTAGCTCTGTCTAACACTTGCTGCTTATGTTTGCTGGCATGCAGGTAGTCCTGTGTTGTAGCTTCACCAGGTTAACAACTCATTTTTTGGTATGTCTAATGTTGCTCCTGGCATGCCCTCCTCCGGATATTGCCGGAATATTGTCAGTTCCCATAGCTTTGCAGTATCCAATGCCTTCAGCAGTTTCTTGATATTATGTGGGGTGAATCGAATTGGCTGAAGGCTAGCATCTGTGATGCTGGGGGCCTCTGGAGGAGACAGAGATGGATCATCCACTTGGCACTTCTGGCTGAAGATTATTGAGAATGCTTCAGCCTTGTATTTTGCACAGATGTGCTGGGCTCTTCCATCATTGAGGATGGGGATATTCATGGACGTCCTCCAACAATGAGTTGTTTAGTTGTCCACCACCATTCACAACTCGATATGGGAGGACTGCAGAGCTTAGAGCTGATCCGTTGTTTGTGGGATCGCTTATCTCTGTCTAACACTTGCTGCTTATGTTTGCTGGCATGCAGGTAGTCCTGTGTTGTAGCTTCACCAGGTTGACAACTCATTTTTTGGTATGTCTAATGTTGCTCCTGGCATGCCCTCCTGCACTCTTCTTTGAACCAGGGTTGGTGGTAATGGTAGAGTGGGGGATATACAGGCCATGAGGTTATAGATTATGGCTGAGTTCTACTGCTGCTGATGACCCACAGCACCTCATAGATGCCCAGTCTTGAGTTGCTAGGTCCGTTCTGAATCTACCTCATTTAGCACAATAGGAGTGCCACACAACACGATGGATGGTATCCTCAATGTGAAGGCGGGACTTCATCTCTTCAGGGACTGTGCGATGGTTACTCCTACCATCACTGTCATGAACAATCTAGCAGCTATGTCCTTTAAGACTTGGCCAGCTCAGTCAGTAGTGGTGCTACCGAGCCACTCTTGGTGATGGACATTGAAGTCCCCTGCCCAAAGTACATTTTGTGCTCTTGCCACCCTCACTACTTCCTCCAACATAGAGGGTGGACAGTATGTGGTAATCAGCAAGAGGCTGATTTTGATGTTCAAAATACGACTTCTGCACATAAGACATGGTAGGAGAAGGCCTAAAGCTGCTGGAGTTCTTTGGAGGGGTATTGGTACCCTATTGGAGAGGTTTGGTGCCTTTTCGTCCAGGGTCAATTTTTGGAGGGGTCACATACCTGGGAGAGGTTAGGTGCCCTTTGGGGTTATTATAGATAGACATGAAGGTGCATAAAAAGTGCATAAACCCATCAGATTTGTTAAGCTCATTGGAACTGTCAAGAGGCATGTCAAAAGAATTGCCAAGTGGTCAAGGCATTTACATGTCATGTTCTTTAAATAGTATTTTTTAAACTATCTCCAGCATTCAAAAAAGTCAGTGCTTGCTCTTTCACTCTGTCTGTTGACAAAGGTCTGAAGGCTTGACTGATTTCACAACCTATCATTATCACACCTGTGAGTTCACAGTTTGATTAGCAACTCCAAGTGGTTATAAACTCTTTGCATTGTGACTATGAATACATGTGTTTGTTTTCATAGAGAATTAAAGGAAATTAAACATATTAATGTTTTTTTTCAGTGAGAACATTAAAAAAAAACATTTCTTGATACAGTGAATCCATAGACACTTAATTAAGCTCAGCATGGGTCCTGAACTCTACCTATTGTGGATACTGGGTGTGTTGACATGGCAGGTACAAGGCCAAATGGTGGTGGGTGGTGGGCATGAATTGGCATGAGTTGGCAATAAATTGGCATTGGGGATATAAAAGGCCATGGGGTAGAAGAGGCAAAGGATTGCATTGAATGTATGAGGAGTCATGTTGATTAGATGAGGTAGCATAGGTTGGCATGGATGGGGCATGGGGAGTTTGTGGGGGATGAGGGAGTATGAGGAGTGAGGGCCGCTAACCAATGCATACTTTACATTTGCACAGGCACACATAAAACAACCCAGGTACAATTCCCCAGCTACATGATAAGAACTAATGATGTGCAGGGAGCAGCAATTTCCCTATCTACCATTTCCCACCTTTCTCTGCTAATTAACTGACCCATTGGTCCCTTAAGTGTGTTTACTTCTGTTTGTGGAGAGGCCGTTACAAATGCATTGGTCCAAATGACCACTGTACCCTGCAAGATGCAATATGAGACATCTTGGATGTCCCAACTGAGTGTCTCCATGGGAATGGGGATGTTCGAATGTCCAATGGGCAATCCTTCTGCTCCCCACTACACTCAGACACTACACTCACAAACAAGACAGTTTTCTGCAACAAAGACTCTCTGGCCCATGTTTGGAAAACAAAAATAGTTTTAAGGGATTTATTTATGTATTAGTAAACATTAGAAGTAAGCTATCGTTTTAAGTGGATTGAATTTTCTGTTTCTGTGCCTGGAAGAGTAAAACCTATAGTTACATTCATGCTGGGCAAACGGTTTGGACGTGCGGATGTTGGTTTCAATTCCAACTGGGATTCTATTAGAGAGGGTTATGGCATGAAGAATAATTAGAATTAGCAGGGGTTGCTTAGCAACTGGAGCACTTGTAGTTTAAAAAAAGTTTAAATTTTTAGTTTTAGCTGAAGTTTTGGGAAGTTGGAGACAGGACTTTGGGGAGTAAAATCTCAGAATCCTGTGAGAAGAAAGAGTGGATAGGACAGGAGCTGCAAAGAGGCAGGCTTCTTAAAGTGTAAGTCATAGTCCAGATAACCAGGGAATTGGGACAGAAAGAACTGGGGCAGATGACTGGAGTTAAGTGAACCGAGGCCAAGTTATTGTTCAGAAGAATTCAAAGAAGAGTAAATAAAGTGCAGTAACCAGATTTAAATGGGGACAGCAGCTTTCAAAGATAAATCAAATGTCTGATGCCATTTTAATACAGTCTGGGAATCAAAAGTTGAAGCAGTCATGGGTAGTTAGCACAGCAGTCAAGACAAAGACATCCTAAAGAGGTTGGTGTAAATCCTGGATTGTATTCACTGTTAAAAGTGGAGTGGAAGCTTTGTTTAAAAGTGTAATTGAAAAATCTGGAGCGGGATTCTCCATTTCTGAGGTTAAGTGTTGACGCCAACGGAGAATCCCTGGACTTTCACGATTGAAAAATCGGCGCCTCACCTGCAGCAATTCTGCTACTATGAAGGGGCTAGCACCGGTGCTGCGTGGAACACAATTGATTCTAATGTAAAATGGTGCAGGATTCACCGGGTCCGTGATTGACACTCAGGAAGCTGGCAAGCTGCAGCCGTACGTATGCATTACACTCCCCACACAGATTTATCCCAGCCAAAAAGATGGCACTAGTTGCGCTAGACTGCCCTGGGGGGACACCTATACGACCCGTGGCACTAAATTCAAAGTGGGCTGTTAGCAGTGTGCGCAGCTTCATAGCTGCCTTGCCAGCTGCGGCAATGGTGCTCTGTGCCTATCCGCTCTGACCCCACAGTCCACCCCCACTACTTACCCATTCCTGGCAGAAGACCCCTGGCCAGCGGCACGACTGTCAGCAAACCAAGACAATGTTGGACACCTTCCGTACCCCCACTCCCCCCCCCCCCCCCCTCAGCGGCCAGCATGTCGGTTTCATGATTTTTAAAAGCACAAGTGAACCAAGCCGTCAAAAACTCGGCCCGTCAGAGGTGGAAAATTGTGGAGGCCTTGGAGGGTACAGGGTCGGGTCAGTTAATGATATGCAAATGGTGTCTACTATACGTGTGGAGTGAAACGCATTGATGCCATTTTCGAGGTAACAGAGAATCGCAATTTGACATCAAATAGACGCCTGCCACGATTTTGGCATCGAAAACAATTCTCCGCCCAATTGAGTTTTCCGATTTTGACGTCGGCTAAGGGAGAATCCCGCCCCTGGTCCGGATTTCAGAATACAAACCGCTAAGGGGAAGCATAATTATGAGAGAAACGTTTAAAGTGTGTTTTTGGGAGTGGAGTTGAGAAACTCCCACATGACAATCATCTGGGGGGGGATTCTGAGGAGACATCCACAAACATTCACTTGGGGTTCAGAATGGAGTGTATTTGCCCACAGTTACCTTGTGTGCTTAAAGGGGAATTTGTACAATGAGATCATTGTACGTTAAGATGTACTTTGTAATCCTTGTTAATCCCCAAATCTGTGTGTAATCGTTAAACTAAGGGGGGGGGGGGAGTTCATGTTTAACCATTTGTCTTTTCTTGTTGGTAAAACTAGTTTGCAGTCCTGTGACTCTGTTCGTCCTCATTTTATTTTTAAAATGTTAGGACCTTTTGAGCCAGGGTTCCATTCTGGGATCTTCCCATCCAGTAACAAGATTAACTGGGATCGTAACATGTTGACTGAATATTTCATTCAAACTTTGCACTTTCTCCCAGCAGAAAACTGTTCCCAGGAACTCTTCCCCACATGATCAACACAACGCAGCTCAACATCTTTCCTTAAACATACATTTCCCTTTTTTCTTCAATTCCATAATGCCCAGCACCTCTTTGAAATTAACTTCTTCAAAATGTAAAGATCTTTCATTTTTTTCCCGATTGCCTCCCCTTTTGGGTCAAATAAAATGTAATAACCTCCCTTTATTTACTTATGAAACCGTTGCAAGATGTAAAAGCCTTTTACTCCTCTTTGAAACTTAACAATTGAAAAGTCAATTCCTTATCTATTTCCTTCAAACAGGCGCCAGAGTGTGGCAACTGGGAGATTTTCACAGTAACTTTATTGTAAGCCTATATGTGACACTGATAATAATTCATGCAATTTCTAAACTCTACTTACCATAGCTTCATTACAAATGCATGCATTTAGCGCTCTGCCTCTTTTATCTCTCAACTTTCCCAGGCAAGTTGTCTCCAGTAACCTTTCCCCGGCTTAGTTAAATAATTTACACGCACAGTAACACACATATGGCCTTCTTTATAGAATAGCACAATATTCCCCAAAACTATTTTCTGAAACATCCATCGTCACATATACAATGTCTTAACCTATAGATCATGGTCAAGTTCAGCACTCCAGATGATAACTTGCTGCTTGCCAGCTATCTGCTCAAAGATGCTACACTGGCCCCCAAATTCAGATCAGCAACCTGGCAGCACGAGGATGCCAGGTATGCAGGGGAATGGAGCTTTTAAAACTAGAGGATTAATTAAAGACTCTCCTTGCAACAGATTGCCTTTTCAGGTAAGAGCGAGAGACAGAGAGAAAGAGAGAGAGAGGGAGAACGAGAACGAGAGAGAGAATGAGAGAGAGAGAGAGAGAGACAGACCGAGACCCAAGCTGGAGGTACCTTTTCTCTCTAACAACAATACATTTCCTTAGTAGCCAGGCCACCATTGTGGATGGGGAAGCTGCACTGTTTCCTTTCACCTTTGACTGCAAAATTCCTTATCAGGCATTTAACAAACTCAATTGGTTACCCACTGCTTGTGACCTGGGGCAGGGTGGTGACAGGAAACCAGCTGGTGATAGGAATTTTCATGCTCACCTACCTCCATGCTTGCCCCCCTCAGGGGCTAAAATTCCTCCCCAATGTGTCTAGAAGAAATGTGAATGGCAGGATCCTGAAAAGCTACCATCTAAAAACAAAGAAATGGAAATAAGAGAGGGAAAAATAGAAAAGAAATAGGAAATAAAATGGAGACAGAGATTACCATCGAGGGTAAATAGAGAGAAATTATTTACACTGGTTGGCAAGTCTAGGACTAGGAAATGTAACATTCAATTTAGTGCCAGGCCTTTCAGGAATGAGATTAGAAAACACTTGTACACACAATGGGCTGCATTTATTGGCCATGATGGTGGTGGTGGTCCTGACTACTGGCCAGAAAGCTAGCAGCAACACCACTAGTGCCATTTTCAGGATTAATGTCAATTAGATGCCTGCTGTCGGGGTTCCAAAAAAGGAAGGATTCTCAGCCCCCATGGGGGCAAACACAGAGGCAGACAAATAAAAACATTTATGTTGCCAGCTAGTATGCCAGCTTTCCACCATAGTTCCACCCTAGACTATTTTCCTGAAAGCACTTCTCCACATAGCAACAAATCCTTTGTATCTGTTGTATTATGTGCCTGCATACCATTGTAATGAAAAAGTGCTCAACAGTGCAAGGGCTGATGTGGGACTGGAGAATAACGCTGCCCATGGTATGATGTACAGCAGCATCACATGGTAAAAGATTCAGAGAGATTCTGGAAAAAGCCTGCATGGAGAAGCAGCTTCTTGCGTTAGATTAACTGGGATATGTAAATAGTTTAAGGTTAACATTAAATGGTTCATGTTTAAACGTACAAGTCTCAAGCTTCTCATAACTGAGACATTATGCTGGCACATAATACAACACGATTGGAAGCAGTGATTGCTTCTAAAAGATATCACGTCAGCAGAGGAATCATTACACAATCTGACGGTGGTGATAGGAAAGGTGGCATTTTAAACAATGAACCTACAACAAAATCCTAAGATATGAAAGACTAAAAGCAGCTAAAGGCGGACAAGACAGAAGCACATCTGAGAAGAAAAGTTAAAGAAAGAGTTGCTGAAGCTTTTCTACAGACTTGGAGGTTGAGGAATCCAGCAGAGAGAGTGGAAATCCATTGCAAGATCCTTAAGTGATGCAGGGTAAAGAAAACACAGTCAGATCACAAAGACAGGTGAGCAAAATTACAAAAAGCACATTGCAAGACCCTGAGTAATGCAGAGCCAGAAGAACCATGTCAGTTCACAAGATGGTGAGCAATAATTGCAATAAAGAAACTGTACTCATATTGCAGAATAGGTGATGGTCCCAAAGCTCAGCAGATGGCAGCAATGGTGACCATGCTTTTTTTTAAAATTTAGAGTACCAATTCTTTTTTTTTCCATTTAAGGGGCAATTTAGCATTGCCAATTCACCTAATCTGCACATCTTTTTGGGTTGTGGGGGTAAGACCCATGCAGACACGGGGAGAATGTGCAAACTCCACACGGACAATGACCCGGGGCTTGGATCGAACCCATGCTAACCACTGTGCCACCGTGCCGTCCTAATGCTGACCATGCTGCACAGAAGCTAAAAGAATAAATTAAATTGGAAGCAGCCGGAAGTGTAAAGAGAAGGAAAACCACAGATCAAAAATGAACCTACTGACGAAACAAGAAAGTTACTTGCAAAAACAAATAAATAACAAAGGAGGACAGACAGTACAGAGGAGGAAAGTACCGCAGAGTTTAAAAAAAGAAACTTGTGTCTGCCGAAACTCTCAAAGCAGGGGACATTCAAAAAAGGCTCAACTGCCTCAACTGCAGGGGAAGAAATAAAGCAAGAATTGCCCTGATAAGAATTACAGATGGTTAGAAGTTTTAAAAGCTTACACACAACAAAGCAGTCGATTGCCAGGGAGCAGGCCAAAATTGGAAAAGTGCAGGAAAATCACAGGGAAGAAATCAACAGGCCACCTAAAGCCTGAGTGAAAAGAACTGTTACTGCACTGTTATACAGAAAGGGCCAACGACATTTATAACTGTACATGCAAGCAAAAAAAAGGCAGAGGGATCCTTCCAATAATGCTCTGATGGCAACTAGAGACTCCAAAGTGAGGGCAACTTCCAATAAAGTGCCGCTGGTAACAAACGTCCCCAGAGAGAAGGCAACACGAGACCCTGTAGGAGTGCAACAAAAGATTGCAGAGCGAAGGAGCCAAAAGAGCCCATGGCAAGAGAGACAGAAGACTCCAGAGAGAGGGAGACAATATTCAGGTAAACCACGAGATGGTTGACGACTATGTCAGTGAAATGACATGTACAAAGTGCAGAGTTTAGTGCAGAAGAAAACTATGACTGAGAAATAGCTGAAAGGGGGCAGCATGGTGGCACAGCGGTTAACACTGCTGCCTCACAGCGCCAAGGTCCCAGGTTCGATCCCGCGTTTGCTTGGGTTTTTCCCCCACAACCCAAATATGTGCAGGCTAGGTGGATTGGCCACGCTAAATTTGCCCCTTAATTGGAAAAAATGAATTGGGTACATTAAATTTTTGAGAAAAAAAAGAGAAACAGCTGAAAGACTTATAAATAGAATTTTTGAGCATGCTGAAATGATACACAAATTGCCACAGCAGATAGCAGTGTGGAGTGAGCAGGTAGCCGTGAATGAAGGAAAGCTATCTGAGTTAACTCAAAACAAGCAGCGCATGCACAAAGTAAATTAAGCTTTTCTACAGGAAAATATTTGTATCAAAGCTGAACTGGAAGATTTGTAGTGCAAGATTCAAGTTGAGTAGATACCTTTGAAAACGTGTGGTAAATTGAAATCTTCAATTAACCAGGCTGTTTTAGATCTGAACAAAAAATTGTCAGAGATGACACAAAGGCGTCAGGGGGAATACCGATCGTCAATTCCAGAGTTGGCAAATCAAAGCAGGAGTTGGGAAATCTCAACCATATATACAGCCAGTCAAAACAGCAGGCAGAAACAGCATGCAATGAAAATGTAACCCTGGAAGACTTCTTGAAAAATCAATACGTAACCATGGAAATGCTCGAGTTGATTAAAAGGGCATTGAATATTACTGCAGAAAAAGCTGCTTTGAAACTATCGGTAGCAATGAAACCCAGAGTGAGTTGGCAAGAGGTCAACATGAAAATAAACAGTTGAAAGAACAGTCAATTCTCCTTTAAAATCAAATGCAAAGGTAATTTGTTACCATTCAGCTACATGAAGAAATGAAGACTGTCTTAAACAGCAGAACGAAAGCACAACAGAAGACACTCGAGTATACTGTGCTTAATTTCAGGAAAGCTCAAGATGATGCAAGCGAGCTCCGCAAAGAAAAATAAAACCCGTTGAAAGACCTTCACATGCTTCAAGAATGTCAAAGTTTGTTTCTCTGGCAAGTTACAAAGTGAAGCCAAGTGAATTTAACGCCATTCTGGACAAACTGAAGAACCAATTAGCAGGGAAGACTCAGCGATTTCAATAATCCAGGAGGAAGCCAAAAGTTACAAGAAACAGACTCAACAGCTACAGAAGCAGCTGAATGGTAAAGAGCAGAAATTGAAGGGAAAAGCCAGAAAACGTTCCAGCCGAGCAGCCTGCCGTTCCCGACCGGTTCACGATGGCGGCAACCACACCTGGCCGCTGCCGTCGTGAACTTGGGCGCCAGATGCTCATTTGTGGCTTGTGGTGGGCGGAGAGGGGAGTGAGCACCACGGCCGTACTCGGGAGGGGACTGGCCCGCGATCGGTGCCCACCGATCGTCGGGCCGGCGTCTCAAAGGGATGCACTCTTTCCCCTCCGCCGCCCTGCAAGATCAAGCCGCCACGTCTTGCGGGGCAGCGGAGGGGAAGACGGCAACCGCGCATGCGCAGGTTGGAGCCGTCAGCCGTCGTGACGTCAGCCGCGCATGCGCGGGTTGGAGACGGCCAACCTGCGCATGCGCGGCTGATGTCGCTTAGGCGCCGCCGTCGTGTCATTCTCGGCGCGCCGCCTTGACGCAAGCATCAAGGCCCGGCGGCCGAGAATAACGGAGCTCCGCTCCTAGCCCCCCGGGTGCGGATGAATAAGGTGCGAGGAGCGGCCTCCGAGGCCGTTGTGAAACTCGGCCGAGTTCACGACGGCCTTCCCGATTCATCGCGGGAGCGGAGAATTCCGCCCCGGATGTCTCAAACATGCTGAGAAACATGGAGCTGAATGAAAAGATTCATAAGCTTGCATAAATATTTGGGTGAAATTGTCAAACAAGTGGAAATGAAGGTTCCATTTGCAAAACAAGTATGTCCAGAAAGAATATGGCAGACACCACAGAAAAAGAAAATGTGGGTCCATTCCAGTTGTCAACAGAGTGAGCATTCCCTTTAGAAGGAATAGGACAAACCCACAGTCTCAGAAAAATGCAGATGAGTTTTTAACAGAGAAGTGCAACTCAAAAGAATGCAAAAGGTGAATCAAATGGAGATAATCATGCACCAAAACATAGAGCATTACATTCCTCTAAACGTGACAGATCAAGATTTGGATGAACTGTCAAGATTCAAAACCATCTGAACTTATTAAAGTGAGAGAGTTGAGGTGGGAGAGAAGGAAGGAAGGTTTTCTATTGAGAAAAAAGGGACATGTTGTATTATATGTTTGCATGCCATTGTAATTAAAAGGCATTCAACAGACAACGGTAAACATGGAATGGAAAAATAGCACAACCCAGAGTATGATGTATAGAGTATAGACTCAGACAGAACACTCTGGAAGCAGTATGCAAAATCAATAAAGAATAACAATAAATGGTTCATGTTTAAACATACAAGTCCCAAGCTCCTCCTAATCGAGACACCACAGATTAACCCATATTGCAACATGGTACTCAGCGGCACATCATATTACAACAGGGTCCCTCTGTTGCTGTGTGTCTCTGTATTTATAAAAACAACTGTCCCTCTTTTGTGTCAAGGTGTGAAACTTCAGTTTCAATAGGTTTGGTTACAGATCATATGGGTCTGTCTCCACGTAGAGTTAGTCTGATCACCATCCCCCTTTATCCAGTACATTCTGTTTTTACCTTAAATTATAGGAGACATTTTAAAACATGTCTCACATTCGAAATAATGTTGATGGATTATGCTTGGATTCCATTTTTTGCTACTGGCTAATTTATTAGCTTGGTTCTCCACTGAATTATGAACGTTACTTTATCTAAGCCTCCTTTATCTGTTTTAGATTAATTTCAATATCTTTAATCATCCATGGACCGCCAGCTTTGGATGCACTTTCTAGCAACTTGCGGGAATGTGTCTAACTTGATTTGGTTCCTCATTGAATGTCCGTCCTGGTCCTCACTTACTGCCTTAGTTGCTAATCTTGGATTTGAATCGACAAGGCCAGATGCCTTTTTAAAAATACTGAAATTGGCCCTCCTCCAGTTGAGTATTTGCACATTTGATTTTTCCTTGCTCTTTTCCATACATCTTCCGAATGTAAAGGTGTTGGGTGAGATTCTCCGGCCTCGTTGTGCTCTCGCTCAAGCGAAACGAGGCCAATGAATAGCGGGAGAGGCAGAAACCGAGAGCCGTGCCAGGCACCAAACAGTTTGCGATGCAATCGGCCTGCTTCCGTAGGTGAAATTGAGATATTGCCGTTGCATGGCGAGAAACCAATTATCACCACTTGAACCCTATTTCTATACAATTAACGAGAGCCACCCTATATCCAACGGCCTCTCGACTGGGGGAGCCCTCCACAGGGATGAGCCGCCATGGGAGGGTAGGCACTGGAGGGAAACTGCCTGCAGCACCACCAAGCCAACCCCTGGATCGTGTGTATCCGTTCCTGGGGAAAACCTGCCTGTCTGCCTCACCGAACACGCATAACTCCCACCAACTGCCGAGGCTTTGTCCGTGCAGCTGAAGACTATCGCTAATAGGGCATTGGCAATCATGGTTAAGTGGGCACTTCACAGAACCCAAGTGGATGCCTGTGGGTGGGCGTGCCATTTAGCATGTGGGAGTCATTGCTTAGCATCACACCTTGATGCATGGACACTGTGGTTGAACACTGCGGGAGGCAACACCACACAAGCAGCAGCCAACATCTGAACACCCAGGATATGGGACACAACTCCAGCCACGGACGGAGGGTGGGTGAGTGCAACTTGGAGGGAGGAAATGCCTGAAGAGATGGACCAAGAGTTCGGAGGTCAGCCCGCATTGCGGAAAAAAGTGACAGAGGCGTCATACTAGTTGTGTACAAAGGTGTTTGTTGTGTTTAACAATTTCACGCCCTTTCTAAATGTGATAATGGTGCCGGCAGCAGAAGGAGAGGCGGAGATTGTGGTGGCATTGGATGTGGAGAAGGCCTTTGACAGGGTTGAGTGGGGGTACCTGTGGGAGGTGTTGGAGAGGTTCGGGTTTGGGGTGGGGTTTATTAAATGGGTGAGGTTGCTGTACGAGGCCCCGATGGCGAGTGTAGCGACAAATGGGAGGAGGTCCGAGTACTTCAGGCTCCACCGTGGGACGAGGCAGGGGTGCCCCCTGTCCCCCTTGCTTTTTGCGTTGGCTATTGAGCCTCTTGCCATGGCTCTCAGGGAATCGAGGAGGTGGGGGTGGGGAGGAGCACCGAGGTGGGGAGGAGCACCGAGTGTCGCTGTATGCAGACGACTTGCTGTTGTATGTAGCAGACCCGGTGGGGGGAATACCGGAGGTGATGGAGATTCCTGCTGAGTTCGGGAGTTTCTCGGGCTATAAATTGAACCTGGGCAAGAGCGAGCTGTTTGTCGTACACCCGGGGGATCAGGAGGAGGGGATTGGTAGGCTCCCGCTAAAGAGGGCAGTGAGGAGTTTTAGGTACCTGGGGGTTCAGGTGGCTAGGAGCTGGGGGACTCTGCACAAACTCAATTTTACTAGGTTGGTGGAGCAGATGGAGGAGGAATTTAAAAGGTGGGACATGCTGCCGCTGTCGTTGGCGGGTAGAGTACATTCCGTTAAAATGATGGTGCTCCCGAGGTTTTTGTTTCAGTGCCTCCCCATTTTCGTTCTGAGGGCCTTTTTTAGGAGGGTGAACAGCAGCATTCTGGGATTTGTTTGGGCACACGGGACTCCGAGGGTAAGGAGGGTCTTTTTGGAGCGGGGCAGGGATAGAGGGGGGCTGGCGCTGCCCAACCTCTCTGGGTACTATTGGGCGGCTAACATCCCGATGGTACGTAAGTGGGTAATGGATGGGGAGGGGGCCGCATGGAAACGGATGGAGATGGCGTCCTGTGGAGGCACGAGCCTGAAGGCACTGGTAACGGCGCCGCTGCCGGTCCCTCCAACGAGGTCCGGAGGTGGCGGCTACCCTCAAAATTTGGGGGCAGTGGAGGCGACACAGGGAGGAAGTGGGGGGCTCAGTGGAGGCCCCGCTGCGGGGGAACCACTGGTTTATCCCAGGGAACATGGATGGCGGGTTCCTGGGGTGGCACAGGGCAGGCATTAGGAAATTGGGAGACCTGTTCATTGACGGGAGGTTCGCTAGCCTTGGTGAACTGGAGGAGAAGTTTGAGCTCCCCCGGGGAATATGTTCAGGTACCTTCAGGTCAAGGCGTTTGCTAGGCGGCAGGTAGAGGGGTTCCCTTTGCTGCCCCCGCGGGGGGCAAGGGTAGGGTGCTTTCCGGGGTGTGGGTTGAAGATGGGAAGGTGTCTGACATCCACCAGGTAATGCAGGAGGTGGGGGAGGTGTCGGTAGAGGAGCTGAAGACTAAGTGGGAGGTGGAGCTGGGGGAACAGATTGAGGAGGGGACATGGGCGGGCGCCCTGGAGAGGGTGAACTCCTCCTCTTCATGCGCGAGGCTTAGTCTCATCCAGTTCAAGGTGCTGCACCGGGCCCACATGTCCGGATCTAGGATGAGTAGGTTCTTTGGGGGCGAAGACAGGTGTGTCAGGTGTTCGGGGAGTCCAGCGAACCATGCCCATATGTTCTGGGCATGCCTGGCACTGGAGGAGTTCTGGAAGGGGTGGCGAGGACGGTGTAGAGGGTGGTGGGATCCAGGGTCAAGCCAGGCTGGGGGCTCGCGATATTTGGGGTTGAGGTGGAGCCGGGAGTGCAGGAGGCGAAAGAGGCTGATGTGTTGGCCTTTGCGTCCCTAGTAGCCCGACAGAGGATCTTGCTGCAGTGGAAAGATGCGAGACCTCCAAGCGTGGAGACCTGGATTAATGACATGGCGGGATTCATTCAGCTGGAGAGGGTCAAATTCGCCCTGAGGGGGTCGGTACAAGGGTTCTTTAGGAGGTGGCAGCCTTTCCTCGACTTTCTGTCTCAACGATAAGGTACTAGGTCAGCAGCAGCAGCAACCCGGGGGGGGGGGGGGGGGGGGGGGGAGGAGGAGGAGGGGAAAGGGGGGGGGGGTTAGGGGGATAGTGTTTAAGTTAATTTGCTTATTGTTAATTTATTTTGTTGTTCATTGGGTTTGGGGGTGGGGGGGTGGGGAGGTTTGTTATATGCGTGGTTACGGGTGCCGGGGGGTGTTTATTATTATTGTTATTATTGTTCTGTTGATATATATTTTTCAAAAAATTCCAATAAAAATTATTTTTTTAAAAAAAATTCACGCCCTTCTGATGGTGCCGCCCTTCCCTCCCACACTCCTCTCACTACCCCCCCGGCCCACCCCCTCCCTCAGTGCCTTCAATGATCCTCAATGTGCTTGGCCCTCCTACCTCTACCAGGTGTGCCCCCACGATGCACATTTGAGGTGGAGGCAGCGAGCTGCTTACCATGTCCTGTAGCCTTCGATGCCCCTGGCTGGCGTCCTCTGGGGGATCTAAAGCCGGAGGGCCCCGGCTCACTTGTCGGCGGCACATGCACAATTGTGCCCCCCTGACCCGTATGCTGGCTGAGAGATGCGGCCTCATCAGAGGGGTGGAACTCGGGGAAGCTGGTGGCCACTGTCGCACTCCATGGGACGGGTCCGGGTAGAGGTGTGTGGGAGGGCAGGGCAGCACCATCGGAAGGACGTGAAATTGTTAAACACAACAAACACCTTTGTTCGAGCCCCAGCTGTCCCTGCAGCATTTGGCTCTGCCAGGCCTGGCGGTTCCCCATGGCCCGTATTAACGTGTCTCCAGCCTCGGCAATGGTCCTCAGTGTTTGGACCGTTCTCTGCGGTGCCTCGGCCCACCTCCGACTCGCACAAGCTCCACAGCCGCCTCGGCCATACCCCTGTGAGAGCAGGACACGTCCCGCAGAACCTCATCAAGGTGAGCCTGGTACTGGATGACATCCCTCAGCGAGGCAGACATTCTGCCTAGACCCTCAGCCATGGTTATTACCAACTGTGTGATGCCTTGGAAACCTTCATTAATGGTGCCAACATCATGCATCAGGCTCTCCATTGCAGTCGCCACTCAAGCAGTATTGGTCTCAGTGCCACACATTGACGGTGACATCTCCTGTAGCCGTAGCCGCCTCCAAGTGGCTATGGATCTACTGGTGTTACACTGACATCTCCCTCTGAATGTCCCGGCTGCTCCCTATCGTCTCCATCAGCTCTGGGATGATCTCTTCCACAAGCTCAGCATCAGCCTGGGACCCAGCTGGGTCTTGGGATCTAGCAGATCTCCGACAGCTGTCTCACCTGGGCGTTCCTGCCGCCACCTGATGTGCATCAGCAGCAGTGTGGTGTCCCAGAAATCTGACCACCGACATGTCCCACCGAGGTGCATGTGTCTCCACTGGTGGAGGGCGAAGATGACAGCTGTAAGGTGGCTAGTATGGTAGCATCCTCGGAGCTCTCTTCTGAGGTGGTCTCAATGGAGACTGGAGAGGAGACCACCTGGGATGGGCTGACACCGTCGGCTGGAGGACCTGCGGGAGAATTGACATCTGGTCAGTCAATAACATCTCAAGTTTGACAGATCCTCTTGGTGGAGTCCGGTGGTTCCTCACCTCTGCGCCGTCTGCCAGCGTTCGCATTGGTGACTGCCCTGTGCTCAGCCACACCAGTCACCCCCAGGGCACACCCCTCAATGATGATGATGTCTGGCACACCACTGCCAGTCTGGGCCCTCTCCTGGCAATTGTGGGCAAGCTTTTCCTGAGGAGGCGCAGAGGGGGCATCGTTAGCCACACTTGTGGTTCATAGTGGTGGGAGGGATGTGTGAAGGAAGGGTTGTGGGGGGGTTGACAGGGGAGTGGGGTGGAGGAAGGATTGGGAAGTTGAAGGGGTTGGGGGTGGGGTGGACGCTCCTGTGGGGCAGAAAGGTTTCGGGGGTCTGGTGTTTACTCACACGTGCTGCCGCTGTAGGTCATTGACCTGTTTCCTGTACTGGAGGCCAGTCCACCTCGTGACACTCCCCAAGCTCCCAGGTGGCACTGGCAGCCCTATGGCTGAACTTCCTGGACCCTCAGGAAAACATGACATTCCTCCTGGCCTCCACAGCGTCTAGCAGCCTCCCCAGGTCAGCATCCCCGCATTTTGGGGCCCGTCTCCTCAGTGCCATTGTTGCGAACTGGCTGGGGTTGGCTCAGTAAGTGCTGCTCGACCTTGTTCGCCTCCCGGGGGACTGGAGAACATGGTCCTGGCGAATCAGATAGTGAGCCTTCATTTGCGGCGAAACGCCTGTGAGGCCTTGTTAAATGGACCAATTAACATTGAATAGTGTTGCCGCTGGCCTGATTGGCAGAAAGCTTGTGGCAATTCCTGCTCGCTGCAGCACTTTGAAATATTTCCAGAGAATTGCGGCCATTGTGTTCACATTAAAACCAACAGATATATCAAAGTGGGGCAGCACGGTAGCACAATAGTTAGCACAGTTGCACCACAGCTTCAGGGTCCTAGGTTCGATTCCTGGCTTGGTTCACTGTCTGTGCAGAGTCTGCATGCTCTCCCCGTGTCTGCGTGAGTTTCCTCCGGTGTTCTGGTTTGCTCCCACAGTCCAAAAATGTGTAGGTTAGGTGGATTGGCTATGCTAAATTGCCCTTGGTGTCCAAAAAGGTTAAGTGGGGTTAAGGGGATAGGGTGAAGGTGTGGGGTTGGGTAGGGTGGTCTTTCCAAGGGCCGGTGCAGTCTCGATGGGCTGAATGCCCTCCTTCTGCACTGTAATTTCAATGACATGCTGGAAACGTTAAGGGTTAATTCCCCTTTAAATTACAAAGAGGAATTTGGGAGCACGTCCCGCAGAACCTCATCAAGGTGAGCCTGGTACTGGATGACATCCCTCAGCGAGGCAGACATTCTGCCTAGACCCTCAGCCATAGTTATTACCAACTGTGTGATGCCTTGGAAACCTTGGAACTACGACATCTTCTTCGCAGCCTTCAACACGTCATCAATGAAGATGAACATCTTGCCAAGGTCACCCCCACTACTGGCCTTCAAACAACCGTGCAACCTCAAACAAACCATTGTTTGCAGCAAATTACCCAGCCTTCAGAACAGCGACCACGACACCACACAACCTTGCCATGGCAATCTCTGCAAGATGTGGCAGATCATCGACTTGGATACCACCATTACACGTGGAAACACCACCCACCAGTCGCGCATATTCGTGCGACTCGACCAATGTAGTCTACCTCATACGCTGCAGGAAAGAATGTCCCGAAGCGTGGTACATTGGCGAGACCATGCAGACACTGCGACAACGAATGAACGGGCACCGTGCGACAATCACCAGGCAGGAATGTTCCCTTCCAGTCGGGGAACACTTCAGCAGTCAAGGGTACTCAGCCTCTGATCTCCGGGTAAGCGTTCTCCAAGGCGGTCTTCAGGACACGCGACAACGCAGAATTGCCGAGCAAAAACTTATAGCTAAATTCCGCACGCATGAGTGCGGCCTCAACCGGGATCTTGGATTCATGTCGCATTACATCCACCCCCCACCATCTGGCCTGGACTTGCAAAATTCCACCAACTGTTTGGCTTGAGACAATTCACATCTCTTTAACCTGTGATTACCCCTCTCTCTGGATCTATAATGATTTGATTACCTGCAAATGCTCGCATTCCAAGCATTGTCCGGCATTTCTGGCTTTGTCTATATAAATGTTTCTGGAACATACCTCTCCATTCACCTGAGGAAGGAGCAGTGCTCCGAAAGCTCGTGTTTGAAACAAACCTGTTGGACTTTAACCTGGTGTTGTAAGACTTCTTACATAAGGGTAGCACGGTAGCATTGTGGATAGCACAATCGCTTCACAGCTCCAGGGTCCCAGGTTCGATTCCGGCTTGGGTCACTGTCTGTGCGGAGTCTGCACATCCTCCCCGTGTGTGCGTGGGTTTCCTCCGGGTGCTCCGGTTTCCTCCCACAGTCCAAAGATGTGCAAGTTAGGTGGATTGGACATGATAAATTGCCCTTAGTGTCCAAAATTGCCCTTAGTGCTGGGTGGAGTTACTGGGCTATGGGGATAGGGTGGAGGAGTTAACCTTGGGTAGGGTGCTCTTTCCAGGAGCCGGTGCAGACTCGATGGGCCGAATGGTCTCCTTCTGCACTGTAAATTCCATGAATAATTCTATGAATCACCGACAGCAATTTCCACTATTCGGGGAGAGATTTCAATGGCAATAATCAAAAAACCTGACGTTCAAATGATTGTTTCCTAATGGGTTTAATAATTGGAAGAAATGAGCGGAAAAGTAAATACCCTTGGGGCTGGGCTGAGAGAGGAGCAAAGGGTGTACACATTCGGAGAGAAGACGATTCTGAACGGAGCAATAGGTGGGAGAAGGAAATGTGCAGTGAGAAGGGAGTAGTGAGGTTCTTGCTGTAACTTCCACTGACACCGAAAGGAGTTGACACCTTGTCCAGTTTTCATCGGTGGTTCGTTTGCAGTCGGAAACTGCGAGTTGAGAGGAACGGTGTCTGGAACAAACGTAAATCCTGAGGGGGAGCTGCAGGTATCAGAGTGTCGGGGTAGTGAGGGAGGTGTGCAGCCTGTCGTCATTGGCTGGGCCGCTCCGGTAACCAGGGCAGCTGTGCTTGGTGACGGAAAGCTGGAGCCGTTCCCCCGGAGTCACGGCGCCAGTTCCGGGGTGAGCGCAAGCCGCAAACTTCCATATTTTACTTTCAAACGCCGCCCTCCGGCTGGGTGGGGGTGGGGAATGTTGCATTGCTTCCTCCCGGTACAGTCGCTTTGCCCCTCTGGCTGTGTGGAGAGCGGGCGGCTGCTGCTGGCTTTGCGGTCTGGGCTCATTTGGGTGCAAGGCCGCGGCTCCAGCCAGCACACTGTGCGCCCTCATACCCGAGGCTCAGAGCCACCACCTCGGCTATCTCCTCTCTTCCCCCCCCCCCCCCCCCCCCCGCGCGACTGGCAGCAGGTTTTAAACATCTGACAGCGAGTTCACGTGCGGTAAGATCACCAAGCTTGAAGGGTTTTAAAAAAAAAATCAAACGAACACATTATGAAATGTCGGTTTGAATTCCGGTTTGCTGTAAAAGGGAATGAAATGACTCGTGTTGGGAGAGCAATTCCTGCCGCTGGCGTGAAATGATCTGTGTGGTTGTTGTAGATCCTGTGCTGCTGCCGACTCTCCTGTCCAGCTGGGGTTGCTGTGCCTGTACTGGCGAGGAATCACCAATCAGTCCCCTTCAAAGATTGGGTGTCGCTGACTTTGTGTTGGGTTACAATAGACGTGATTTTTGTTTTGTTCTTGCGTTGTTTCTAAGGTATAAACACGATCATTTAACCATGCACCGTGAGAAATGCTGCCGATGGCTTTATTCACCGTATAGTGCATGCAGTTCAAACAACGTAATGCAACAACCCATATTTTTTTTAAATGCTGAGGAACGCCCAGGGTTTCATTTTGGTTAAAAGGAAGGCAAGTTCTGATGTAACAGAGTATTTTTTTTTGCACAGGGCAGGAATGCACTTTCCTGTGGATAGGAGCCAGGGAGAGTCGCCCTGATCGATGCTGAAATTGGTAACCTTTGCAAGGCTGGTTGTGCGCCGGGATGCAGTAACCAGCTACCATGACCGTGTTCAAACAGGAAAATGTGGACGATTATTACGAAATCGGCGAAGATCTGGGGAGGTGAGTGTTTGGGATTTCACAGCACTGATATTGGGATCAAGGAATCGTGTGTGTGGCGAGTGTGGCTGTAACAATGGATAGAAACGTTTCCATTTACTGTGTCTTCTGTCAGGTAATGGATCCATTTTGTCAGGGGGTGAAGGTGTATGGCTGCAATTATGCCCAGTTCAATTCCCTTTCAACTGACATGTGCAAACAAAAGCTAAATTCTTATTTTTCTGTTTAATTTCCAATAAATGTGCTTGCTTTGGTGTGTTATGTTGTACGTGGCCAAACTAGGTGTGTTATGTATGGTTTGCAGCTTTATCATAGTTCTCATTCAGTTGATTTATTTCAGCATATTGATAATCCAAGGGAGATGATATTGAGACTGATCTAATTTATTTGTAGTTGAGTTTTTCTTGGAAGGATCTAATTAACTTTGAATAGAGTTGGTTAAATGTTTCCTCTGTCAGTGTTAATGGGTCAAAAGTTCTGTTGGAAGATTTATAGGGTTTGGCCAAATCCTGGTTATCTGAGGACATGTAACCTGAACAGAAATAGTATGTAGTAATGCATTACCACTAGTATGTTAACACAAGGTGCCGACAAAACGGCATGAAAAAAGTGAGTTTTTAAGAGCAGGTAATCTAGAAGTTTACCCTGGCTGCACCTTATCAAAACTGTGCATTCCAAGATCTGCCTGAATTTCAAATACAACTCCTAGTTTTTTTTTCCCTCTATGACAAGCATTGCCTCTTCCAACATCAACTGTGAGGAGCTCATGGACTTCTTTGTTACAAAGATTGAGACTTCCTTTGCTGGTTCCCTCTGTTTCTCTTCCTCTCGGGTTGCCTCCTGTCTTAGCCCTGAAATCAAGGTTTTCATCGATTGCCCTCATGCCCTTTCCAATTCTGAAAAACAAAAATTGCAATATCTGCACATTTTTCGAGCACTGACATGATTTCACGATTCCCCAGGGGATGCGCAATTCCCAGCTTGCCGCACATGCACATTATATTCTGAAATCCGAAAAATTCCAAAATCCGATACACACTCGGCCCGAAGCATTTTGGATAAGGGATGCTCAAACCTGTACTACTCCACCTCTAATCCCTATTTTTTTCAAAGTCCTTGAATATGTTGTTGCCTTTACAATCTGTGCTCAACCTACCTCCTGACAGATTTCCCACCTGCTGCCACTATACTGAAACAGCTCTTATCAGTGTCACAAATGGCATCCTATGCAACAGTGATGGAGGTAAACTTTTACTCCTCACCCCCTGTCATCTGTCTGCAACCGTTGACATGGTTGACCACACATCCTCCTCCAATGACATCCAGCTGGTTTGAACTGCTCTCACATGGTTCCATTTAATTTATTCAGTGTAGCCAGAGAATCAATTTAATAGATGTCTTCCCGCTCCCGCAACGTTACCTCTGGTCTCCTAAAGCTCTGGAATTACCTTTGTAAAACTCTCCACCTCATTTAGAACGTAAGAACATAAGAACTAGGAGTAGGCCATATGGCCCCTCGAGCCTGCTCCGCCATTCAATGAGATCTTTTGTGGACTCAGCTCCACTTTCCGGCCCGAACACCATAACCCTTAATCCCTTTATTCTTCAAAAAACTATCTATCTTTACCTTAAAACATTTAATGAAGGAGCCTCAACTGCTTCACTGGGCAAGGAATTCCATAGATTTCCCCTAGTTCTGCTTTCACCCGCAAATGGAAACAACCTGTCCACATCTATCCTATCTATTCCCTTCATAATTTTATATGTTTCTATAAGATCCCCCCTCATCCTTCTAAATTCCAACGAGTACAGTCCCAGTCTACTCAACCTCTCCTCGTAATCCAACCCCTTCAGATCTGGGATTAACCTAGTGAATCTCCTCTGCACACCCTCCAGTGCCAGTACGTCCTTTCTCAAGTAAGGAGACCAAAACTGAACACAATACTGCAGGTGTGGCCTCACTAACACCTTATACAATTGCAGCATAACCTCCCTAGTCTTAAACTCCATCCCTCTAGCAATGAAGGACAATATTCCATTTGCCTTCTTAATCACCTGTTGCACCTGTAAACCAACTTTCTGAGACTCATGCACTAGCACACCCAGGTCTCTCTGTACAGCAGCATGGTTTAATATTTTATCATTTAAATAATAATCCCGTTTGCTGTTATTCCTACCAAAATGGATAACCTCACATTTATCAACATTGTATTCCATCTGCCAGACCTAGCCCATTCACTTAACCTATCCAAATCCCTCTGCAGACTTCCAGTATCCTCTGCACTTTTCGCTTTACCACTCATCTTAGTGTCATCTGCAAACTTGGACACATTGCCCTTGGTCCCCAACTCCAAATCATCTATGTAAATTGTGAACAATTGTGGGCCCAACACGGATCCCTGAGGGACACCACTAGCTATTGATTTCCAACCAGAGAAACACCCATTAATCCCCACTCTTTGCTTTCTATTAATTAACCAATCCTCTATCCATGCGACTACTTTACCCTTAATGCCATGCATCTTTATCTTATGCAGCAACCTTTTGTGTGGCACCTTGTCAAAGGCTTTCTGGAAATCCAGATATACCACATCCATTGGCTCCCCATTATCTACTGCACTGGTAATGTCCTCAAAAAATTCCATTAAATTAGTTAGGCACGACCTGCCCTTTATGAACCCATGCTGCGTCTGCCCAATGGGACAATTTCTATCCAGATGTCTCGCTATTTCTTCCTTGATGATAGATTCCAGCATCTTCCCTACTACCGAAGTTAAGCTCACTGGCCTATAATTTTCCGCACTCTGCCTACCTCCTTTTTTAAACAGTGGTGTCACGTTTGCTAATTTCCAATCCACCGGGACCATCCCAGAGTCTAGTGAATTTTGGTAAATCATCATTAGTGAATCTGCAATTTCCCTACCCATCTCTTTTAGCACTCTGGGATGCATTCCATCAGGGCCAGGAGACTTGTCTACCTATAGCCCCATTAGCTTGCCCATCACTACCTCCTCAGTGATAACAATCCTCTCAAGGTCCTCGCCTGTCATAGCCTCGTTTCTATCAGTCGCTGGCATGTTATTTGTGTCTTCCACTGTGAAGACTGACCCAAAAAACCTGTTCAGTTCCTCAACCATTTCCTCATCTCCCATTATTAAAACTCCATTCTCATCCTCTAAAGGACCAATATTTACCTTAGCCACTCTTTTTTTGTTTTATATATTTGTAAAAACCTTTACTGTCTGTTTTTATATTCTGAGCAAGTTTACTCTCATACTCTATCTTACTCTTCTTTATAGCTTTTTAGTAGCTTTGTGTTGCCCCCTAAAGATGTCCCAGTCCTCTAGTCTCCCACCAATCTTTGCCACTTTGTATGCTTTTTCCTTCAATTTGATACTCTCCCTTATTTCCTTAGATATCCACGGTCGATTTTCCCTCTCTACCGTCCTTCCTTTTTGTTGGTATAAACCTTTGCTGAGCACTGTGAAAAATCGCTTGGAAGGTTCTCCACTGTTCCTCAACTGTTCCACCATAAAGTCTTTGCTCCCAGTCTACCTTAGCTAGTTCTTCTCTCATCCCATTGTAATCTCCTTTGTTTAAACACAAAACACTAGTATTTGATTTTACCTTCTCACCCTCCATCTGTATTTTAAATTCCACCATATTGTGATCGCTCCTTCCGAGAGGATCACTAACTATGAGATCATGAATCAATCCTGTCTCATTACACAGGACAAGATCTAGGACCGCTTGTTCCCTCGTAGGTTCCATTACATACTGTTCTAGGAAACTATCATGGATACATTCTATAAACTCCTCAATGTTGCCTTGACCGACCTGGTTAAACCAATCGACATGTAGATTAAAATCCCCCATGATAACTGCTGTACCATTTCTACATGCATCAGTTATTTCTTTGTTTATTGCCTGCCCCACCATAACGTTACTATTTGGTGGCCGATAGACTACTCCTATCAGTGACTTTTTCGCCTTACTATTCCTGATTTCCACCCAAATGGATTCAACCTTATCCTCCATAGCACCGATGTCATCCCTTACTATTGCCCGGATGTCATCCTTAAATAACAGAGCAACACCACCTCCCTTACCATCCACTCTGTCCTTCCGAATAGTTTGATACCCTCGGATATTTAACTCCCAGTCGTGACCATCCTTTAACCATGTTTCAGTAATGGCCACTAAATCATAGTCATTCACGATGATTCGTGCCATCAACTCATTTACTTTATTCCGAATATTACGAACATTCAGGTAAAGTACACTTATGTTGGTTTTTTTACCTCTGTTTTGAATCTTAACATCTCCAGTTTTATTCCTTTTGGTATTACTGGGCCTATTCACTGAGCTCCACTCAGTCACTGTACCTTGTACTGTCACCCTTTTTGATTTTTGACTATGTCTTCTCTGCCTTGCACTTTCTCCCTTACTTCCTTTTGCTTCTGACCCTGTTTTACTACCTTCCAGCTTCCTGCATTGGTTCCCATCCCCCTGCCACATTAGTTTGAACCCTCCCCAACAGCTCGAGCAAACACCCCCCCTAGGACATCGGTTCCAGTCCTGCCCAGGTGCAGACCGTCCAGTTTGTACTGGTCCCACCTCCCCCAGAACCGGTCCCAATGCCCCAGGAATGTGAATCCCTCCCTCTTGCACCATCTCTCGAGCCACGCATTCATCCTATCTATCCTGACATTCCTACTCTTACTAGCTCGTGGCACTGGTAGCAATCCTGAGATTACTACCTTTTGAGGTCCTACTTTTTAGTTTAACTCCTAACTCCCTGAATTCAGCTTGTAGGACCTCATCCTGTTTTTTACCTATATCGTTGGTGGCTATGTGCACCACAGCAGCGGGCTGTTCGCCCCCCCCCCCCCCCCCCCCCCCCCCAGAATGTCCTGCAGCCGCTCCTTGACCCTTGCACCAGGGAGGCAACATACCATCCTGGAGTCTCGATTGCATCCACAGAACCGCCTGTCTATTCCCCTTACGATTGAGTCCCCTATCACTATAGCCCTGCCATTTTTCTTCCTGCCCTGCTGCGCAGCAGAGCCAGCCACGGTGCCATGAACCTTGCTGCTGCTGCCTTCCCCTGGTGAGCCATCTCCCTCAACAGTATCCAAAGCGGTATATCTGTTTTGCAGGGAGATGACCGCAGGGGACACCTGCACTGCCTTCCTACTCTTGCTCTGTCTTTTGGTCACCCATTTTCTATCTCCCTCAGTAACTTTCACCTGCGGTGTGACCAACTCGCTAAACGTGCTATCCACGACCTCCTCAGCATCGCGGATGCTCCAAAGTGAGTCCATCCGCAGCTCCAGAGCCGTCAAGCGGTCTAACAGGAGCTGCAACTGAACACACTTCTTGCACGTGAAAGAGCCAGGGACAGTGGGCATGTCCCTGAACTCCCACATCGCACACGAGGAGCATGACACGGGTCTGGGATCTTAAACCTTAGGTAAACCTATACAACTACAGTTTAAAAAAACGAAAGAAAAATAAATAAATTAGACAATGAAATGAAAAACTACTTACCAGTCGCTTACCAGGGTTAAAAAGCACCTCCTCCCCACCCAGCTTCGAATTCCCAAACTCACTCTTGGTTGTGCCTCACTCTGGCTGTGTCTTCTCTGGCTCACTGGGAGAACTCACCCAGGGTCTCAGATGCTCTCTGGTTCTCTCCCTGCAGATTAAAAGTTACAGGCCAGAAGAAAGAGAGAGAACAAAACAGTAGAGAAAAAACACCTTCTCCCACTCTGCACCGAATTACCTCACTGCACCAAATTACCAAGTTGCAATTCCCACTTTGGATGTGCCTCACTCCGGCTGTGTCTTCTTGACTCTCCGTTGAGACTCTCCTTTAAAAATCAAGTTTTTGATCGTCTTTCCTTGTGTGGCTGTGTCAAATTTTGTTTCGTAACACTTCTGTTAAATATTGTAGAACATTTTACTATGTTAAAAGTACTTCATAAATACAAGTTTTGTTGTTAGTGTGCTGTGGCTTGTCAATATATTAGTATTGCGTTTATTTAGTTCACTAATTTACTTGAACATGTGAAACGAATGTTGTTTTACACTCAATGGTGAATTCATTGTTTTGCACTGATTAGGATTACGTGATTGCGCTTTTTAGAAAAATCCATAGCTCAGGTCACTTTAACTGGAAAATGAAGCTTGTGATTAGAAATCTTGTGCAAAGTACAATGGCTTCAGCCGTCCTCAGCCCAACAGCCTACAAGGAGTCAGTTGTGTGTAATATGGCTAGCCTCTTGACATGTTTTATTGCACTGCATCAGTTACTTCAAATTGCAATCTCTGTTTGAAATGAAGCATTGGGTCATGAACTGCAAAGCTCTTTTTCCATCTAAAACAGAAAGCTTTAAAGTTTTTTTGGGAACAATTTTGATGTTGTTCCCATTGGTTTGGCTAATGCAATCTGGCTTTACTAAATGCAGTAGTAAATTGGATTTAAACCAGGCACTTTCCTGGTCTCTTAATGCTGAGCTTTTCTGACATAGCAGTGGGGTTCGTGTCCACCTATACTCGTTAAAACACTCATTCAAAATCTGTGCTCAACTGTCATTTAATATAAGGAAAAATGGATGGTGGGGAAAGTGCCATGATATTAATCTTCAGAAATCATTAGACTTCTCTTTTCCGTTGGCTTCCTGTAGATGTTTGGCCACGGGACTTCACGTTTGTTGTTGCGGTATGTTCAAGCAGGTTTCACACATTGTGGTGGCTTCCTGTGCACTGTACGACCTTTCCCTTCAGAAATGGAACTGGAGGCCCTGGAGGGAAAAGGCAAACATTGTGTGGCAGATAAGCCACCAGTAGGAAGAGTTGAAATTGGCGGAGGCAGCTGTCAGGGGAAAACATTGATCATCAGGAGATGTTCTGAAGATAATGACACCTCCCCCGCTCTTCTTCTCCCTCCCCCCCCCCCCCCCCCCCCCCAAACTCACACTCACACACACACACACACACACATTATCCTTACAACATAATTTGCTTTGCGGCTCTGCATCATGCCAAAAACATTTTTTTATTAGTGAAAAAAAATGATGGAGCCAGGTTTATTGTGTCACCGTTCCTTCCAATGCTTTGAGCTGAGTTATAGGTAAAACACCTCAAGTTTTTATTATAAACATAATCTGAAGGTGACCTTTTGTGTGTGTTGTGGGGTTACAATTAATTGTTGCATTCTTTACTGGATGATTACTTTTCATTTAAAGTATTGCAGTTTATAAAAACAGGACACTGGCATCACGTGTTTACCCATATTGAATTTTTGATCTTGACAATGTTCTGGTAGGGAGGGATAGAGTCAAGGCCAAGCTTTTTCCTGTAAGGAGGGAAATTTACCAGGTACTTCCCGGTGGTAGATCACCAATCAAACAAACCCTTCAACTGCCTGACTCTTCTCCCCGAACCCTTGGCCGAAAAAGGTGCAGAAAGAGGGCAGAGTGAAAAGGAGAAAGAGAAAAACATTGTTTGAGTTTTTAAACAAACAATTGTTGAGTGTGTAAATAAATGCTTCCATACTCGGTTTACAATGACCAGATTGTAGTCTTGATTTTCCATTTAACAAAATACTTTGTTTTCTCCACCTGCTCAAAGTCAATAAATAATATGATTGAAATTTTGTGAGAGTCATACATAATCTAATTACTGAATAAATGCCTCTTTATTTCAGCACATTAGTTTCTGCTCCATGTTTGTGGAGTCAGGCAAACTGGCTCTATGTGTATACCATGGCACCGTAGGTTGCATTCTCACCTCTGAATCAGAAGGTTATGCATACCAGAGGCATGAGCACATCAAGTGCAGTACTGAGGGAGTGCTGCCCTGTTGGAGGTCCTGTCTTTTGGATGAGACATTAAACTGAGGACCTGTCTGCCCTCTCATGTGGATATTTACAGATCCCATGGCATTATATAGGAATATAGGAGAAGAATAGGGAAGTTATTCTCAAGTCCTGGCTAATATTTATTCCTCAATCAACATCACAAAAGTAGATTATCTAGTCATTATCACATTATTTGAGGTTATTCATGAAGGTCCCACCTTCTCTACCTTTCTCCTCGCCTGAGGTGTGGTGACCCTCGGGTTAAATCCTCATCTTAAATTACCTTTTTACGGTAATGGACTGAAGGTTTATAGGGGATGTAAGGAAATTCTTTTTCACCGGGAGGTTGGTGGGAAGCTGGAACTCCCTGCCTGAAAGGGTAGCAGAGGCAGGAATCTTCACAACATTGACAAAATGTTAACATGAGCACCAAAATATTAACGAGCACCAAAATATTAACATGAGCACTTGTACAGGCCAAGTAAGGATTAGAGTAAGTGGGTGCTTGATGACCGGAATGGACACGGTGGGCCCAAGGGCCTCTTTCCGTGTTGTAAAACTCTATGACCACTCATCAGCTTTTTCTCAAAAGGGGCGGCACGATAGCACAGTGGTTAACACTGTTGCTTCACAGCTCCAGGGTCCCAGTTTCGATTCCCAACTTGGGTTACTGTCTGCGCGTTCTCCCCGTGTCTGTGTCGGTTTTCTCCGGGTGCTCCGGTTTTTTCAAACAGTCAAAAGAGGTGCAGGTTAGGTGGATTGGCCATGATAAAATTGGCCTTAATGTCCAAAAAGATTAGGTGGGGTTGCTGGGTTACAGGGATAAGGTGGAGGTGTTGGCTTAAGTAGGATGCTCTTCCCAGGGGCTGGTGCAGACTCGATGGGCTGAATGGCCTCCTTCTGCACTGTAAATTCTGTGATTCTATGAAAGCAGCCCATGTTCCTCTGAGACTATGGCGACTTTCATTTCACTGTTTGTAGGAACTAGGACTGTGGAAATTGGCTGCTGTGCTTCCTACATCCCAACAGTAACTGAACTTCAAAAGTACTTCATTGGCTGAGAAGCACTTTGGTCATGACACACACTATATCATGCAAGTTTTTTTTACTTCAATGCCACACAGAAAAATATGCACTTGGGAAATTGTAGAGGGTTACAATGGGTTACAATCCATGTCCTAACGTATGGTGTCTTCAGGAAAGTAGAGGAGGGATGGGGTAAATTGGTAGGGAGAAAGGCTTTATATAATAGTCATTCTGATTTTTAAAACAGATGAACAAGAAAGGTGCTCAAAACTACTTAATCTTAATGTTGGGGAATGATTTTAGGTCAGGCATCTAAGTGAATAGTCACTGAACACCAATGCTAAAGATTTGGTGGGGGGAGGGGGAAGGGGGTTAGATTTTCCTGGAATGAAAACAGAAACTGCTGGATAAGCTCATCCGGTCTGGTAGCATATATGGAGAGAGAAACGGAGGTAACGAGTCCAACATAACTCCTCTTTGGACCTTGACTCTGTTTCTATCTCCGCGGATGCAGCCAGACCGGCTGAGTTTTTCCAGCAGTTTGTTTTTTGTTTCCGATCCCATATCTGCAGCATTGTGCTTGAACTTACCATCTTGAATCACCCAGGCACAGTAGGTACAGTAGAAGGTTGCACACCTATGAGAACACCTCAAAAATGTTCCTATATTTGCTGCACCCAGGGAGATTTAAAATGTCCAGGTGCAGAACCAGGATGATTCACACTTAGGCTCTGCTATTTTCACCTCTTTTGAATGAGGTTTTAATTTATGCTTAGTATGGTCACATCTGCCTCTATCTTAATGCTGTTTGTAGTTTCAAGTTCAGTTTAATTCCCCAAACATTCTGCTTGGGAGATGAGTGAAAAACAAATTGTTGCTCCTTATTTAGAAGCATATTACAAGCAATATTTTGTTGGAGACCTCGCTCCTATCAATTTGTTTTTATCTTTGAGTAATGAGAATAGATTGAAACTCATTAAGTCTTAGTTACCTGATCAGGGAAATCAGATGGTGCGGTCTTGCTATGACCTCTGTACTCTGACCTGCACGAAGGTGCCCAGAATTAATTCAGCTCTGAACTCACTAATTACTTTTCAGTATATTATGCTGATTAGTTTTGCTGATTTCCGTAAACAGAATTTTGCAAGTCTCTTAAAAGAAACAGGAATGTTACGGCCTTTTGGAATGGATTTGATTCCCTTTGGACAATTGCCCAAACCTACTTGTGCTTCATTTTTAAGTTCTTGAGGGGCTTAGGATAGGTAGGTTTTAGCCCTGTATGCAAATCGCCTGTCGCATTTTCCTACATTACAACAGTGATTACACTTCAAACGCAATTAGTTGACTGTGACACACTGTGGCTCTTTTATAAATGCAAGATCGTTTTGTTTCTTCCTCTTAATTTTCACTGTTAATTGGGTGACATCTGTCTTAGTAACGTGCTTTTTATAACCAAAATTCTTTGTAATGGACATCAAATTTCAAAACACAAGATTCCAGGAATAAATGCTCTGCTTCGGCCACACTTTGTAAAGAAGGAAACTTTAGTATAGGACTAGCAATTTTACAATTTTTTGAATGTGGTCCTCTTGAATTAAAGTACACCTTTAATATAGCTAGGTCTTAAATTGTAGAAAATAGTTAACTACGGTGAGTAATACATCCCGACAGTGCAGGAGGCCCATCAAGTCTGCAATACCCTCCAAAAGAGCACCCTACCTAGGCCCACTCCCCCAACCTATCTGCATCCTTTAGAAACAAATTGTAGTGATCCTGGTGGATGTTTTAGCAAATTGTTGGTCTAAGTATCTGCTTTTCAGTGAGAGTTTCAAACACACTAATTACCATAGTATTCTGTAGTAATTGTATAATTAATCTGGCTAAGGGACATATGGAGTGGAATGCATTGTTAGCAGATAAGCACTGATTTAGACTGGAGGGTCACCAATTTGTAACCTAGTTATTACTCATTTAAGGTTCGTATCTTGATTGAATGGAGGTTTTGCCAGCTCAGTTAGTCATCCAGATAATTATCTTTCTAGAGCAAGAACCCAGATTTTGGAGAAGATGAATTTAGCTTGGTTAAACAAAACTAAATCTTGCCTCCTATTTTTTTTAGTTAATGAAAACTGCAGATAATTGAATTTCCAGTATATACAAATATTCATGCTTATACAGTGGGTTACAGTGTGCATTATTAAAATAATCTTCTGTGTTTCCATTTAAAGAATAAGCATGTGCTCTGCTCATCATTCTTTAAAGATGCTCCTACACTGTGAATTCCCATAATATTGTAATACCTATTGTTTAATATTTTTAAGGCTGAGTTAGATTGATTCTTCATTGACAAGTGGGATTGTCAAAGGAAGGAAACATGGAAAATAAGAGCAGGCGGAGACCATTTGACCCTTCAGGCTTGTTCCGACATTAATTATGATCATGTCTGATCATCAAAATCAATAGCCTAATCCTGCTTTCCCCCCATATCCTTGACCCCCTTTGTCCAAAGTCTACTGCTAACTGCTTTTTGAAAACATACAATGCTTGGAGGTTGAATAAACTCTGTTTGTTCTCACTGGAACAATGGAGGTTGAGGGGCGACCTGATAGAGGTCTAAAAAATTATAAGGGGCAAGGACAGAGCGGATAGTCAGAGGCTTTTCCCCCAGAGTAGAGGGGTCAATTACTAGGGGGCATAGGTTTAAGGTGCGAGGGGCAAGGTTTAGAGGAGATGTATGAGGCAAGTTTTTTTACACCGAGGGTAGTGGGTTCCTGGAACTCGCTGCCGGAGGTAGTGGTGGAAGCAGGGACGATAGTGACGTTTAAGGGACATCTTGACAAATCCATGAATAGGATGGGAATAGAGAGATACGGACCCCGGAAGTGTGGAAGATTTTAGTTTAGACGGGCAGCATGGTCGGCGCAGGTTTGGAGGGCCGAAGGGCCTGTTCCTGTGCTGTACTTTTCTTTGTTCTTTAGCCTCAACTGCTTCCTGTGGTAACGAATTCCGCAGGCTCACCACACTCTGGGTGAAGACATTTCTTCTCATCTGTGTCCTAAATGGTCCTGTATCTACCCTGTCGAATCCTGTTAGAATTTTAGAGGTTTCTGAGATCCCCCTTCATTCTTCTGAACTCTAGCAAATACAATCCTAACCGATTCAATCTCTCCTCTCTCCTCATACATCAATCCTGCCATCCCAGGAATCAGTCTGGTAAACATATGCTGCACTCCCTCTGGAGCAAGAACATCCTTCAGATAAGACCAAAACTGCACACACTATTCCAGGTGTAGCCTCACCAAGGCCCTGTATAAATGCAGCAAGAAATCCTTGCTCCGTATTCAAATCCTCTCGCGTTGAAGGGCCAGTATACCATTTGCCTTCTTTGCTGCCTTCTGTACCTTCATGCTTACCTTCAGTGACTGTGTATGAGGACACTCGGGTTTCGTTGCACATTCCCCTCCCCATGTTTATTGCCATTCAGATAATAGTCTCTTGTTTTTGCTACCAAATTGGATAACCTCCCATTTCTCCAAATTATACTTCATCTCCCATTCATTTGCCCACTCACTCAACTTGGCCAAATCACACTGAAGGATCTCTGCACCCTCCTCACAGTTCACTCTCCCATCCAACTTGGTATCATCTGCAAATTTGGGGATATTACATTTTGTTTCTTCATCTAAATCATTAAAATATTTCATGAATAGCTGAGTCCTAGAATCTATCCCTGTGGCACGCCACTAGTCACTGCCTGCCAATTTGAAAAAAAGCTGTTAATTCCTACTCTTTGTTTCCTGTCTGCCAACCAGTTTTGTATCCATCTCAGTGCACTATTCCTAACCCCATGCGCTTTCATTTTACACGCTAGTCTTTTGTGTGGAACTTGTCAAAAGCCTTCCGAAAGTCCAAATATACCACATCCAATGGCTCCCCCTCGTCAACACTATTACTTACATCCTCGAAGAATTTCAGTAGTTTCTCGAGCATGATTCCCCCTTCATAAATCCATGCTGACTCTGTACGATCCTTTCACTGTTTTTTCTAAGTGCTCTGGTATAAAATCTTTCATGATGGATTGTAGAATTTTCTGCACTACCGGCGTCAGGCTTACTGGCCTATAATTCCCTGTTTACTGTTACCTTCCTTTTAAATAGTGGAGTTACATTAGCTGTAAGCAATCTGCAGGAACTGTTCCAATCCTGAAAGATGTCCACCAATGCACCAATATTTCTCGAGCTACTTCCTTAAACACTCTGGGGTGTAGATTATACATTTCTCTGTTTCTGACAGTAAGGGACCTACATTTGTCTTCACCAATCTTTTTCACTTCACCTTCCTGTAGAAACTTACTCTCATACTCTATTTTCCCCTTCTTAATCAACTCCTTGGTCCTTCTTTTCTGAATTCTAAACTGCTCCCAATCCTCAGAACAGATGTTTTTCTTGGCCAATTTGTATGCTTCTTCCTTGGATTGAATATTATCTATAATTTCTCTTGTGAACCATGGATTGGCCACCTTTCCCATTTAAAAAAAAAAAAAAAAATCCTTTTAGCTTCCTGTTACGGACAATGTGAGGGGAACTGATGAGACCCTGTTTCCTACACAATTGTCCATAATCATTATGCTTTTTAAAAAATAAATTGAGTACCCAATTGTTTTTTCCAATTAAGGGGCAATTTAGTGTGGCCATCTAACCTGCACATCTTTGGGTTGTGGGGGTGAAACCCACGCAAACATGGGGAGAATGTGCAAACTCCACATGGACAGTGACCCAGAACCGGGATTCGAACCCGGGTCCTCAGCGCTGCTGTCACTGTGCTAACCACTGCGCCACATGCCGCCCACCTTTCCCATTTTTCTTTTGTGGTGGGAATTGAAAGGAAAGTGGAGTTAATCTAATTGAATGGCGGAGCCGGTTTGAGGGGTTTGATAGGCTGAATGGCCTACTCCTCCTAATTTGTATGTACATGTTAACTCATCTCCAGTCCGATGCTCCAGTTGATGTCAACATTCCAGAGCTAGGGAGAGGTAAAATCCTCCGTTGTAGACGTGTGATTAATGAGCTGAAGTTCAAATTGCGTTTGACTGTGGTACATCCTAGAAATTAATGACTTGTCCTGTCTAAAATTGCTCCTGAAAGATATTCACTGGGCAAGGTAATGGAAGGCTGCCAGCATCTATGAAACCATACTCCGCAACAGTTAGTGCCTTCAGGAGAGGATAAAGCTGTCGGGCTGGTGAAATTCAGACTTGGGGAGATTCAGATGTGGGGAGAATGTGAAAACTCCACACGAACAGTAACCCAGAGCCGGGGTCGAACCTGGGACCTTGGCGCTGTGCGGCAGCAGGGCTAACCCACTGCGCCACCGTGCTGCCCTGATTGTTCCAATTTAAATAATTCCAGCAGCAAGCTCTTTAGTGAGTTTTAAAATAACATTATTTATTATCCCACATTTTTGTCTAAATGCAACATCTCGCAGTTAATCACTGGCATCGAAGAAGCAAAGATGTAGCAAGATCCTACTAAAAGTAATGAGGTAAATGACCAGTTATCCTGGTTGCTGTGGTAATTGAATATTGTCTTGCAATATTTTATTGATATCTATACATGCAAACAGGGTCTCCGTTTAATGTCTTATCAGAAACACAACACCTCAGACATTGAAATATCAGCCAAGATTACATGTTGAATTCTTGGAGTATGGCTCAATCTTGCACAATTTTGACTCGATTAAGGCAGAGTATTATCACCAAAACAGGCAATTGATCAATAAAACTGGATAAAAATCTATATTACAAAGACAACAGCTTAATTTGTATACAGTGCCTTTAGCGGAATAAAATGTCCCCAAGGTGCTTCACTGGATCATTATAAAACAAAATAGGGCCACATAGGCCAGATGCCAAAACATTTGCCAAAGGTGTAGGTTTTAAGAAGTTTTTCTCTTCGTCCTATTCTTTGTCCACCATTTCCTCTGTATGTGCGTTTATATATTTTGTTCTGCATTGTACATTGGTTTATTCTTTGACTTCCACTTAGGGGAAGGATGTAGACCAGACTAGGCTTCTGAACGTTGTCTGAAATGTTTTAAACTTTCCCTTTGGTTTTGTATTATTTCTTATTGGTTTCTCAAAGTACACTTATGAAGCCTGGTGCAGTGCTAACCAGTTAAACTGCCCACACTTAGCATGGACCACTTCCATTGGATAGATGAACTAACCATTTGCCAGTAGAATAGATTTTGATTTAAAAAGTGTCCCTTTTAATATTCCGCACAACTACAATACCTGACAGTTTGGTAAGCACTTGCCCATTTTAAGAGTGCTGATACTGGTGAAAATTGAAACTGCCTGGAGGTTCCATCAGATGTTCACACTTCGTATTGTACTACTCCAAAATGTTGTGCTGATTTTGACTAAAGTTGGGCGTTCAAGAACTGAGGTGTTTGTATAGAATTCCTACAGTGCAGAAGGAGGCCATTTGGCCCATTGAGTCTGCACGGCCCTCTGAAACAGCATCGTACCTAGACCACCTCCCCTGCCCTATCCCCGTAATCCCGCATAACCTACACATCTTTGGACAGCTAAGGGGCAATTTAACATGGTCAATCTACCCAACCTGCAATTCTTTGGACTCTGGGAGGAAACTGGAGCACCCGGAGGAAACCCACGCAGATACAGGGTGAAAGTGCAAACTCCACGCAGACAGTCACCCAAGGCTGGGATTCAACCAGGGTCTCTGGCGCTGTGAAGCAGCAGTGCTAACCACTGTGCCGCCCTATTGTTAGTAGATAATTACAGTAGTGATGAGATTGTGGATGTAACTGCCAATGAATTGCAGACACAGTTGTTGAAAATGTTTTTTTCTCTAAAATGCAGGTGATGCGTTGGTCACCTTTTTGGTTTTAGTGTCCACAGCTTATAACAGGGCAGCACGGTAGCATAGTGGTTAGCACAATTGCTTCACAGCTCCAGGGTCCCAGGTTTGATTCCCGGCTTGGGTCACTGTCTGTGCGGAGTCTGCACGTTCTCCTCGTGTGTGTGTGTGTGGGTTTCCTCCGGGTGCTCCGGTTTCCTCCTACAGTCCAAAGATGTGCAGGTTAGGTGGATTGGCCATGCTAAATTGCCCTTAGTGTCCAAAATTGCCCTTAGTGTTGAGTGGGGTTACTGGGTTATGGGGATAGAGTGGAGGTGTGGGCTTGGGCAGGGTGCTCTTTCCAAGAGGCGGTGCAGACCCGATGGGCCGAATGGCCTCCTGCACTGTAAATGCTTTGAAACAGATGAATCACATTGGCACCAACATCAGTATAAACGGTGGGCGTTGTCCATTTGAATGAATTATGCTTGTGAGAGGAATGCAAAGCATCATCCTGGTTTCTTGACATGACTACTGGAAGTGGTGAAGGTCAAGTATTTGAAACACTTTATTTGGTCTTGGGTTCTGGGGGTTAGTCAGGCCTAAGGTTGGGGAAGAGGAGGGCTAATGTACTCTATCTATGTTGGCAAATCCTTTATTTTAACAGTTCCATCCAACTCACTTGTAGTAACATGTCCATATTGCAAGGAAATGTTGTTGCGTAGTATGTGTACTGAGTCGCAGCAGAGAGATGGAGGAATAGATTGGTCGGCAGATCTTGGAAAGGTGCAGAAGTAACAGAGTTGTTGTCATGGGTGACTTCAACTTCTCTAATATAGATAAGTTCCCTGGGCCAGACGGGATATATCCAAGGTTACTACGGGAAGTGAGGGAGGAGATTGCTGCGCAGTTGCCGATGGTCTTTGTGTCCTAGCTCGTCACTGGAGTAGTACCGAATGATTGGAGGGAGGCGAATGTTGTTTCCCATGTTCAAGAAAGGGAATAGGGAAATCCCTGGAAATTACAGACCAGTCAGTCTTGTGTCTGTGGCGAGCAAAATACTTGAAAGGATTCTGGAGATACTATTTATGATTATTTAGAAAAACATAGTTTGATTAAAGATTGTCAGCATGGCTTTGTGAGGGGCAGGTCATGCCTGATAAGCCTCATTGAATTCTTTGAGGATGTAACGAGACACATTGATGAACGTCGTGCAGTGGATGTCGTGTGTATGGATTTCAATAAGGCATTTGATAAGGCGCCCCATGGTAAGCTCATTCATAAAGTTAGGGGGTGTGCGATACAGGGAAATTTGGCTGTCTGGATACAGAATTGGCTGGCGAAAGAAGACAGCGAGTGGTAGTGGAGTGAAAGTATTCTGCCTGGAGGTCGGGGACCAATGGTGTCCCGCAGAGATCTGTTCTGGGACCTCTACTCTTTGTAGTTTTTCTAAATGACTTGGATGAGGAAGTGGAAGGGTGGGTTAGTAAGTTTGCCGATGACACAAAGGTTGGCGGAGTTGTAGATAGCGTCAAGGGCTGTTGCAGGTTACAACATGACATTGACAGGATGCAGAGCTTGGCTGAGAAGTGGCAGATGGAGTTCAACTTAGATAAATGAGGGCAGCACGGTGGCCTAGTGGTTAGCACAACTGCCTCACGGCGCTGAGGTCCCAGGTTCGATCCCGGCTCTGGGTCACTGTCCGTGTGGAGTTTGCACGTTCTCCCCGTGTCTGCGCGGGTTTCGCCCCCACAACCCAAAAATGTGCAGAGTAGGTGGATTGGCCACGCTAAATTGCCCCTTAATTGGAAAAAATAATTGGCTAATCTAAATTTAAAAAAAAAACAACAACTTAGATAAATGTGAAGTGATTCATTTTGGAAGGTCGAATTTGAATCTGAATACAGGGTTAAAGGCAGGATTCTTGGAAGTGTGGAGGAACAGAGGGATCTTGCCGTCCATGTACATAGATCCCTCAAAGTTGCCACCCAGGTTGATAGGGTTGTTAAGAAGGTGTATGATATGTTGGCTTTCATTAATAGTGGGAATTGAGTTTAAGAGCCGCGAGGTTTTGCTGCAGCTTTATAAAACCCTGGTTAGAACACAATTGGAATATTGTGTTCGGTTCTGGTCGCCTCATTATAGGATAGATGTGGATGCTTTGGAGGGTGCAGAGGAGATTTACCAGGATGTTGCCTGGACTGGAGGGCATGTCTTAGAAGACAGGTTGAGGGAGCTAGGGCACAAGGTGATGAGAGGCATGGATAGACAGAGACTTTCCCCAGGGTGGAAATGGCTGTCTCGAGTGGACATCATTTTAAGGTGATTGGAGGAAGGTATAGGGGAGATGTCAGAGGTAGGTTCTTTACACAGAGAGTGGTGGGTGTGTGGAATGCACTGCCAGCAGAGGTGGTGGAGTCAGAGTCATTAGGGACATTTAAGCGACTCTTGGACAGGCTGGACAGCAGTAAATTGAAGGGGTGTAGGTTAGGCTGATCTTAGATTAGGATAAATGGTCGGGACAACATTGTGGGCCGGAGGGCCTATACTGTGCTGTAATGTTCTATGTTCCATATCATGAAATACTAAGTCTTTCACTTTTGTAAAAAGATCTTTCTTGCTATCTAATAAAATTTGTTCACTGCTCCAAATGGTTCTTGTCTAGTTGAATACGTGACGAGTTTTGAAAGAGATCTGTCTTGTTTAAGAAATTCTGCTCATACTGATATTTATGATGATCAGCAAATTCACACATTTTAAACAATTACTTCAATTGCGTAAAAACAGAAAATACCAGAAAGCATTCAGCAGGCCAGACTGTCTCTTCATCAGAACTGGAAGATGTTAGAAATAGTTAGATTTTAAGCAAGTACACAATTGGAGAAGGGGAAGAACAAAGGAGTAGATTTACAAAAGGATGTGGGGGGGGGGGGGGGGGGGGGGGGAGTAGTAATGACAAAAGATATGTTTTTACAAAAATATACTTTATTGTAAAAAACCTGAAAGGAACATTACAAAACATTTCAAATTGTCATAACAGGAAGGTGCAATGATATTCACATTTTCTCCAGAGATCAAGATGCACTGTGAAGTGCTTCAATTTAGCAGTGAGAACTTCCAATCATTTCAATCTTTTCATTACAGTGAGTACAATTCTGTTCAGAGTTCAAGGTCAGAGGGATGGTAAAGAATCAAAAATGGGCCCAGTAGCGGTGTAAAGGGTTACAGTGGATTGTGGGGTGAGTGAGGCAGCATGGAAAATTCTCAAAGAAAGATCTCCCATTTCCCACAAATGTGGCTGAAAGGAGGGTGGACCTCCGGATTCAGATCAACCTTCCAACTGTCTACTGACAGGGGTCACCCTGCCTCCCTCCCCTCTCCCCACCAAACACTGGTCTGCAGCCCTCCACTCTCCCAGTGCCTCTGATGCAGCTAACTTCCATTACCATCACCCACAGTCTGTGATGATGGAAACAGTGGCCGAAGACTGTAAAGTGACTTATAGAAAGAGGAAGAACAGTATCTTGAACCTCTGTTGAGTATCTGTTGAAACAGTGTTGGAGGCCCAAGTTAGAAAAGTTAGAGTGAGTGTGTGATAGTGAATTCAAGTGATGAGTGACTGGAAGTTCAGGGACAAGCTTGTGGACTGAGGTGTTCAGCCAAGTGATTGTTCAATCTTTGTTTGGCCGTCCCAAGATAGAGAATATCACATGGAGTAAAGAATGCAGCGTGCCAAGTTGGAAGAAATATGTGTAAATTGTTGTTTCATCTGGGCAGTGTGTTTGGGGCCGTGGATGGGAGAAAGTAAAGGGGCCGGTCTTGTGTCTCCTTTGCTTGCTAGAATGTGCCGGGGGTGATGGAAGAGTGGTACAAGTGTCATAGTGAGAGTGATTTCTTTTCATTTCATTACCTGCTAAGAAGATGGACAAATCAATAACATAGGAAGTGGAATTTGGATTGTGTTAGCCATGAAAGAACCACACATTTGAGGTCCTTTAGTAAGAATTAGCACATGGCTACTTTATTGTTCGTGCTGAAATATTTCAAAGTTCTTAACAGCACCTATCATATGGAAAGTATACATTTTTATGTTACTGTTGCAGCTTCCCAAAGATTTCATAAGCTATCATGGTTATCCAAAACTTATCCATAGGTTCAACTGGTCAGGACAAACGTGTGAAATTGCCTTATTAGAACTTTATTTTGCATGTGTAGACCAAACTCTGGTTTTGTGCTGCAGTGGATAGCGTTTGTGCCTGTGAACTAGAAACTCCAGCTTCGTGTCCCACTCCAGGACTTGATGGCCAAAGAAGTTGTGCCCATACATGGTCAGACATGTTGATTATCAATGTGTAAATCCTTCCAATAAGCCAGGCGGTAAGAGCGGGAGAATCTCCTGATCAGTCATGCTCCTGATCAGTCATGCTTGATGTGGAGTGTATGCCCCTCGAGCTGTAGCTGATGGTGACAGGCTGGAACCTGGTTCCAGTAAACACTAACAACGGAAAGGGATGTAGGCATGTGCTTGGTCGGCCTGTAGGTGAGGGAAGTGAGTGAATAAGCAAAATACCAAATTCCATGTAGACCAGTAAATCTAAGATCGAAATGATGGAGCCATAGCTTATATCAGTGCATTGAGGTTTTAAATGTTTTGGTGTGGCAAATCTCTGAAACTGTGAGCTGAAAATGCCACAACGAAAGGAACCAGTTATAAAAACAGAAAATGCTGGATAAAATCAGCAGGTCTGGCAGCATCCGTGGAGAAAGAAACAGAGTTAATGTTTCGAGTCCAGCATCTGGGACCTGAATAAACAGGGCAAACACCTGTGAATGTATAATCCTTAATCAGATTGAAGATTTGTGAAATTTACAGCACAGTGGCCAAAATGGAAGTATAAACTAAATTGGGTGAATTCAACGATACCCGGGTATATAAAAAATAATGGAGTGAAAGATTGGTTTAAGAGAGAGGGAAAGCAAAGACCAGTTTAAATGTTTTACTTTTTTTATCACGTCATTAAAAGGGTGCTTAAACTGGAATGGACAATATTTAACTTACTGTGGAAAGTTTAGTTGATACCTACCAACAAGATTTCAATGCTGGGTCAGAGAGTGAAGCTGAGAGCGGGGCAGTTGAACTCCAACAACAATCTTTGAATATTTTAATCGAGCATCTGCCCGTGGGTAAAATTGTGTGAACATTTCTGCATAAATAACTGTGGCCACATTAGCATAACTGTTATTTTGAAAGCAGAATCTGGGGTGCATAAATCCTATTGCATCGTACAATTTATTTTGAGGTTCATAAAATTGTGTACACTGAAATTCTGTACATTATGTTGGTGATTATGTTAGGTTGTTGGGTTTAAACTATGATTATCCTTTTTTAAGGCAATGGCGTTACCTAACACCTCTGTACCTCTTTGATCTTTGTCAGATTAAAAGTGGGTGAGGTTTCCTTTTCTGCGTAGTTGTTTTCCAAGGGTGGCGGTGAGCGTTCGGGAGTAATAGTTTTGAGCTATTTGAATTTATAGAAATTAGAAATGCAATACATGTGTTAACTTAACCCTATATTAAAACAGTCTTTTTTTTTAAGCAAGAACAACTCGATGAAATTGCTGATTAATGGAAAGGAGAATTGCTTTATTTTAAATGTAATCTTAATGAAATGTGGGTTTTGCCTGTTTTGCTATTTGTTCTGTATGTGCATTGAAATTGATAAATTAATGAGTAACGAGCAAAATAATGTGGATGCTGGAAATTAATTAAAAACAGAAAATGCTGGGAAGATCAGACAGCTCCTATAGAGAGAGAAAGAGTTAACTTTTCAAGTCAATGGCTATTGGTCTATCATCTGATGAAAGGTTATCAACCTGAAACATTAGCTTTATGGTACAGCGTGCCCCTGAATTGACTTTCTCTATCCTTGAATGTGACAATCTGGTCAAATAGCTTGTTAGCACTTGTTGAATCTGACTCATGAAGAGTAGTCGTTTGGTGGGATTCTTAACAGTGACTAGT
Organism: Scyliorhinus canicula; assembly: GCF_902713615.1. NCBI lineage: Eukaryota > Metazoa > Chordata > Chondrichthyes > Carcharhiniformes > Scyliorhinidae > Scyliorhinus > Scyliorhinus canicula. The sequence goes on along the minus strand of NC_052153.1, from coordinate 80,385,991 downwards.
ATCCATGTTGCCACAATCTAGTGGAAATTAATGCTGTCAATGGAATAGGAAGGAAGAAAATTGACTGGAAGGAACTCTTTAATTGACATTTTATTTTCTAGGTACTTTGCCACTGCATCAATCATAAATACAAAACTAGCCTATGACAGATGCAAGTTTGTATTGATTAAGTTGGCTAAGTAATATGGGAATAATATGTTGCCCATGTTCAATAAACCACACTGAACTGGTTAACAGATTGATGATATTGAGACTTCTTGGAATATCTCTGTTTCTACATTGAATTATAGGTAACATTGAAGCTGGGCATTGGCTTTCCGTAACAATTGGAATGTATTTTCAAAGATCATAAAACTTTACAAACATTAATCTTTCTTTGAATTGACATTAGAAGAACACATTATATTTAACTTGGATTTTGTTTTGATAAACCTTTGTTCTGTAGAGATACAGATAGAGATCCGGGATGAAGAATACAGATTCTACATTTTGGGTGAAAGACTTAATCTTTTTTTTGTGAATTTAGAGTACCCAATTCATTTTTCCAATTAAGGGGCAATTTAGCACGGCCAATCCACCTAACCTGCACATCTTTGGGTTGTGGGGGTGAAACCCATGCAAACATGGGGAGAATGTGCAAACTCCACACGGGCAGTGACCCAGAGCCGGGATCGAAGCCGGAACCTCAGCGCCGTGAAGCAGCAGTGCTAACCACTGGGCCACTGTCTTGCCCTTGAAAGGCTTAATCAATAAAAGTGAAGAACTAACATGTGAGTTGGGAGAAACGTAGATTCAGGTTTTCAAACTCATTGCACTCTGATCCTTTTTTGGATTTTGTACTGTTACTCATGTCATTGTGGCATCACTACAAAGCATTTATTGCCCATCCCTAGATGACATTAAGAATATGACGGTGAGCTGCCACCTTGAACTGTTTCAGTCTACCTGATGGACGTACTCTCACAATGTAAGGAGTTCCAGGATTTTGGCCCAGCAATGATGAAAAAATGCTGATACATGTCCAAGTCTGGGTAGTGTGTGACTTGTAGGGAAACCTGAAATTAATGATGCATCAGTGCACCTGCTACCCTTGTCCTTCTGTGTGGTGAACGTGCTGCCAAAGAGATTGGTGAGTTGTTGCAGTGCACACTGAAACCGCCGTTTGCTGGTGATGGTAGGAGTGGATAATTAAGGTGGTGTTCAGGTTGCTTTTTTCTGGGGTGATATCTAGCTTCCTTAATGTTGTTGGATGGAGAGTATTCCCTGACTTGTGTATTGTAGATGGTGGAGAGGCTTTGGCAAGTCAGAAGGTGCATCCCTAGCTGAAAAATAACAAAATTGAAGTTAAATATACCTTGTTCTTCCAATGTCAACTCGGAGAACTCACCTGAGGAAGGAGCTGTGCTCCGAAAGCTAGTGATTCGAAACAAACCTGATGGACTTTAACCTGGTGTTGTAAGACTTCTTGCTGAACTCAAAGAAAGATTCATGTTCGTAAAGCTAAAAAATACCCAGCTTCTGACCTGTTGTAGCCACTGCATTCATCTAGCCGCTTTTATTTTCTGGTCGATGACAACCCTCGGTATTGCTGGAGGACTCGGCAATGGTGACGCCATAAAATATCATGGGTTTGGACCATCTCTTGTTAGAGGTAACTATTGTCTAGTACCTTGGCTGTACAAATACCACTTATTAGTTCTGGCCTGGACATTTTTCACATCTTGCTGCCTGTGGGCATGGACTGCTTTATAACTTGATTAATTGTGAATAAGCTGAATAGTTTGCAAGTATATTAGTTGCTTGGCTTTAAACTGTGATGCTGATCCCACTTTGATAAATAATTGTGGCCAGTCGCCTTGCTTTTATGATCTTCCTGTAAGATTAAAAGTAGGTGAGGTTTCCTCACCCACTTCCTTTTGCGCTTCAGTGTTCCCAGCTTCAGGAAAGCTTAAATTATTTGAATAGATTATGTAAAAACAAAGAGAGCATTTGTAAGTTCCTAGTTAGGTCTCCGGTGGAGCATTGCAAACAACCTTGGGCAATGCACTTCAGGAAAAGTGTAAAGGTCTTTGATTGCGGAGGAAATTACCAGGGGGTGAGGAATTTCAGTTATGAGGAGAGGCCGGAAAAGTTCGGACCGTTCTCCTTGGAACAGAGAAAGCTGAGGGCTGACTTAATGGATGTTTTCGAGGTGGTGAACAATTTTGATTTAAGCATATGAAGAAAGCTTCTCTCTTTGGCAAGTGGATCAAAAAACAGAGGTCATAGATTTTTTGCCCCTAGTAATTGTGAATCGAAGGAAGGTGAAGAATTAATAAGAACATAAGAACTAGGAGCAGGAGTAGGCCATCTGGCCCCTCGAGCCTGCTCCGCCATTCAATGAGATCATGGCTGATCTTTTGTGGACTCAGCTCCACTTTCCGGCCCGAACACCATAACCCTTAATCCCTTTATTCTTCAAAAAACTATCTATCTTTACCTTAAAAACATGTAATGAAGGAGCCCCAACTGCTTCACTGGGCAAGGAATTCCATAGATTCACAACCCTTTGGGTGAAGAAGTTCCTCCTAAACTCAGTTCTAAATCTACTTCCCCTTATTTTGAGGCTATGCCCCCTAATTCTGCTGTCACCCCCCAGTGGAAACAACCTGCCCGCATCTATCCTATCTATTCCCTTCATAATTTTAAATGTTTCTATAAGATCCCCCCTCATCCTTCTAAATTCCAATGAGTACAGTCCCAGTCTACTCAACCTCCCCTCATAATCCAACCCCTTCAGCTCTGGGATTAACCTAGTGAATCTCCTCTGCACACCCTCCAGCGCCAGTACGTCCTTTCTCAAGTAAGGAGACCAAAACTGAACACAATACTCCAGGTGTGGCCGCACTAACACCTTATACAATTGCAACATAACCTCCCTAGTCTTAAACTCCATCCCTCTAGCAATGAAGGACAAAATTCCATTTGCCTTCTTAATCACCTGTTGCACTTGTAAACCAACCTTCTGTGACTCATGCACTAGCACACCCAAGTCTCTCTGAACAGCGGCATGCTTTAATATTTTATCGTTTAAATAATAATCCCGTTTGCTGTTATTCCTACCAAAATGGATAACCTCACATTTGTCAACATTGTATTCCATCTGCCAGACCCGAGCCCATTCACTTAACCTATCCAAATCCCTCTGCAGACTTCCAGTATCCTCTGCACTTTTCGCTTTACCACTCATCTTAGTGTCATCTGCAAACTTGGACACATTGCCCTTGGTCCCCAACTCCAAATCATCAATGTAAATTGTGAACAATTGTGGGCCCAACACGGATCCCTGAGGGACACCACTAGCTACTGATTGCCAACCAGAGAAACACCCATTTATCCCAACTCTTTGCTTTCTATTAATTAACCAATCCTCTATCCATGCTACTACTTTACCCTTAATGCCATGCATCTTTATCTTATGCAGCAACCTTTTGTGTGGCACCTTGTCAATTATTATTATTATTATTTATTATGTTTATATTATTTATAACACATGAACAGACCATTCTGAGATTGTCAGAATCTGGAATGCCAGCTGCCTGAAAAAGTGGTAGAAACTGATTTCCATGAATTTTAAAATGAGGTTGGACAGATACTAACTTGACTACAAGGAACTACAGGTAAGGTAAAGTCACCATAATCCCAGATGACCACAGGCTGCATTCTCCTTTTGAGGGGGAGAGCTGACTGGTGGTGATTTAACCTGAGGATCACCACACCTCCGGCAAGGGGTAAAGTTGAGAAGGCAGGGCCTTCATGAATAACCTCAGCCGGTACGAGAATTGAACCTGCACTGCTGCCTTCACTCTGCATCATGAACCATCTGTCTAGCCAGCTAGCTCACCCGGCCACCCGAGAGGAACTACAAGATTATGGATAAAAAGCAGCAGTGTGAGACTGAGCTCGACAGGTCCTTCTTCGAGCAGCACAGGCACATTGGACCAAATGGTTGCCTTCTGTGCTGTAAATTTCAGACAAACCCAAAGGTAGAATTAGCCATTCTTAATGATTTATGAACCACATTTCCACGTAATGGCCCTTTCAATAATTTTTATACGCACTAGCTCTGCTGATGGTCCAGTTGCCTGAAGGCACTGTACAGATCAGGAAGATCTCGGGTTCAAACCTTGTTCAATACTATTGGCTAATCTCAACTGGCAGAGAGTTATGAATAGTGCAAATGGCCTTTTGTGTTCTCTCTTTTATTGGGATGGGGAGGGGAATTGGCCCGGGTTTCACATATTGGCTTTTGTTGGAATAATCCATGTGTGGACACTGGCTGAGGATAGGGTTCAGTGTGGCTGAGAGAGGCAACCTACCTAAAATCTGCTGTCTAGTGTCACACATGAAGAACAATCATTTGAGTTTAAATGGGTTGCCAACACTCGCATACTTCACCGTATACCAGGGTCAATGGCCTGAGGGGTGAAAAATCTTGATTAGGAGGGACAAACTTTCCCACCTCATTGACAAATGTACACTAAAGATAGAAAGTCTATTCAGTAAGGCCTACAGTGGTCTTTCTGGATTGAGGTGCATGACATTGGATGGGGGAAGGGAAGAGAAATGCTCAGCCAAGCCATTGCCGCCTTTCTTCCTTTCTCTATCTCTTTTGCTTTCTTCTCTTTCCAATGGCTACCACCCAATTATCAACTTATTAATGAATTGGCTATTTTCTGTTTGTCATGAATACACAGAATTTGATTCTAAACTTTCAAATAGATCTCTACTGTATTACTCACACCAGACTGCTGTGCATTACTGAATGTCTGGCACTCCTGTTAGTGGAGCTGATCAGGGACTTGTTTTATCTGGCACATTCATAACATAGCCGTGAATCTCGTAATTCCCATAAAAAGCAGGGTACGGTATTAAATGTAGCCGATCATTGATTTGTAGAACCGTTCAGCACAAAAAGCCATTCGACTCATTAATCTGGCGATACCTCTATGACCCGTTTGTTCCCTTGACACCCAACTTTCAGATTTAATTTTGATATTGAGATCAGTGGCAGGGGTCCTGATCTGATCAAGTGAACTCCTCAGTCCTGTTTGACATTTGAGGTTTACAAGTGTACCTAAGCCTGGATTTTGTCAAGTGAATGTTGGCTGTTTAATTATTCTCACTCATGGCATTGTTACCAAGTTGCCTCTCTTCTAGAATTCAGCTATTTCATACATGGCTGGACCAAGACTCTGAGCTGTGGAGTTCAGTGATCCTCAGAGAACCTGAAGTCATCAAAAATTCTCATATCATGCTGGTCCTTGTTTTAAGGAAACTGAAATACAAAAGAGTGAAAATTATGCTTCAATTCTACAGAATCTTAGTTGGGGCTCCATCTGGAATACTGTCTTCAGATCTGGCATCAACCTCCGAAATGATGTATGCAAAAACAAAATGCTGCAGACGCTGGAAATCTGAAATTAAAACAGATTCTGGAAATACATAGGTCAAACATCATCCATGGAGAATGAAGCCAGTTGGTCAGATTCTGACCCGAAACGTTCACTCTGTTTCTCTCTTCACGGATGCTGCCTGACTTACTGAGTGTTTCTGTTCTTATCTCTGGAAAGATGTATTGGCCTTACAAGGGTTACTGTACAGATTCACCAGAACAATGGAACTTGTAGGTTTAAATTGTGAGGAGGGGTTGCACAGATTGTGCAATCCTTTGAATTTAGAAAGTTTAGGGGTGATCTGGTAGTGAAAATTTATGAAGGGATTCAATAGAGAAAATCAAGCTGATTCCTTTGGGGAATTTTTGAACAAGCGGACAAAATCATAACATTAAAATTAGGCCATTAACGTGTGATTTTGTTTTCCCTCTCAACTGGTAGTGATAATCTTGAACTCCTCCTAATCATAACCCCCAAACCCTGGCTTGCCAAAGGCTATAGATTCTGGTTTAATTGAAATTTTCATGATGGTGATAAATTATTTTCCTCTCCAGCTACATCCAGTAGGATTCAATTACTTCTTGGGGGTTGTTGCTAAGGTCATCATTTGTTGCCCATCGCTAATTGCCCTTCAGAATGTGGTAGTGAGCACCCTTTGAACAGCAGCAGTCCATGTGGCTTACCTACATCTTGTGTGGTGTGAATGTTGCCCCCTATTTATCAGCTAGCATACATGACTTGCTACATATGAACATGATCATCAGCATCTGAGTGGTTGTCAATCACACTGAACATTGTTGATTGCACGTTGGACGTCTTCACTCTTGACATGATGATGGGAAGATCATTGAAGTAGATGAAGATGGTTGGGTGGAGTGATATCCTGGTGCTGACATGATTGGTCTCAACCACAACCATCTTCCTTTATGTTAAGTATGACTCCAACCAATGGAGAGGTCACCCTCCCTGCCAATTCCAACAATTTCAATTTTGCTAGGGTTCCTTGGTGCCAGACTCAGTCAAGTGATACCTTGATGTCGGGTGCAGTCACCCCGATCTTACCTATTGAACTATTTTGTCCATGATTTTATCAAGGTTGTAATGAATTGAGTGGCCCTGGCAGAACACAAATTGAGCAGGATGATGTGCTTCCACTCTGAGAAGGGTTCTGAGATGGCTGATAAGTCCAGTGCGTGATCTGCAGACTCTGCCACATTTGGAGCAGGTGGTGCTTGAAGTGTGGAGTAGATGACTTGTTTGAAGGTTTGTCTGCTCTCTCCGATGCCTCACATTTGCCTCTGCGTGGTTCCTGACAAAGTATTTTGGTGAAGAAGGTGGTGGAAAAGGTTGGTGCAATACCACAGCCATGTTTGACCTCAGTTTTCACTGAGATGGGGACCATGGTGGTTTCAGTGGTCAGGATCACATCTTGCATTTCCTCATGAAGTAGGCGGAGAATGGAAACATTTCTGAGGGCATCTCGGTCCAAGACACCTTCCATTACTTTGTTGATGATCAAGAGCAGACTGGTGTGATAATTGGTCAGATTCGAATCATTCTATCTTTTGTGAACAGGACATTAGTGGATAATTTATCTAATTGGGGTACATGCCAGTGTTGTAGCTGCACTGGAACAGATTGCCCAGGGGCACGGCTAGTTCTGGAGCGCATATTCCATACTAATGTAAGACTTCTTACTGTGCCCACCCCAGTCCAACTCCGGCATCGCCACATAATGTAAGGTGTTTTGAGTGTTGGAACAGTATTCATCTAGACAAATAAGAGTATTCTATCATGCTTCTGACTTGAGTTTTGTAGATAGCAGATAGACTGTGGAGTCACAAGGTGAATTTGTGCTGCAGACTTCCCAACCTCTGGCCTTCTCTTGTAGCTACAGTATTTATATGGCTGGTCCAGTGCGAACCCACAGGATGTTGCTGGTTGGATGGTTCAATACCAGTAGGATGTGGTTAGATCCTCCTGTTGGGGTTGGCTGCTGCCTGGTATTTGTCTGGCACCCATGGCATTCGTCATGTACCATCCCAATTCTGGATGGTGTCCAGATCTTGCTGTGTGTGGACACAATCTACTTAATTGTCAGAGGAGTTGCACATGGAACTGAACAATACAATACAAGAGGTGGCAAATGGAGTTTAATGTGGAGAAGTGTGAGGTGATTCACTTTGGAAAGAATAACAGGAATGTGGAATATTTGGCTAATGGTAAAATTCTTGGTAGTACATAGATCCCTGAAAGTTGCCACCCAGGTTGATAGGGTTGTGAAGAAGGCCTATGGTGCGTTGGCCTTTATTGGTAGAGGGATTGAGTTCCGGAGCCATGAGGTCATGTTGCAGTTGTACAAAACTCTAGTACGGCCGCATTTGGAGTATTGCGTACAGTTCTGGTCGCCTCATTATAGGAAGGACGTGGAAGCCTTGGAACGGGTGCAGAGGAGATTTACCAGGATGTTGCCTGGTATGGAGGGAAAATCTTATGAGGAAAGGCTGATGGACTTGAGGTTGTTTTCGTTAGAGAGAAGAAGGTTAAGAGGTGACTTAATAGAGTAGAGGCATACAAAATGATCAGAGGGTTAGATAGGGTGGACAGCGAGAGCCTTCTCCCGCAGATGGAGGTGGCTAGCACGAGGGGACATAGCCTTAAATTGAGGGGTAATAGATATAGGACAGAGGTCAGAGGTGGGTTTTTTACGCAAAGAGTGGTGAGGCTGTGGAATGCCCTACCTGCAACAGTAGTGAACTCGCCAACATTGAGGGCATTTAAAAATTTATTGGATAAGCATATGGATAATAAGGGCATAGTGTAGGTTAGATGGCCTTTAGTTTTTTTCCATGTCGGTGCAACATCGAGGGCCGAAGGGCCTGTACTGCGCTGTATCGTTCTATGTTCTAATTGCTGACGATTGCGCAATATTCAGAACTGTTCACAACTTCTCAGACACTGAATTAGTCCATGTCCACACATGACACGAGCTGGACAATATTCAGGTTTGAGCTGGTAAGTGGCCACACAAGTGCTGCAGGTGATGACCACTTCCAAAGAGAGAATCTAACCACGACCCCATCACGTTCAATGACATTACCATGACTAAATTTCACGCTATCAACATTCTGAGGGTTACCATTGACAAGAAACTGAACTGGACCAACCATATAAATAATGTGGCTACAAGAGCAGGTCTGAGGTAGAGGATTCTGAGTTGAGTAACTCGCTTCCTCACTCCTCCAACCTGTCGATCCATTTACAAAACACAAATCAGGAGTGTGGAATACTCGCCACTTGCCTAGGTGAGCACTGCTCCAACAACACTCGCTGGACACCATCCAGGACAAAGCAGCCTGCTTGATTCACACCCCATACACCAGCTTCAACATTCAATCCTTCCAGCACCAACACATAGCAGCAGCCGCAATGTGAACACTATACAAGATGTACTGCAGCAGCTTACCAGGACTCCTTTGACAGCTCCTTCCAAACCCATAATTTCTACCAGCTAGAAGGACAAGGGTAGCAGACGCATGGGAACATCACTATCTACAAGCTGCCCCCCCCCCCCCCCCCCCCCCGCCCCGTCCCACCAAACCTTGCATATCCCTGACTTTGAACCATAATCAAGTTCCTTCACTTTGCTGGGTCAAAATCCTGGAATACCCTTCCTAACAGCACTGTGGGTGTTCCTGCAACACATGGGACTGCAGCAGTTCAAGAAGGCAGCTCTCCACCACCCTCTCGAGGGCAATCAGAGATGAGTAATAAATGCTGGATAGCCAGTTACGTCTGCAACCCTTGAATGAATAAATAAAAACTACAGAAAAAACATCAGGCTAACACTCCCACTCCCGACTTTATGGCAGAGGGAAGGTCATTCATGAATCCTCTGAAGGTGATCACTGATACCACCTTAGTGTTGGATATTGAAGAGCTGCTCTCAGTACGTGTTGTTCTCTTTCTTCAGTGCTTCCTCCCCAAGTAGTCTTCAACAAGGAAGAAGCACCAGTGGGCTGAATCTTCCTTTCTTTAATCCAATTACTAGCTCAGGTGAGAAAAACAGCATGCAGCTCACCAGTTGCAGAGCTGGCTTTTCTCACTGTATTGTAAAGCACTTGGGATGAAAAGAAAATCGGGGTGCAAGACCCACGCCATTGCACTGACAGGGTGGGGGTGGTAAAAGTTGGCAGTGTTGGGAATCCCAAGATTTAAAGGACGCTCAGATTTTTTAAAAAAGGCACAGCCCCTCCCTCACACACAGGCAAACCCTCTATGGAGCTCTGCAGAGGGGATACACTGGCACTGCCCCCTACCAGGGTACTGCCTGGTATTGTCCCTCAACCCCACCCCGCGGCTATACTTAGGTTATTTTTGCCTGGGTCCCATTTCTGTAAACCACATCGGTGAGGGAGGAGATCCCAATACAGTGGGGAAGCCCTTCAATTATATAATTCATTTAAGTGAGGTTCCCACTCTTTCTGTTGACTGGTTGGGTCGGGAAATATGAACCAGATCTCGTTGGCGATGTTCTCGTTTTTTTGACTCGCGTGGGATTTTGTGCCCATGGCGTTGTTTACAAAATTCCAGCCAGCCAATGTGTCAGTTTGGAATAGGGGAAAGAGGCTTGGGAGTGTGAGAGGGTGGCTGTGGTGATTTGAGGTGGGGTGGAGTGGGTGGTGATAAATTGGCGTTTTCCTTGGCCTATTTTGATCTGAAGCCATGTGACGACATGGGGTCTGGATTGTTATGGGTCTGGACCAGAACCCAGCCTTTTACTTCGGAAGATTGTGAGGAAATGTTACTGCATCACAGGAGTGATAACACTGACCAGCAGACAGCGTTTATTTATTTATTTACCCATCTATTAAATTTAGAGTACCCAATTATTTTTGTTTCAATTAAGGGGCAATTTCGCATGCCCAGTCCACCTAACCTGCACATTTTTGGGTTGTGGGGGTGGGACCCATGCAGACACAGGGAGAATGTGCAGACTTCACATGGACAGTGACCCAGGGCCAGGATCAAGCCCAGGTCCTTGGCGCCATGAGTACTAACCACTGCGCCGCCTCAGCAAACAGCTTTTATGGTAAAACAAATTTGAATACAGAACTAAACACCACAGCAACGAAGGAATAGCTTACATTTTGCAGTTACAACATTTTTCTTGTTTTCTACACCTGCCTCTATATATTCCAGTTAATCAAACCCATATATGAATTTCCGCTTGTATCATTACAAAGCCTTTTAGAGAGAGATAGTCCTTTAAGAACAAACTGAACTGTATCCGCCCAGGTTGGTGTTCCAGAAGCAACTGCCAAACCTGGCCCCTCCCATTAACTGCCACCTGCAATTCAAAAGCACACCAGATTCTTGTGCCTTGTACAAAAGGTTACATTGCCCCTGCAAAAATGAATAATTCTCTTGTATTTAATCATCGCAAAAATACTAAATACAAACTTTAAAATATGAAAATTTCTTAAATTCATCACAGTATTCGGTAAAAGACTCGAGCCTGCCTGAAGATATGTTCAAACCTTGGGTAGATGTGCCTGCCTCTGAGACGGCGCATACCCAGGGTTGGTGGTAGAAGAATCTGAGATAGTCAACTCAAGTAATCTTTCAGACTCTTGTTTAATAATCTGTGCAATAGATCTTCCAATTTGAACATCAGAGCCCAGAAAGTAGTGAGAAGGATTTTGTTGGATTGGTCAAACCGGTTTGCCCAAATCCAGATGGATTAAGACTAACTTCATCATTACTAAAGCACTTTTACATTAAGACACACATCTATAAATCAAGCATTTATGCGAACAAGGATGCTAACTTTGAATGTTTCCACAGAAACTAAACTGGAAGAAAGGTTTTGCATGAATGGATCTGCTTGTCTTGAACTAACTAGAATTGAAATGGTGATTCTCATGTGGAGATCTAGGTTGTTGTTTCATTGACTTGAATATGGTAATAGCTCTTTGATTTAATATCAGATTGTTTTGGATTTTATGGATTATTTGTTGGTGACATTTTAGTTTGACTCCTCTCGACACACTAATAATGTACTTTATTTAAACGTTTGCCATTGTCAGCAGTGCATTTGATTGAAATATTTTTGGGTGTTTCTCCTTAAACCATTACTAATACCCTTCATTATCCCTCTGCCTTCCTACTCTTCAGCATCCCAGGCTTCAGATACTTGTGATTAAGCCCATAGACATCATCTATGCATTGGTATTCTCCAGAGCGCCAGTTGAAGTTATCGCTCTCTATTTTCTTTTTTATTCGTTCACGGGATGTAGCCTTTGGCTGGGCCAGTATTTATTGCCCATGTGCATTTAAGAGTCAACCACATTGCTGTAGATCTGGAGTCACATGTACGTCAGACCACAACAGATTTCCTTCCCTAATGGACGTTAGTCAACCAGACGGGTTATTACAACAATTGACAATGGTTTCATGGTCACCTTTAGACTTTTGATTCCAGATTTTTATTGAATTCAAATTTGACCATCTGCCATGGTTCGAACTTGGGTCCCCAGAGCATTACTCTGGGTCTCTGGATTACTAGTCCAGTGACAATACCACTACACCACTGCATCCCCAGCAATGAACAGCAACACCACTTGTCCTGTTCCTTTTCACTCGCCAACTTTTCTGATCAATATGCTTGCTGGAAGATCATTTTGGCAAAAGGAAATAACAGCTTTGCTTCTTCTGCTTTAGTTGTTGGCATCACAGAGTATTATCTGTATTCCACCAACGTTTATATGGGTAATGCTCACTAAACCCTGCTGTGATAGTAGCCCAATAATGCAAACTCTTAAATGGAAACAATCTAAAGATGGGTCTTGACGATTTCAAGTAATGGGGCTATGACTATTTCCTTTGGCAGTTTGTTCCAGTGTGGGATTGTCCTTGGGAAGAAATACTGTTGCTAGCTTGTTTCAGAAACCTGGGGCGGGATTCTCTGTTGGCCGACGGCAGAATTGCGAAACATGATTGGGCGGAGAATCGGTTTTGACGCCAAAATTGTGGTGACGGGTTCACGCCAAATCGCAACACTTCGGTGCCTTGACAGCGGCGCCAATGCATTCCACTCCGCATGTACAGAAATCGCTGTTGGTATCTCATTAGCTGGCCTGACCCAGTATTCTCCGGCTCCTCTGGGGGGAATTCCCGACACAAGGTTTACTTGTGCTTTCAAAAATGAAACGAGCGCCGTGGCTGATAGCGGGAAAGAGGGTTACGGAAAGTGTGCAACATCGCCATAGAGTGCTGACAGTTGTGCCGCTGGCCAAAAGAAATATGCCAGGACTGGGCAGTAGCGGGAGGTAGCCAGGAGGTAGGCTGTGGGAACAGGGTGAACGGGCACAGAACACGATTGACGCAGCCTGCCAGGCAACCAAACATCACGGGTTATATGGGTGCTTCCCCAGGCCACCCCTTGTAGGTATCTTCTGACCCGAGCTGACCCATCAACAGGATGGGCACGCTCCAGCGCAACCAGTGCGATTTTGTGGGCTGGGTTGAGTGTTTGGGGAGCGGAGTGCTAATATGCGGCTGCAGCTTGTCAGCCTCTCGAGTGTCAATCCCGATCCCGGCGAATCTGACACCGTTTTCCATTAGAATCGATCGTGTTACACGTAGCGCCGGTGCTAGCCCATCGACAGTCGGTGATTTGGTCCAGGTGTGGCATCAGTTTCTGTCGGAGAAGTCCACAAATCCTGCCCTGGCGTCAATACTTAGTCTCAGGAACGGAGAATTCAGCCGCAGGTCTTTGTAGTTTATGTGAATGTCATCGCTGGGAGACAGAAGGTTTCTAGCCATTTCCATCCGACCAATCCATATTTTATAGAGAATTGTCAGGTATTTTACTCTCTTCTTTGCTGTTGTAATTTCTATTTCAAATCTTGGATCAACGCTGTGATGTATATGCATTAAAGGTGCACATGTTTTGTGTAAATTCTGCCTGTGACATAGTGATGTAAATTATACCAGAACTCATGACCATATCCTGGGTGATCTCTCCATGAAACAAATGCAGTTCCTTTTCAAGCAAAATTGTTTGCGAAGCGTGTTTGTTTTTGAAGTGCTGGCACTTTAAGAACAAACTTGGGTTTCTTTAATGTCATTTTTTATCTAAACTGCCAATGTGAAAATAGATTTGTGGAAGTGATACTTTTATTACTAATAGAACAGAAGGCCATCTGTTATTACTTTTTTGTTTGCCATCCATCTTTTCATTGACCACTTACTTCAACGTCATGTTCTTAATTAGACCTGATTTGGACATGGCTCATGGTAACATTGAACTTGACACAATAGCACCAGTTATTGGTCTCTGCAACACAGGATACCTCCTCCCCTTACGCCCTCTACCCCACACCGCTTCCCCTATCACAACAAAGCTCAATAACCACAACCCATATTTCTATGGTAACTTCCACAGTCCTGTTTAACATGAAGTTTATAGTTACCACTCCCATTTTCTCTTAGACATTCAGACATTCTGTAACCATTTGCATCTCCTTTGAACCCACCTAATGATTATGTTTGTTACACTATCATCTTCTTTTGGAGCACCATTCCTTTTGTCATTTAATCACTCCTTCCGTTCATCCTGCTACAGACTTTGCCCCCTTCCCCCTGCGGCGCATCTCCATCTCCAGCACCTTCCAGTCCTGACAAAACGTCATTGGGCTGAAACGTTGCTTATTTTGCTGCACAGATGCAGCCTGACCTCATTGTTTTCAGTTTTTACTGTTTTTATTTCCGTTTTTCATCATCCCGGTGTTTTGATTTTATATCTTTGACGAATGAGAGATGATCTCATTGAAGCATACAAGATTCTCACAGGGTTCGAGAGGTGGTCTAGGACCAGGGGACACAGTCTCAGAAAAATTTACATTTCGGACTGAGATGAGGAGGAATTTCTTCACTCAGTGGCGGTGAATCTATGAAAATATCTACCCCAGAGGACTGTGGAGGCTGTCATTGAGTATATTCAAGGCCAAGGTTGAAAGGCATCAAGGGATGCGGCGGTAGTGCTTGGAAATGGTGTTGACGTAGAAGATCGACCATGATCTATTTGAATGGCAAAGCCAGCTTGAGAGGCTCAATGGCCTTGCATCTATTTCCTATGTTGCTATAGCTGGTCAGCAAAAGATACATTATCGTTTCATTCAGATTTCTGTGGCTTTTTGAGCACCATTTTTAAAAAAAAATGAGTCAATACTGGAGCTCAAAAATTACCTTTTGGATCTTTACTCCATTCTATGTTCAAACCAGTGCAGAAACCCTCATGCAAAAAAACTGGAATCTGAAATGAAACAGTAAGTGCTAGAAATACTCAGCAGATCAGACAGTATCTGTGGAGTAAAACAGTCTCTTGTGAAAGGGCAACAGCATGAAATGTGGAGTCTTGTTTCTTTCTCTGCGGATGCTTCTCCAACTGCTGGGTATTTTGAGCATTTTATGTTTTTATCTGAAAAGTTTAAATCTAGCATTTTTTAATGAAAATTTGTTGTGTGGCAGAGTTCAGATTTACCACTCTCCTAATTATGAATTTTTAAAGCTTTGTTATTTTAACAGCCAACAAGAACAACACATGCAGCCTGTTATTGCACTTTGCAATTGCAAATAGTTCAAAACAAAATTGTGTGTCTCTTACTATTTATTCAATATAAAATAGTGAGTGTAGATCAATCATATAACCTAAAGAATAAACCTCTGACTCCACAGTATTTTTCACAACCCTTTGAATGAAGAAATTTCTCCTCATCTCAGTCCTAAAATGGCCAAAGCCCTGATTCTCAGGCTTGTGACCCCTAGCTCTGCACTCTCCAGCTATGGGAAACATCCTCTTGGCATCCACTTCAAGTCCCATAAGAATTAGGATAATCTCTTATTCTTCGAAACTCGAAGGAATTTAGGCTGAGTGTACTCATCCTCTCTTTGTAGATCAATGTCCTCATCCCAGAAATCAGTCATGTGAGTCTTTGTTCCACTCCCTCTTAAGAGAGAGGCCAAAACTGTGCATCCTATCCTAGTTGTGGCCCCACCATGGCCCTGCAAAATTGCAGTAACATGTCTTTGATCCCACTCAATTTGGAATGCACGGCAACGCATTGTTTGCTGTATCTGCTTGTTAACATGGTGCAGGGGCTCCCAGCGGCATCTTAATATCCGTGTTTTCCAGTTTCATTATTAAAAAATATTTTGATGACTCACCAGTTCTCCACATGTGTGCGTGGGTTTCCTCCGGGTGCTCCGGTTTCCTCCCACAGTCCAAAGATGTGCGGGTATGGTTGATTGACCATGCTAAATTGCCCGTAGTGTCCTAAAAAAAAAAGTAAGTTTAGGGGGGGCGGGGGGGGGGGAGGGGTTGTTGGGTTACGGGTATAGGGTGGATACGTGGGTTTGAGTAGGGTGATCATGGCTCGGCACAACATCGAGGGCCGAAGGGCCTGTTCTGTGCTGTACTGTTCTATGTTCTATGTTGGCGTGTTGATAACGGGGGCCACAGAGGAGGAGCATTTATCCAACTTGGGTGAAATTTAAAAAATATTCCAGAATACTGGACTGACTGAGGTTAAAGAGAGAGAAGTGCACCTTGAAATAAATGGGATGGCTTATTTAGGTTATAGAATGGATGCACAAGGGTTAAATCCAATGGAAGATTAAGTAAGGGCTATTAAGGAAGCACAGGCCCAAGGAATACATTAGAGCTAAAATATTTTCTTGAAGTGGTAACTTACTATGGGCGGTTAATTCCCAACTTATCAACAATGTTAGCTTTCCTGCATTTCTATTAAGAAAAAGCCAGAAATGGTATTGGAAAACACCACACAAGGAAACATTCAAGCAAGTTAACAAGCCCTTCAATCCATAAGTTTACTAGTCCATTTTGATCCTTCTATAATACTCATTTGTGATGCAACTTCATATGGAGTTAGTGCTGTTTTGTCACATACGATGAATCATGGGACAGGAAGACCGACGACCTTGTTTCAAAGACCCTAACTGATGCAGAGAAGGGATATACACAAATTGGGAAGAAGGGTCTTGTTGTCATCTTTGGTATCGGAATATTTCACCAGTACATTTATAGGAGGCATTTCATAAACCTTTACTTGGGCTTTTTAAGGAAGAAAAAGCAATCCCCCCAATTGCGGCTGCGAGGATGTTTGAGCTTTGTTACTGGCTGCTTATGAATATACTTTCTAACACCGATCAGGGGCACACATCGTTAAAGAAGATGCCTTAAGTCGCCTTCCATTACCAGAAAGTACCCCACCCCCCCCCATCAGTGCCTCAGGAAACGTCTTAGCCTTAAATTTTCTTGATACATAACCTGTATCTGCACAACAGATAAAGTACTGGACCCAGAGAAATCCAACATTAGTAAAAGTCAAGCATGTGACTCTATATGGTTGGCATCATGACAGGAAGACAAAACAGCTGAACTCTTAGCAAACAGGGAAGGATGAACTTAGCTGTGAGTGAACTCCTATGGAGAGTGAGAGTGGTCGTCCTAGTACCTGGAAGAAAGCTATTACTTGATGAGTTGTGCAGCGGCCACCCTGGAATTTCCAAGATTAAGTTGTTGGCTCTTAGTTACATTTGGTGGCCCGAAATAGACGCAGATATCGAAGGAATGGTAAAACAGTGAGTCCAATGCCAGCTGCAACATAAATGACCAAATGCAACCATTGTGCACCCTTAAGAATGGCCAGTTTGGCCTTGGGTAAGGGTTCATGTAGATTACATTGGCCCATTCATGTGTACAATGTTCCTGCTATGAGAGACGCGCAGTCAAAATGGTTCGACATTTACAAGATGAAGTCCACAACTTCCTATGCAACAGTAGAGGAGCTATGTCACTGCTTTTCCCTCCATGGTCTTCCAGAGGTACTAGTTTCAGATAATGGAACCACATTTACCAATGCTGAGTTCTAACAATTCACGTCATCAAATAAGATTAAACACACACTGCACCTTACCACCCCTCCTCATGGACTCGCTGAACGTGCTGTATGGACCTTTAATGCAGCCATGAAAAACAACCGCCAGCGTCCATGGAGACAAAATTGGCACGTTTCCTCATTACCTACAAACTTTTAAAAAAAAGTTAGCGTATATAATTATTTTTTTCCAGTTAAGGGGCAATTTAGCGTGGCCAATCCACATAATCTGCACATCTTTGGGTTGTGGGAGTGAAACCCCACGCAGACAGACACGGGAGAGAATGTGCAACCTCCACACAGACAGTGACCCGGACCTACAGACTTAACAAAGAGTGTGAAAGGAGCATGGAGTTCAGACAGTGCATGAGAGGAGCCGGGAATTTAAAAAAGAGCACATGAGGAAAGTGAATCTAAGAGCAGAACCAGGTGGTTAAAAGTCTGTAAGAAAGAGCGGAGTGCAATTTTACATCTCCTAAGGAAATCTGAACAGTTGTTTGGATGAGTACAGTTAGGTAGGTACTTACTGCTACTATTAGTTATAATTATTCAGATATCATTCTGTGAGTCATTGTTTGTAAGAAATTTATTCTATAATAACAAAGAGCGGAGAACACGGGCCCTAGTTGATCGGTTTGATAATAAAAGGATTAATTTAACTTAAAGGTGTAAGACATGGCAGGAGAGCTCCAACCGGTGGCCTGCTCTTGCTCCATTTAGGAGACCAGGAATGCTTCCAGTTCCCAGGACCAGCATGTGTTCAGGAAGTGTCTCAAGCTGCAGCTTCTGGAAGCCTGAGTTTTGGAGCTGGAGCAGTGGCTGGGGAAACTATGGAGCATCCACGAGGTGGAGAGTACCGTGGATAGCACGTGTATAGAGCTGGTCATACCGCAGGCTCAGACTCCGCAGATAGGAATGGAATGGGTGACCACCAAGCAGAGCTAGGCAGGCAGTATGGCTCCTGTGGCTATTCACCTGCAAAACAGATATACCGTTTTGGATACTAGAGAGGAATGCTTCTGAGGGCATAACAGCAGTAGCCGAATTCATAGCATCACGGTTGACTCTGTTGCACAGGACAGGAGCAAAAGGTATGGAAATGCAATAGTCATAGTGGATTCAATTGTGAGGGAATAGATAGATGTTTCTGTGGCCACAAAAGAGACTCCAGGATGGTGTGTTGCCTCCCTGATGCTAGGTTCAAGGATGTTTCAGAATGGTTGCAGGAAATTCTGAAGGGGGAGAGTGAACAGTCAGTCGTCATGGTACACATTGGTACCACGACATTGGTTTTTTTTAAAAAAGGGATAAGGTCCTTAAAGCAGAAAACGGAGCTGGGAAGCAAGTTGAAAATTTGGACCTCAAAGGTAGTGATCTCAGGATTACCATCAGTGCCACATGCGAGTCAGATTAGAAACAACAGGATGTATAACATGGGTATATAACAGGAGATATCACAGCAGGTTTAAGTAGGGTGCTCGTTCCAAGGGCCGGTGCATACCCAATGGCTTGAATGACCTCCTGCACTGTAGGGATTTGATGATTCTGTCCACTCACTTAACCTCCTTGTATCCCTTTGCGGGCTTTGTGTCATCCTCACCGCTTATTTTCTTACCTAGCTTTGCATTGTCAGCAAACTTGGATATATATCTTGCACTTAATACCCTAATCTAAGTCATAAGTACAAATCTTTTTGGTACCCTGCTAGTTGCAGCCTGCCAACTTGAAAATGTCCCACTTATTTCTGTCCATTAACCAATCCTCAGTCCATGCTAATATATTACCGCCCAAGCCCATGAGCCCTAATTTTGTGTAATAACCTCTTGTGTTGTACCTTATCAGTTGCTTTTTTAAAATCCACATTCACTGGTCTCTCCCAGTTTTCCCCTGCTGGTTAAATGTTCAAAAAACACAGTGATTTGCCAAACACAATTTTCCTTTCACAAATCCATATTTACACTCCCCAATCATGATTTTCTAAGTGCAGTGCTATCACCTAAATAATAGATTGCTTACTATACAGAATTTTCCAATGACTGGTGGCAGCAAATTGGGGCAAGGTCTCGGAGCTAGCAGCATCCTCAAATTTCCAAATCATGTATGGAACATAGTCTTGTGGATATTTACTGCAATGTCCTGAAAACACGCACACTTTTAGCAAGTGCAAAAGAAATAAGTTTTCGCTAGTTTAAGATTGAATCCTTTGGTTCCCACTTTATTTTAACAGCCTTTTGCCAAAGTAAAATACTGCCATGCTCCTTTATGATGCTAGTATTCAAAATCTGAACTTTAGTTGACATTAAAAAAATGTTTTAAAAATCATCTATGAACCATATATTTTGCTTTGAAACAGCTGACTTGTAACAAACCGTCGTAATCAAGATGGGGTGGACACGCCTTTTATTGGCACTGAATCCCGAAGCTCTGGAGCAGAATGACTTTATTTCTGTTTTTTAAGCCTGCCTTTGTCGATCGCGCATGACACATTTGCTATGAAATAACCAAATACTGCCTTGATTTTAATTTACTGTCACCTTTTTAATTGTGTTTGCTTGTTGCTTTTGATACCAAAGGTATGACATTGCACCTCAAAATAAGCACTGCAGTTTATTCACAGAATCTTACTAACTTCTAAAGTACTAATTTGGTAGTATTCTAACCCATAGTTTTTACATAACATTCACTTGGAGAAGGGATCAAGATTAATTACTTCTCCACAAACCTTTGAGATATGCATAGGGCATTGTTAACCTTACGGTTTGGATACTAAGCTGTCTCAAAATATAGACAACGTGATCTCCACCATCACAGAAGCTAATCTTCAATCAATTCAGTTCACTTCCATATGTTGTCAAGAATGGCTCAGCAGCCTGGATACAGCAAAGGCAATGATCCCTGACAACATCCATGCTGTATTGCTGAAGACATGTGCACCTCTAGCCAAACTGTTCTCGTATATCTGCAACACTGGCATCCATCCAACAAAATAGGCAATTGCCCAGGTATATCAAGATCAAGAAAAATACAGTACAGGAACAGGCCTTTCAGCCCTCCAAGCCTGTGCCAACCATGCTCCCCGTCTAAACTAAAATCTTCTGCACTTCCGGGGTCCGTATCCCTCTATTCCCATCCTATTCATGTATTTGTCAAGATGCCCCTTAAATGTCACTATCGTCGCTGCTTCCACCACCTCCTCCGGCAGCGAGTTCCAGGCACCCACTACCCTGTGTAAAAATACTTCCCTCGCTCATCTCCTCTAAACCTTGCCCCTCGCACCTTAAACCTATGTTGCCTAGTAATTGACCCCTCTACCCTGGAAAAAAGCCTCTGACTGTCCACTTTGTCCATGTCCCTCATAATTTTGTAGACCTCTATCAGGTCATCCCTCAACCTCTGTCGTTCCAGTGAGAACAAACCGAGTTTATCCAACCTTTAGAATTTCATAGAACTTACAGTGCAGAAGGAGGCCATTCAGCCCATCGAGTCTGCACCGGCTCTAGGAAAGAGCCTCTCCTCATAGCTAATACCCTCCATACCAGGCAACATCCTGCTAAATCTCTTCTGCACCCTCTCTAAAGCCTTCACATCCTTCTGGTAGTATGGAGACCAGAATTCTTTTGTCTTCTTTCAGCTGGTGTTTTAAGAGTGTGACAACTGGGATTTAATGCATCGATTTTAGCCCCTACTTAGGAAGCACACATTTAAATACTTTCGAATGGCCTATCTGTATGTCTAATGTAGCGGTAGCACAGTGGTTAGCGCAATTGCTTCAGAGCTCCAGGGTCCCAGGTTCGATTCCTGGCTTTGGTCGCTGTATGCAGAGTCTGCACGTTGATTTTTAAGTCGCGTGATCTTGGTCGGGCAGATGAGAGAGAGAGAGAGAAGTGGAAGGGGATGAGGGAGGGAATTCAAGTGCTTGGGTCCAGCCAGCCGAAGATAAGGACACCAGTGGTGGGGGCGCTGAAAATCAGGGATGCGTTAGATGCGGATATTGGAGGAGATTCCAGAGATAAGGAGGGGACGAGACCAAAAGGGGAAAGAGTTTTTGCACTGAGGTACAGTCGGGCAGCAGCAGGGTTAGTGAGCACAGGGTGGCACAGTGATTAGCACTGCTGCCTCACAGTGCCAGTGACCCAGGTTCGATTCCCCGCTGGGTCACTGTTTGTGCGGAGTCTGCATGTTCCCCCTGTGCCAGCGTGGGTTTCCTCCAGGTGCTCCGGTTTTCTCCCACAGTCCAAAGACGTGCAGGTTAGGTGGATTGGCCATGGTAAATTGCCCTTACATGTCAGGTGGGGGTACTGGATAGGGTGGATGTGGGCGAATTAAGTGGGGTGCTTTTTCCAAGAGCTAGTGCAGACTCTATGGGCCGAATGGCCTCCTTCTGCACTGTAGATTCTATGATCTGAAAGAGAGCAGCTCAGGGTGTGGGCTCAGATGGCAGAGCGCCCACTTGCCATGGGCTCCGAGGGTGTGGTCCCCCCCGGGCACAGGCCCTCGGAAGGCACAGTACCTCCCTCTCGGTACGGGCCCCAAGGAACGTCGGCCAGGAATTCCGTGCTCAGATCTCTGGAGAGAAACAGCAGGAGTGTGCTGCTCACTGATGGACTGGGGAACATTTGGAAAAGTGACAATGGGGAACAGGGGTTCTTGCAGACGGTGATCAACACTTTTCTTCAGGGATCTGCGCGAGTACAGCCCCATGCAAATGGTCGTCCCGCAAACAGTCGTCCATCCAACACACATCAAGAACCAAGTGCTGCAGGCTAGTCAACTGCGGAAGGAGGTAGCTGCCAAGTCCTTCTCTGCATTGAGTCATCAGATGGCAGAGACAGGACCCATCCCCATGGTGGCCCCGCTGCGAATCATCGCCACTCCTCTCCTACTCTTTCCGCAGCTCCCTGCCAGTCTTTCTTGTCGCCTCCCAACGTACTTCACCCTGTGTCAGTGGAGCCCTGCAATCAAATCTGTTTGCAGAACTGCCCCAGCCCAATGTTGAGAATTAACAGTCACTTTGCCGGCCTGCCTTGCTCTTTCCAGATTGAATGGGCAGGAATAATGACGGTGGGACTGGAGAGTGACGAAGAATACACACCACCGTCTCCTCGCCGCCATTGTAACGCTGCTCAATGTCTTTGCCCAGGTCAGAATCTGGAAGCTTCAGGTCTTCACGCACCTTGCCGCTGTCACCCAGGAGAGATAGGTAGCCATCTAAAATGCCAATCAGCTGGTTGTCAGATCTTCATACCTATTCACAAAGAGCAGTACAAATCCAATGCAGCCAATTACTGATTTGTTGGTCTATTCTCAACTATCAGTAAAGCGATAGAAGGTGTTGTTGACAGTGGCACTTCTATACCAATCACGTCATTGCCAGTGTTAAGTCTGGATTCTTACTGGATCCCTCGGGTCCAGATCTAATAACCTTGGCCCAAACATGGCCAAAGGAGGCAAATTTGAGAAGTGAAGTGAGAATGACTGCCCTGAAATCCAATGAGAATAGGCAGTTGGGGTTATAACTAGCACACAGGAAGATAGTTACAATTGTTGGAGGCCAATTGTTTTAATCCCAGGACATCGCTGTGGGAGTTGTCATGACAGTATCTTATATTCAACCAATTTCAGCTGCATCATCTTTCCCTCCTCCATAATCCCAGAAGTCGGAATGTTTGCTAATGACTTCACAGTAATTATTGCATAAAAGTGAACTCAGTAAAAAGGTAAACTTGCCAACCCTAACCTATCTGCAGTTTTTGGCATGGTCCACCACACCTTCTGCCTCCAGTGCATCTCCATCATTGTCTATACTCAACTGGTTCCATTCTTATCTGTCTCATGGTTGCCATCAGACAGATCACCTGTAATGGCTCCTCTTCCTGCTCTACCAGCCTTGGCCCCTCTTATTTCTCAGCTACATGCTGCCCCTCATCGATAGCATCCAAAAACACCTAAGCTGCCAACACCTTACCACCACCCCTCACTGTCTCTAGATTGTCAGAATCCTTGACCAACATCCGGTGCTGGATGAGAAGAAATTTCCTCCTATTAAATATTGGGAAGATGGAGATCTCCGTCACAAAAAACTGTTCCTTAGTCACTGGCTCCATCCCTCAATCTGGCAACCACCGTCTGTCTTGAGTCTGAACTAGGGCTGTTCACAACAATCATATTTGACCCTGAGATCAGCTTCTGACCATATATTTGTGCCTTCACTAAGAATGTTTTTTTTCTACCTCCATAACAGCGCCTGATGGTGCCTCTGTCTCAGTTCATCTGCTACTGAAACTGTTATTCATGTCTTAGTTATCTCTAGACTTGGTTATTCTAATGCAATTCTGGCTGGCCTCCCATGTTCTACCCTCCATAAACATGATGTTATCCAAAACTCTGCCTCTGCCTGTATCTGTTTACCCATCACTGCTGTGCTCAGTCACCTACAATGCCTGCTGGTTAAGCAACAGGCAGTTAGGAATTGGTAATAAATGATGGCCTTACCAGCAACGTTCAAGACCTTTGATAGCATTTGTTTTAAAATTAATTACTGTCCAAGAACGTTTTTCTAAATAAGTAGTTCCACTTGTCCCCTCACTTATATGTGCAATATATTCTGTCTCGCTCCTTAACCAGTGACATGGTTATCCCAGTCAACACAGCAAGAATGTGCAGTTCCACAGCCAGATCTGCTTCAATTTTCAGCTCATTTTGTGATACAGAGCAAGGTTCACTTCCCGTACCAGCTGAGGTTATTCTCAACCTTGCCCCTTGCCTGAGGAGTGGTGATCCTCAGGTTAAATTACCACCAGTCAGTTCTCCCCCTCAAAGGAGAGAGCAGCCTGTGGTCATCTCGGACTATTGCAACTTTACCATACCTATTAGCTCGAAGTAATTATCTTCCTGTATTTAATCTACAACCAATCATCTCTTTCCCTCACATGGATATCCATTTTGTTACTTTGGCTATGCCTTGGCTCAAATACACTCTTACGTTAACGTAAACTTAATTATCTCTATCCAGAACATTAAACTGCCTCTTAGATATCATTACATCATGCATATTGCTGAAAGGAGACATGCTACTGAAGCTTTTTGTCTTAGATTCATCAGGACAACAGTAAAGGGCACAACAATGTATATTACATGAGAATGAGTGCTGATTGGGTTAGATTGGAATTCTGGCAGAGGTGTTGCCATGGGGAATGCAGCAGGAAATGGTTAACTGGCAACTTTTTTTTGTTCAGATTCAAACCAAGCAGGGCAACTGATTGGTCAAGGCATCTTTTAGTTGAAAAAGGTGCAATGCATGGGTATGGTCCTTCGCCTCTTCGCCTACAGATGACGGGGCAGTTTCTAACCTGTGTAAGTGAGTCACACTGCGAGCTTGACTGATCACTTTAAATTGATTTTGAGTATAATTCACAGAACAAGCAGAATTACTGTAGAATCCCTGCAGTGCAGAAGGAGGCCATTCAGCCCATCGTGTCTGCGCTGACCCTCTGAAAGACCACACTACCTAGACTCATGCCCCATTCTATCCATGTGACCACACCTAACCTTTGGACCTGTGTTCAATTCCGGCCTTGGGTGACTGTCTTTGTGGAGTTTGCGCATTCTCCCCGTGTCTGCATGGGTTTCCTCTGGGTGCTCCAGTTTCCTACCACAGTCCAAAAGTGCAGGTTAGGTGGATTGGTCATGGTAAAATTGCCGCTTAGTGTCCAGGGATGTTCAGGTTAGGTGGGGTTACAGTGATGGGGCAGGGGAGTGGCCTGGGTAGGGCGCTCAGTGTGCAGGTGCAGACCTGATGGGTCAAATGGCCTCCTTCTGCCCTGTAGGGATTCTATTCTATGGTTCGAAGGCTAATGGAATTTTGGCCCTTATTTCAAGGGGGTTGAAGCATAAAAGTAGGGAAATCTTGCTATAACTGGTGAGACTGCATCTTGAGTACTGTGAGCTATTTTGGCCCCCTATTTAAGGAAAGATATTATTTCATTGGAGGCAGTTCAGAGAAGGTTCACTAGGATGATCCCCGGTATGGAGGGCTTGTCTTATGAGCGAAGGTTAACCAGGTTGGGACTTTACTCATTGGAATTTAGAAGAATATGAGGTGATCTCATAGAAATATATCGGATCCTTCAGGGGTTTGACAGGTTAAATGCTGAGAGGATGTTTCTCCTCATGGGAGAGTCCAGGACCAGTAGGCATAGTCTATTTTAAGACCGATTTAAGACTGAGATGTGGAGGAATTTCTTTTCTGAGGCTTTGGAACTCCTTGCCACAGAGAGCTGTGGGGTAGAGTTCTTATGCATATTTAAGGCTGAGATAGATAGATTCTTGATCAATAAGGGAATCAAGGGTTACAGGGAAAGGGAAGGAAAATTATCGTGAAGAATGTTTGATCAGCCACCATCCCATTTAATGACGGAGCAGGCTCAAAGGGCCGCATGTCCTACTCCTGTTCCTATTTCTTATGGTCTTAATCAGCGTCAAATTGCCTGGTTTGAATTTGAACAAAAAGCTTTGTAGTTAACTGCTCCCTACTGCATTTCCCATGGGAACACCTCTACCAAACAAAGTCCATTTGCCAACCAATCGGCACTATCTTCTCGTGCAGTATAAATTGTTGTTCCCTTTACTGTTGGCATTTTCTTATGAGCTGGCCTGATGAGTGCCAGGTGAAAAGCTTCGATTATGTCTTTTTTTTCCCAGCAACACACTTAGGTTCAGTACTAGCAAATTACTATTTATTACATCATGCTCAAATTGCCATTTCTTCAGGGCTGCTTTTAACTTCCAGCGAGAATAGATGGTGATCCCACATAGGAATCTTCATCCGAGGACCAACAGATTTTGATTTCTGGGCCTCCTTTTAATGCCAGTCAGTTGCTGGCACATCTTGTGTGGAAAGCAATAGTTGGTTGGCAGGGAAAGGGGGTCGGAGTCCAGTCTGTTGACCAGTACTGGGAGAGGTTTGTCAGCAGGAAAATGAGTCCAAGAGGGGGAGTGTTATGAGGAACTCTAGGCAGTGGAAAGGGGTTTTTGTAGAAAGCTTGGAGCAGCATAAGTTAATGGAATTTACAGTGCAGGAGGAGGCCATTTGGCCCATCGAGTCTGCACCGACCCTTGGAAAGTGCACCCTACTTAAACCCACGCCTCCATCCTATCCCCGTAACCCCACCTAACCTTTTGGACACTAAAGGGCAATTTAGCATGGCCAATCCACCCAACCTGCGCATCTTTGGACTGTGGGAGGAAACCGGAGGAAACTTATGGGGAGAAAGTACAAGGTCCACACAGACAGTCACCCGAGGCCGGAATTGAACCTAGATCCCTGGAGCTGTGAGGCAGCAGTGCTAACGACTGTGCCACCATGCCGCCCCTAAGTTCCAACTAGGGAAACCCAGAGAACACTCAGCCCCACTAAAGGGCAGTGAAGGGTCCTGCTGGATTACCCATGGCTCCCTGCTTTGGAGCAAATTAAAATGGCATTGGGGACCATGTATATCAGAATCTGACCTATATTTATTCATGGTGACCGATTAAAATCCTCATCCACCATTAAAATTAGAGGGTTTAATATGGGGAATCAGTGAGAAATGCAGCCATTTCGTTTTTAACTACTCTTGCATTCCTTTTCTGTTGACAATGTAGAATTGTAATTTCCCCTTTTTAATTCTGTGTTTTGGTAATATTCTTTAGCTTGATTGTCATCTCTGGCAGCTGGTTACTTCTGCAAGATTCTGTGACATAGAGCTAGTTTCTGTTCTGCAACAATAGTTATTACATTTGTCCTAGTTTAAAACTTGTTCTCTAAATTGATTTTTTTCTTGACAAAACTAAGCATGGATGAACTTGCTAAGTAGCATGCAGAATGGAAAGAGGCTATTTGGCCATTTGAACCTCAGCTGATTCTGAAAAAAGCTGTCCAAATAGCCCCTTGACCTTTTGAAAGTTTCCCTTTGCAAATAATTATGTGCTTCCCTTTTAAAAGGCTGTTATGGATTCTGTTTAAACTTTAGTTTCTGGTAGGGGTATTGCATTTCTTAGCAGCTCTCTGCATTTTAAGAAAACTCCTGATATCCTCAGTGATAAATTATCAACTCAGCAATCCACATTCTCTAGTTTCTGCAAATAACTAAAGCCTCTTGTCTACATTGCCATCTTAGTAAATGTATTTTATACTGTTTTTAAGATCATGATCTCCGAACTATTATGTCTATTTTCACCAACTGTTGTTTCCCGTACCAGCCTTCCCGGACAGGCGCCGGAATGTGGCGACTAGGGGCTTTTCACAGTAACTTCATTGAAGCCTACTCGTGACAATAAGCGATTTTCGTTTTTTTCATTTCCTCTGAGTATTGGATTTAAAATGGTTTTGGAGCATTTATCTGTTACAGTTCTTTTGAATTGATGTTCTACTGAACACTAGTTTTGGCTTTTTTCCATAGATCGTAGCACTGATCATGTTTTTTATCGCTGGTAACTCTATTATAATGTGTATTTTATTCTATTAGCTGTTATTGTTGTAGAAAAAGTTTGAAAACCCACTCTGCGTAGTAAACACTGCAGTTATAATATGATGGCCATTTTGCAATGTATCTGTAACTTTGTAAAGGTTATCTGCATTCAGCAAAGCTAGGCACCGATGTGTGTAACATTTCGGGAATCAACTACTGGATATTCTCAACTTGACATGGCAGTAGGATTTATCCAAAGTCTCTTTCTTTCTGCTCATGAGTTATGCATTCGGTATTGAGGGTTTAATAATTCCTATGGCATCGAATGGGTTTAATTGTCTTGAATTGTCATTCAGGCATACAAATTTAATGCAGTAGGTGACCCGTCGGCCTGTAGCCTGCTCTGCCATTCAATAAGATCATGGCTGATCTAATTGTGACTTCAAGCCTGCTTTTCCCCGACAACTTGTTAATCAAGAAACCATCTAGCTCAGCCTTAATATTCAAAGACTCTGCTTCCACTGCCTTGTGAGAAAAGAGTTTGAAATGTACGACCCTCTGTTTTAAATGAGCGACCCCTTATTTTTAAATAGTGACCCCTAGTTCTAGATTTTCCGACAAGAGGAAACATCCTCTCCCATAGCCACCATGTCAATACCCCTCAGGATCTTAAAGGTTTCAATCAAGTCGCCTCTTACTCTTCTAAACTCTAGTGGATACAAACCTAACCCCTCCTCATCAGACAACCTGCCCATTTCTGGTATTAGTCTGGCAAACCTTCTTTGAACTGCTTCTAATGTATTTACATCTTTCCTTAAATAAACAGTACCAATACTGTACACAATACTCAGATGTGGCCTTTTTAAAAATCAATTTAGAGTACCCAATTAATTTTTTCCAATTAAGTGGTAATTTAGCGTGGCCAATCCACCTAGCCTGCACATCTTTGGGTTGTGGGGGCGAAACGCATGCAGACACAGGGAGAATGTGCAAACTCCACAGGCGCAGTGACCCAGAGCCGGGATCGAACCTGGGACCTCAACGCTGTGAGGCAGCAGGGCTAACCCACTGCTGCCCTCTCAGATGTGTACAATACCCTGTACAACTGAAGCATAACCTCCCTACTTTTGTTCCGCAAGTTCGCAGATGACAGACACTAAGATAAGTGGTAGAGTCAAGTGTGCAGAGGACACACAGTCTGCAGAGGTATATAGATAGTTTAAGTGAGTGGGCAAGGGTCTGGCAGATGGCGTTCAGTGTTGATAAATGTGAGGTCATCCATTTTGATAGGAATAACAGCAAAATTGATTAACAGCAAAATTGTAGCATGCTGCTGTGCAGATGGAGCTGGGTGTCCTTGTGTGTGAATCACAAAAAGTTGGTTTGCAGGTGCAGCAAGTAATTAAGAATGCAACTGGAATTTTGTCCTTCATTGCTGGAGGGATGGAATTTAAAAGCAGGGAGGTTATGTTGTGCTGGTGAGGCCACACCTGGAATATTGTATACAGTTTTGGTCTCCTTACTTGGGAAAGGATATACTGGCAATGGAGGGACCGCAGAGGAGATTCACTAGGCTGATTCTCGAATTGAAAGGATTAGTGTACGAGGAGAGACTAAGTAGACTGGGACTATACTCATTGGAATTTAGAAGAATGAGGGTGGATCTTATAGAAACATATAAAATTATGGAGGAAATAAATAGATAGAAGCAGGGATTTGTTTCCACTGTTGGGGGGGGGGGGGGGGGGGGGGACTCTAATTAGGAGGCATAGCCTCAAAATAAAGGGGAGCAGATTTAGGACTGAGTTGAGGAGGAACTTCTTCACCCAAAGTGTCATGAATCTGTGGAATTCCCTGCCCAATGAAGCAGTTGATGCTACCTCGTTAAATGTTTTTAAGACAAAGGTAGATAGTTTCTTGAACAGTAAAGGAATAAAAGGTTGTGATGAGCGGGTGGGTAAGTGGAGCTGAGCCCACAAAACGATCAGCCATGATCTTATTGAATGGCGAAGCAGGCTCGAGGGCCCAGATGGCCTACTCCTGATCCTAGTTCTTATGTAATGATAGCATTCTATTAACTTTACTAATTATTTGCTGTATCTATATACTCACCTTTTGTGATTCGTGCACTAAGGCACCCAGATCCCTCTGCACCTCCCGAGCTCTGCAATCTCTCACTGTTTAGATAACAAGTTCTTTTATTCTTCCTGCCAGAATGAACAATTTCACATTTGCCTGCATTATACTCCAGTTGCCATATTTTAATCTATTTTTTAATCTCATTTAATCTATCTACCATACTTTTGTAGCCTCCTTATGTCTTCTTCGCAATTTACTTTCCGACTTATCTTTGGGCCATCAGCAACTTTGACAACCGTACTTCAGCCTCTTCATCCAAGGCATTTATATAAAGTATAAAATGTTGAGGCCCCAGCACTAATCCCTGTGGCACACCACTGGTCACATCCTGCCAACTAGAAATAGATCCATTTATGCCAATTCTCTGTTTCCAGTTCCTAATGGGTAATGGCTAAAGATTTCTTACTTCAACCTACAAGAAAGTTGGAGGTAAACATTAAAAGTTATAATCTCAGTCCATTTTACTGTCTTAACCCCTGGTTTCTCCATGTGCTTAGAATGCTGGTAGTGACCACACTGGAGCTCCACGATCAAGGTAATTTAGGAAATAATGCCATATCATTACAAATTCCCTTGTATTGGAATTTCCTGCACGTCCATTTCTTCCAATGTACACGAATGGTGCGAAAGTGTACACGAATGGTGCGAAAGTGTGCGGAATGATATGAGAATGAATTGTGTGGCAAAGGGCAATGTCATTAGTAGGTGTGGTTATTTTTGTAGTTGAATGGTTGAAGGACCTTTTTTTCTGAAAAAACTTAGATAGTCCTTATTTACAGCTCAGTTTTATTTGAAGCAGTGTTCCTCACTCAAAGGTTTCTCTTCACAATTCCAGTGGTTAAGGGCAGCATGATGGCACAGTGGTTAACACTGCTGCCTCACAGCTCCAGGGTCCCTGGTTCAATTCCTGCCTCGGGTGACTGCCTGTGGGAGTTTGCACGTTCTCCCCGTGTCTGCGTGGGTTTCCTCCGGGGTGCTCCAGTTTCCTCCCACAGCCCAAAGGTGTGCAAGTTAGGTAAATTTGGCTATGTTAAATTACCCCTTAGTGTCCAAAAAAAAGGTTAGGTGGGGTTACTGGGTTGCGAGGATAGGGTGGAGGCATGGGATTAAGTAGGGCGCTCTTTCCAAGGGCTGGTGCAGGCTTGAGGGGCCGAATGGCCTCCTTCTGCACTGTAGATTCTATGATAATGGATGGATGCTGCTGCCTTATGTGCTGCAGGATCCCATATACTCCAAACCAGCAATTCTCTTTCCCGTAGCAGCTCATGTTCCTTACTGCCACTTTTGAATGGAATTCCAGTGTTGACTATTGCTCATTTCACGTAGCCAGATCTTCCTGCTTCATCAATGCTGGATTTTCTGATTATGGATTTCATGAACTGGAATTAGCTCTTTTCAGTGCTTTATTTGCTTGCATTAAATTTTATCCGCCAATAACTCTCCAAAGTTGCAAGCTGTGGAATTCATGCCAGAATAGGATTATTGGTTGGACTTAATTACCAGTGTTTGTTCAGAAATAAGGACATTTTGAAAGAGAAGCTGTGCTGTAGCAAGACTCATGAACAACTGCTTTTGGAAACATTTTGAGAATTTACAAAATCAAAAAGAATATATATATTTTTGGGGGAATCTTTTTATTGGCATTTCTCATCTTTATAAACAATTGTATATATTCTTACTCGCGTTAATTTAATTTATTGTACAGAGAGGTTTATTTTGTCTTTCATTTAATTGACCTATACATTTTGCCGCCTTCTGGGTCGGTCTATAGTCCCTTCTCCCCCCTCCACCCCTTTTGTTTTTTTTATAAATTTAGTGTACCCAATTCATTTTTTCCAATTAAGGGTCAATGTAATGTGACCAGTCCACCTACCCTGCACATCTTTGGGCCGTGGGGGCGAAACCCACACAACGGGGAGAATGTGCAAACGCCACACGGACAGTGACCCAGAGCCGGGATCGAACCTGGGACCTCGGCGCCGTGAAGCAGCAGGGCTAACCCACTACGCCACCGTGCTGCCCCCACCCCCCTCTCTTTTGGTTTCCACTCTGTTTTGCTTTTATTTTAAGGGAAAGCTCCATCCTCTTCTCTTCCTCCCTTCCATCATGTGTGCCTCCCGGGTTGCGCAGTCCTTTGCTTCCTCATCCATCTTGTGTTTTTATTCTTAAATTATTCCTCGTTGCTGGACTCAAACAGGTTTTGGAACAGGCTGAAAAACTGCCCCCAAGTATCCAGGAAGCCTTCTTCCGACACTCGGGTGGCGTACTTAATCTTCTCCAGGTGGAGAAATTCTGAGAGGTCAGCGAGCCAATCTGCAGCTTTGGGCGGTGCTGCTGATTGCCAGCCGAGCAGGATTCTCCGGCGTGCGATTAGGGAAGCGAAAGCAAGGGCGTGGCCCTCTTCCCCATGTGTAGCTCTGGCTGCTCCGATACCCTGAAGACTGCCACTATCGGAGATGGCTTTATCCTCACCTCCACAACCTTGGACATTGCTTCGGAGAAGGCTGTCCAGAACCCAGCAAGTTTGGGACAAGCCCAAAACATGTGGGTATGGTTGGCTGGGCACCTCTGGCACCGCTCACATTTGTCCTCCGCCTCCGTGAAGAACCTGCTCATTCGGGTTCTGGTCAGGTGTGCTCTGTGCACCACTTTGAGCTGCATTAGGCTTAGCCTTGCACAGGAGGAGGTGGAGTTAGCCCTGCTCAGTGCTTTGCTCCAGAGTCCCCACCCTACCTCTCTCACAGTTCATCCTCCCATTTTTGTCTGGTCTCATCCAGTGGTGTTCGAGCTCTGTCCAATAACTGTCCGTATAGTTTCCCACATAGTACCTACCTTCTTGCTGCATGTTCCTATCAGGTCCTCTAGTAGTGTGGTTTCTGGAGCCCCGGGGTACCCTACTGTCTCTTTGTGGAGGAATTGTTTTATTTGGAGGTGTCTCATTTCCTGTCCTTTTGCTGGTTTCAATTTCCTTGTCAGTTCGTCCAGTGTTGCCAGTCTGTGCCCTACGTAGAAGTCCCTGACTGTCAGTGTCCCCCATCCCACCCCCATCCTTTGAAGGTAGTATCTAGCATGGCTGGGGGGAATCGGTGATTGCCGCAGATGGGAGCCATGGGGGACATTTTAGTTAGCCCAAAGTGTTGTCTCAACTGGGTCCACGTTCTCAGCGTGGCCGCTACCACTGGGCTTGTGTACTTTGTTGAGGGGGATGGGCGTGCTGCTGTAGCCAGGCACCGAAGGGTTGTTCCTTTACAGGAGGCTTCCTCCATTCCTCCATTTGTACCCAATCTGTGCCGGGTTCTTATACCCTCACTCTTACTGCTGTTGCTGCCCAGTGTAGGTTTGGTAAAGCCAAGCCCTTTTTGATTTTCCTTCTTTTCAGTGTTGGTTTGGGAATTCTCGGGTTCTTGCCCCCCCCCCCCCCCCCCCCCCCCCCCCCCACACACACACACACAAACACCATGATTAGACTGTCTACATTTTTGAAAAAGGCCTTGGGGATAAAGATCGGGATGGATCTAAACAGGAAGAGGAACCTTGGCAGTACGTTCATCTTGATCGTCTGCACTCTCTCCACCAGGGAGAGTGGGAGTGAGCCCCACCGTTGAAGGTCTTTTCTTACTTCCTCCACCAGGCTGGTCAGGTTCTATTTGTGGATCTGTGTCCAGTCTCTGGCTATTTGGATCCCCAGGTAACGGAATCTGTTCTGGGCCGCTTTGAACGGGAGCCCCTTCAGCTCTGTCCCTTCCCCATTTGGTTTCACTGGGAATGCCTCATTTTTTGCCCAGGTTACGTTTGTAGCCCGAAAAGGTTCCAAACTCTTTCAGGACTTGCAGTCTTGCCTTAAGTCTCTCCTGTGGCTTCGAGACAGAGGAGCAGGTCATCTGCATAGAATGAGACTCTGTGCTCTCTGTCTCCTCTCCGGATTCCCTTCCAGCTTTTCGCATCCTGCAGGGCTATCACCAGGGGTTCGATCGCCAGCGTGAACAAGAGTGGGGACAGGGGGCAGCCCTGTCTTGTTCCTCTCTGCAGCTGGAAGTATTCAGAGGTGGTGGTGTTAGTTCGGACACTCGCTTTGGGAGTGTTGTACAGGAGCCTCACCCAGCGGTGAACTCCGCTCCCAGCCCAAACCGTTCCAGTACCTTGAGGAGGTAGTTCCATTCGACTCTGTCAATGGCCTTTTCTGCGTCTAGGGAGACTATCACCTCCGTGTTCTCTCCCCGGGGGGGTCGTCATTGTTACATTCAGCAGCCGCCTTATGTTCGCTGTGAGCTGCCTACCCTTGACAAAGCCAGTTTGTTCCTCTGTGACCACCTCTGGTGCACAGCCTTTTGGCCAGGACCTTTGCGAGTATTTTCATGTCCGCATTCAGCAGTGAAATGGGTCTGTATGCTCCACATTCCGTCGGGTCTTTATCTTTTTTGGGTATCAGTGAAATTGTGGCCTGCACTAGCTTGGGGGGCAAAGTGCGTCAGAGAACATGTCCCTTGGGTGTGGAGCCAGGACTGGTGCAAAGTTTTTGTAGAAGTCTGCCGGGGGCCCGTTGTGTCCCAGTACTTTCCCTGCCTGCATGGAGCTGATGTTCTCCTTGATTTCACCCAGATCTATTGGTGCTTCCAACTCCCCCTGTCTGTCTTCCCCCACAACTGGTAGTTCCAGTCTGTTTAGGAACTTTTGTGGGGGCTTGGAGGTGTAAGCCCCCGGTAGAAGGTCTCTAATGCCCGATTAACCTCCTTTGGTTCTTTTATCAGTATGCCTCTGCTATCCTTTACCTGCGCTATTTCCCACGTGGCTGCCTGCTTTCTCAGCTGGTGAGCCAATAGGCGGCCAGCCTTGTCTCTGTGTTTGTAGGTCCCTGTGTCTGGTGGAGTTGGTACAATGCATTCCTGGTAGATGGCAGATTAAAGTCCATTTGCAGCTTTTTCCTCTCCGCCAGCAGCTCTATGGTTGGGGCTTCGGATTATTTTCTGTCGATGTCCAGAATGGAGTCCATCAGTTGTTGCCAGGCCACCCTCTCTTCCCTATCTCTGCTTGCCTTGTAGGCTATGATCTCTCCTCTAATCACGGCCTTCAGTGCCTCCCAAAACGTGGAGGGTGAGACCTCCCCGTTTTGGTTGTTACTAACGTTGTCGCCTCTGGCCCCCTATATTTTTTGTCAGAAGGCCTTGTCGACCAGGAGGTCCGTGTCCAGCCTCCACGTGGGGCGCTGGGCACGGCCTGTCTCCAACCTCGCATCCATGTAGTGTGGAGCGTAGTCAAAGATAACGATCATGGAGTATTCTGTTCCTGTGATCCCTGGAAACACCGTTTTCCCCACTGCAAAGAAGTTGATGCGGGTGTACACCTTGTGCACTTGTGAAAAGTACGAGAATTCCTTTTCCCCTGGGTGCAGGAACCTCCATGGGTCCACCGCCCCCATCTGTTCTATAAATGCTCCTAGTTCCCTAGCCATGCCAGTCTTTTTCCCTGTTCTGGGATTAGATCGGTCAGTCAGGGGTCCAGCATGCTGTTAAAGTCGCCCCCATATTCAGTCGGTATGTGATCAAAAAGAAAATAATACTATTACTGGAGAAAATGACCATACTTCCACTGTCATATTAAAAAACATTGCAGTTTTGATCAATATTCAACAAATTCTCCACCAGGGAGAGAGGACAGTGGCACTCATTTTGGCTTGCTTTAGTAAAGAACTGGCAAAGACAGTTTGGCCAAATGGCCTCTTTTTCTTTCGAATTCTTTAAATGGCTACCGTGCGTCTTTATAATGCTTAACTAATTAAACACGTGGCTACAGGGATGGTGCAGGCGGGAGGGATTCAGATTTCTGGATAACTGGGGCTCTTTCTGGGGAAGGTGGGACCTCTATAGACAGGATGGTCTACATCTGAACCTGAGGGGCACCAATATCCTGGGGGGGAGATTTGTTAGTGCTCTTTGGGGGGGTTTAAACTAATTCAGCAGGGGCATGGGAACCTGGATTGTAGTTTTGGGGTACGGGAGATTGAGAGTATAGAGGTCAGGAGCACAGATTTGACTTCGCAGGAGGGTGCCAGTGTTCAGGTAGGTGGTTTGAAGTGTGTCTACTTCAATGCAAGGAGTATACGAAATAAGGTAGGGGAACTGGCAGCATGGGTGGGTACCTGGGACTTCGACGTTGTGGCCATTTCAGAGACCTGGATAGAGCAGGGACAGGAATGGTTGTTGCAGGTTCCGGGGTTTAGGTGTTTTAGTAAGCTCAGAGAAGGGGGCAAAAGAGGGGGAGGTGTGGCGCTGCTAGTCAAGGACAGTATTACGGTGGCGGAAAGGATGCTAGATGGGGACTCTTCTTCTGAGGTAGTATGGGCTGAGGTTAGAAACAGGAAAGGAGAGGTCACCGTGTTGGGAGTTTTCTATAGGCCACCTAATAGTTCTAGGGATGTAGAGGAAAGGATGGCGAAGATGATTCTGGAAAAGAGCGAAAGTAACAGGGTAGTTGTTATGGGAGACTTTAACTTTCCAAATATTGACTGGAAAAGATATAGTTCGAGTACATTAGATGGGTCGTTCTTTGTACAATGTGTGCAGGAGGGTTTCCTGACACAATATGTTGACAGGCCAACAAGAGGCGAGGCCACATTGGATTTGGTTTTGGGTAATGAACCAGGCCAGGTGTTAGATCTGGAGGTAGGTGAGCACTTTGGAAACAGTGACCACAATTCGGTGACCTTTACGTTAGTGATGGAAAGGGATAAGTAACCCCGCAGGGCAAGAGTTATAGCTGGGGGAAGGGCAATTATGATGCCATTAGACATGACTTAGGATGTGTTGGTTGGAGAAGTAGGCTGCAAGGGTTGGGTACACTGGATATGTGGAGCTTGTTCAAGGAACAGCTATTGCATGTTCTTGATAAGTACGTACCAGTCAGGCAGGGAGGAAGGGGTCGAGCGAGGGAACCGTGGTTTACCAAAGAAGTGGAATCTCTTGTTAAGAGGAAGAAGGAGGCCTATGTGAAGATGAGGCATGAAGTTTCAGTTGGGGCGCTTGATAGTTACAAGGAAGCGAGGAAGGATCTAAAGAGAGAGCTGAGACGAGCAAGGAGGGGACATGAGAAGTCTTTGGCAGGTAGGATCAA
The DNA here is from genome assembly GCF_902713615.1 of Scyliorhinus canicula. Lineage (NCBI taxonomy): Eukaryota > Metazoa > Chordata > Chondrichthyes > Carcharhiniformes > Scyliorhinidae > Scyliorhinus > Scyliorhinus canicula. The sequence continues at coordinate 80,348,899 of NC_052153.1, read as the reverse complement.
GGAAAACCCAAAAGCTTTCTATAGGTATGTCAGGAATAAAAGAATGACTAGGGTAAGAGTAGGGCCAGTCAAGGACAGTGGTGGGAAGTTGTGTGTGGAGGCTGAGGAGATAAGCGAGATACTAAATGAATACTTTTCGTCAGTATTCACTCAAGAAAAAGATAATATTGTGGAGGAGAATGCTGAGACCCAGGCTATTAGAATAGATGCCATTGAGGTGCGTAGGGAAGAAGTGTTGGCAATTCTGGACAAGGTGAAAATAGATAAGTCCCCGGGGCCGGATGGGATTTATCCTAGGATTCTCTGGGAAGCCAGGGAAGAGATTGCTGAGCCTTTGGCTTTGATTTTTAGGTCATCATTGGCTACAGGAATAGTGCCAGAGGACTGGAGGATAGCAAATGTGGTCCCTTTGTTCAAGAAGGGGAGTAGAGATAACCCCGGTAACTATAGGCCGGTGAGCCTAACGTCTGTGGTGGGTAAGGTCTTGGAGAGGATTATAAAAGATACGATTTATAATCATCTAGATAGGAATAATATGATTAGGGATAGTCAACATGGTTTTGTGAAGGGTAGGTCATGCCTCACAAACCTTATCGAGTTCTTTGAGAAGGTGACTGAACAGGTAGACGAGGGTAGAGCAGTTGATGTGGTGTATATGGATTTCAGTAAAGCGTTTGATAAGGTTCCCCACGGTCGGCTATTGCAGAAAATACGGAGGCTGGGGATTGAGGGTGATTTAGAGATGTGGATCAGAAATTGGCTAGTTGAAAGAAGACAGAGAGTGGTAGTTGATGGGAAATGTTCAGAATGGAGTTCAGTTACGAGTGGCATACCACAAGGATCTGTTCTGGGGCCGTTGCTGTTTGTCATTTTTATAAATGACCTAGAGGAGGGCGCAGAAGGATGGGTGAGTAAATTTGCAGACGACACTAAAGTCGGTGGAGTTGTAGACAGTGCGGAAGGATGTTGCAGATTACAGAGGGACATAGATAAGCTGCAGAGCTGGGCTGAGAGGTGGCAAATGGAGTTTAATGTGGAGAAGTGTGAGGTGATTCACTTTGGAAAGAATAACAGGAATGCGGAATATTTGGCTAATGGTAAAATTCTTGGTAGTGTGGATGAGCAGAGGGATCTCGGTGTCCATGTACATAGATCCCTGAAAGTTGCCACCCAGGTTGATAGGGTTGTGAAGAAGGCCTATGGTGTGTTGGCCTTTATTGGTAGAGGGATTGAGTTCCGGAGCCATGAGGTCATGTTGCAGTTGTACAAAACTCTAGTACGGCCGCATTTGGAGTATTGCGTACAGTTCTGGTCGCCTCATTATAGGAAGGACGTGGAAGCTTTGGAACGGGTGCAGAGGAGATTTACCAGGATGTTGCCTGGTATGGAGGGAAAATCTTATGAGGAAAGGCTGATGGACTTGAGGTTGTTTTCGTTAGAGAGAAGAAGGTTAAGAGGTGACTTAATAGAGGCATACAAAATGATCAGAGGGTTAGATAGGGTGGACAGCGAGAGCCTTCTCCCGCGGATGGGGGTGGCTAGCACGAGGGGACATAGCCTTAAATTTAGGGGTAATAGATATAGGACAGAGGTCAGAGGTGGGTTTTTTACGCAAAGAGTGGTGAGGCCGTGGAATGCCCTACCTGCAACAGTAGTGAACTCGCCAACATTGAGGGCATTTAAAAGTTTATTGGATAAGCATATGGATGATAAGGGCATAGTGTAGGTTAGATGGGCTTTAGTTTTTTTTTTCCATGTCGGTGCAACATCGAGGGCCGAAGGGCCTGTACTGCGCTGTATCGTTCTATGTTCTATGTTCTAACTACAGCTAAAAGAATAGCTACATTTCCACTGCAGAATGTGTAGCTATATTTAATATCACAATGACATCTTGAAGGCCAGTTTTAATTGTGCTATTTTGTTTCATTGAGTCTATGAAATTAACTCTTTCTCCCTTTAGACTATTTCCCCTGATTTTCTTCTCTGCACCTACACCCCAATCTCCTACCAACCACCCCCTCACCATTCTCTCCCTCCACCCCCTCACCATTCTCTCCCTCCACCCCCTCACCATCCTCTCCCTCCACCCCCTCACCATCCTCTCCCTCCACCCCTCACCATCCTCTCCCTCCACCCCTCACCATCCTCTCCCTCCACCCCCTCACCATTCTCTCCCTCCACCCCCTCACCATTCTCTCCCTCCACCCCCTCACCATTCTCTCCCTCCACCCCCTCACCATTCTCTCCCTCCACCCCCTCACCATTCTCTCCCTCCACCCCCTCACCATTCTCTCCCTCCACCCCCACATCCCTGCACCATTGGAAAATTTATTCCCAGGAGCAGAATATATTTTGCTTTTTCAGAAAAGAGCATGTTTTTCATCCTTGTTATTCAGCCTCTGCATTGTGTTGATTAAAAGTCATTAATAATTCACCACTGTCCTGTACTTCGAATTATAACTGAGGATGTCATGAGGCTGGAAAATCTACTTCACTGTTACTGAATATTTAAAAACAAAAACTATATCTGCAATGATATTGCAATGGAAAATAGTATATTGCAGTAATAAATTTTAAGATTTAGTATCAGATTTCTTTCTAGTCAATTTCTTGTGAGGATTGGAGAGATGACGATAAATCCTGTTGCTTTTAATGATTCCATTGGGTAATGTAAGAGTTGAATTTCGTCCTGAACAGTGCAGGCTGATGATCTACAGTTTGAAATGAATGGGTAGTTTTTAAAAACAAAAACCTAAATTTGACATTGCAACTGCTCCATTCGAACAGCACTTATTGTGGGTAAATGCAAGCATGTATGTGCGCATGTTGTGAACTTAGTTAGTGAGCCATAGAGTTACAGATGGAGCCATTCAACCCATCCAGTCCATGCTGACTCTAGAGAGAAACCCAATCAGTCCCATTCTATCCCCGGAAAGTTTATGCACATCCAATTTTTCCTTTTGAAATCATTCATAGTGCAGGCGGGTGGATACTGATCACAGCAATTAATTCTTGTGTCGATGCCGCTTTTGCTTGCTTGCATTTCACACTGACGAGATCAGGGTGAGAGACATGTTTGAATGTATTTGAAAATACATTAGAAGCGGAAGACCATCGCCATCCCTGTAAGTGATATGCAATGTTGGGAGCAGGGTTTACAGGCAGAATCTCAGCTTCTCTAAGCTCTTGGGGGAACAGTGTTTCTGCATGCAGAGTTTATCACATCAGATAATAGTCATTTGCAGCCTTCTCGAACAGGTTCTCAACAAAGGGTAAATTTTAAGGAGGGTCCATGATCTGGTTGGTCCCAGCATTAGACCCCCCTGTATGTTGAGACCAGTGGACCAAGTGGACTAATCTTGAGTTACAAAAGGTTGGGCCCAATTATTTTTTCGCTAATCGGAGGCAATTTAGTGTGGCCAATCCACCTTCCCTGCAAATCTTTTTGGGTTGTGTGGGTGAGATCCACGCAGACACGGGGAGAATATGCAATCTCCACACCAGCGGTGACCTGAGGCCCGGCCGGGATTGAAACCGGGTCCTCGGTGCCGCGAGGCAGCAATGCTAACCACTGTGCCATTGTGCTACCCTCGAGGCTAGACACTATTATTGCATGGCTAGAAAAGTAATTTGATGTTTTACAGATTTTTTTTATTGTTTCTATGTTCACAGCTTTTGACTAAGAAGTAAATAGTAGGGTGGTAAATTCTTGAAGTTGGAGCCTGTCTTACAATCGGTGGGTTAGCCTAGCTTGAGTCAAAATAATGCATGCATTTGGAAGGAAAGAAGCAGTTTTGTCCTTGTGTAAATGCCCTGAAAGGGCTAGTGTTCGTTTGAGATGGGGAGGAGGTGCCACATAGCTTTGGTATGGGATGGTGGTGGTGGTAGAGCGCGGCAGGGGAGTTGTAAAAAGAGACTTTTCAGCAAGGCCACAATCCATGTTGGATTTTGGCACTTGAGGCGAAGAAACGGTCAGTAATAATAGCAATTTGCTGTTGTCTTCTCTTTCGGTGTGTTATATAGTGTAATGAATATGCATCTTCTTTAAATCAGTTGCTGATGTCACCAGTAAATGCTGTGATGTAATTTGCTTTTGTTACTTGTGTATATTTGTATTTAACTGTCATTATTATTCTGTTACTGTTATTTCAAAGTTTAGCTAGTTTCCCCCATGGAGTCCATACTGTATTTTAAACATTGTTATTTTTATATATTAAAGATTAACTTTATTAACAATGCGTTTCAACTACCTTTTTATGGTCAAGTTACCACACAGTGTCTTCGATCAGAGTTCCCTCCCCCCCCTCCCTCCCCCCCCTCCCCTCCCTCCCCCCCCTCCCCCCCCCCCCCCCCGGGTTGCTGCTGCCACGACCCCGAACGTCTATCTCTGATCTAAAAAGTCAAGGAAAGGTTGCCACCCGCCTGGAGAATCCCTGTACCGACCCTCTCAGGGCAAATTTGATCCTTTCTAGCTGAATATAGCTAGCCATATCGTTAATCCAAGTTTCAACGCTTGGAGGCCTCGCGTCCTTCCATTGAATTAATATCCTTCGTCGAGCCACTAGGGACGCAAAGGCCAGTATTCCGGCCTCCCTAGCCTCCTGTACCCCCGGTTCTACCCCGACCCCAAAGATCGCAAGCCCCCATCCTGGTTTGACCCTGGACCCCACCACCTTCGACACCGTCCTTGCCACCCCCTTCCAGAACCCTTCCAGCACCGGACATGCCCAGAACATATGCACATGGTTCGCTGGGCTTCCCAGACATCTGACACACCTGTCCTCACCCCCAAAGAACCGGCTCATCCTTGTCCCCGTCATGTGAGCTCTATGCAGCACCTTAAATTGAATGAGGCTCAGCCTCGCACACGAGGAGGAAGAATTGACCTTCTCCAGTGCATCCGCCCACGTCCCGTCTTCTATCTGCTCTCCCAGCTCCCCTTCCCACTTGGCTTTCAGCTCCTCCCCTGATGCTTCTTCCGCCTCCTGCATTATCTTGTAGATGTCTGATATCTTCCCCCCTCCGACCCAGACCCCCGAGAGCACCCTATCACTCGCCCCCTTACTGGGGAGCAGGGGGAACCCCTCCACCTGCCGTCTAGCAAATGCCTTTACTTGTAAATATCTGAACATGTTTCCCGGGGGGAGCTCAAACTTCTCCTCCAGCCCTCCCAGGCTCGCAAACCTCCCCTCTATAAACAGGTCCTTCAGCTGCCGTATGCCCACCCTGTACCAGCTCTGAAATCCCCCGTCAATGTTCCCCGGGATGAATCTATGGTTCCCTCTTATTGGCGCCGCCAACAGACCTCCCATTTCCCCCCTATGTCGCCTCCACTGCCC